>NC_056441.1:44866060-45207345 GCF_018296145.1 Oncorhynchus tshawytscha | reverse complement strand
GGTTATTCATATTCTTTAATTTATAAAGAAACTACACATGAGATGACTAACAAAAACAACAAATGTGAGAAAACCTAAAACAGTCCCATCTGGTGCAAAACACAAAGACAGGAACAATCACCCACAAACACACAGTGAAACCCAGGCTACCTAAGTATGATTCTCAATCAGAGACAACTAATGACACCTGCCTCTGATTGAGAACCATACTAGGCCGAAACATAGAAATACCCAAATGATAGAAAAACAAACAGACTGCCCACCCAACTCACGCCCTGACCATACTAAATAAATACAAAACAAGGGAAATAAAGGTCAGAACGTGACAGTACCCCCCCCAAAGGTGCGGACTCCGGCCGCAAAACCTTGACCTATAGGGGAGGGTCTGGGTGGGCGTCTGTCCGCGGTGGCGGCTCTGGCGCGGGACGCGGACCCCACTTAACCATTGTCTTAGTCCGCCTCATTGTCCGCCTCCGTGGCTTTCTACCCATGGCCACCCCTCTCAATGACCCCACTGGACAGAGGAGCAGCTCGGGACAGAGGAGCAGCTCGGGACAGAGGAGCAGCTCGGGACAGAGGAGCAGCTCGGGACAGAGGTGCGGAAGCTCGGGACAGAGGGGCAGAAGCTCGGGACAGAGGGGCAGAAGCTCTGGCGCCTCTGGGCTGAGGGGCTCTGGCGCCTCTGGGCTGAGGGGCTCTGGCGCCTCTGGGCTGAGGGGCTCCGGCAGCGGCGCCAGACAGGCGGGAGGCTCCGGCAGCGGCGCCGGACAGGCGGGAGGCTCCGGCGCCGGACAGGCGGGAGGCTCCGGCAGCGGCGCCGGACAGGCGGGAGGCTCCGGCAGCGGCGCCGGACAGGCGGGAGGCTCCGGCAGCGGCGCCGGACAGGCGGGAGGCTCCGGCAGCAGCGCCGGACAGGCGGGAGGCTCCGGCAGCAGCGCCGGACAGGCGGGACCACCTGCAGGGAGGAGACGGAGAGACAGCCTGGTGCGTGGGGCTGCCACAGGAACCACCAGGCTGGGGAGACCTTCAGGAGGCTTTGTGTTAGGAGGAGGCACCTGAAGGACCGGGCTGTGGGGGAGCTCTGGTGCGCAACCTTGGCACCACTTCCCCAGGCTGGACAACTACTCTAGCCCGGACCCTCCAGAGTGCAGGCACAGGTTGAACCGGGCTGTGGATAAGCACGGGAGATCTAGTGCTCACTACACACACCTCTCACCTAGGCTCCACTCCCACATTTGCCCGGCACGAGCGGAGCGCAGGCAGAGGACGCACTGCACCCTCCCAGCGCCCCGGAGACACAGCACGCAGAGCCGGCGCAGGGTAACCTGGACCAAAACTGCGTACCGGCGACCAGACCCGCTGAGCAGGCACCATACGCCCTGGCTCCATGCCCACACTCGCATGGCACTTTCGGGGGGCTGCCCTATAGCGCACCGGGCTATGGGCACGCACTGGCGACACCGTGCGCTTAACCGCATAACACGGTGCCTGACCAGTAATGCGCTGCTTATAATAAGCACGAGGAGTGAGCTCAGGTCTGCTACCTGGCTTAGTACCACACCTCGTCTGCCCCCCCCCAAAAAAATTTTGGGGCTGCCTCTCGTACCTGTCGCACTGCCGTGCTGCCTCCTCATATCGCCGGCTCCTCTCTCCGGCTGCCTCCACCTGTTCCCATGGAAGGCGATCCTTTCCCGCCAGGATCTCCTCCCAGGTGTAGCAACCCTTGCCGTCCAATACATCCTCCCATGTCCAGGAGTCCTGTGATGCTGGCCGCTGTTGTTGCCGCTGCTGCTGTCGTCGCTGCTGTTTACCACGCCGCTTGGTCCGAGTTGGGTGGGTGATTCTGTAACGGTTTTCTTCATCTGAAGGAGAGGCAGACCAAAGCGCAGCGTGGTGGTTATTCATATTCTTTAATTTATAAAGAAACTACACATGAGAACTAACAAAAACAACAAATGTGAGAAAACCTAAAACAGTCCCATCTGGTGCAAAACACAAAGACAGGAACAATCACCCACAAACACACAGTGAAACCCAGGCTACCTAAGTATGATTCTCAATCAGAGACAACTAATGACACCTGCCTCTGATTGAGAACCATACTAGGCCGAAACATAGAAATACCCAAATTATAGAAAAACAAACATAGACTGCCCACCCAACTCACGCCCTGACCATACTAAATAAATACAAAACAAGGGAAATAAAGGTCAGAACGTGACAGACAAGGACTACATTAGTCCAAAATATTTCAAAAACGAATTTTGTGTTTGGGAAAAATCATTCACCAAACCCTAAACCTGAAGTAAATCTTTAATCATTCACTAAACCCTAAACCTGATGTAAATGTTTTAATGAATACTGTGTAAATTGAGCAAGTTGAGGTCACTAAACTGCTTGGAGTAACCGTGGATGTCATGGACAAAACATGTTGATACAATAATAGCTAAGATGGGGAATAGTCTGTCCATAATAAAGTGCTGCTCAAATCAAATCAAATCAAATGTTATTTGTCACATACACATGGTTAGCAGATGTTAATGCGAGTGTAGCGAAATGCTTGTGCTTCTAGTTCCGACAATGCAGTAATAACGAACAAGTAATCTAACTAACAATTCCAAAAAACTACTGTCTTATACACAGTGTAAGGGGATAAAGAATAAGTACATAAGGATATATGAATGAGTGATGGTACAGAGCAGCATAGGCAAGATACAGTAGATGATATCGAGTACAGTATATACATATGAGATGAGCATGTAAACCAAGTGGCATAGTTAAAGTGGCTAGTGATACATGTATTACATAAGGATACAGTCGATGATATAGAGTACAGTATATACGTATGCATATGAGATGAATAATGTAGGGTAAGTAACATTATATAAGGTAGCATTGTTTAAAGTGGCTAGTGATATATTTACATCATTTCCCATCAATTCCCATTATTAAAGTGGCTGGAGTTGAGTCAGTGTCATAGACAGTGTGTTGGCAGCAGCCACTCAATGTTAGTGGTGGCTGTTTAACAGTCTGATGGCCTTGAGATAGAAGCTGTTTTTCAGTCTCTCGGTCCCAGCTTTGATGCACCTGTACTGACCTCGCCTTCTGGATGACAGCGGGGTGAACAGGCAGTGGCTCGGGTGGTTGATGTCCTTGATGATCTTTATGGCCTTCCTGTAGCATCGGGTGGTGTAGGTGTCCTGGAGGGCAGGTAGTTTGCCCCCGGTGATGCGTTCTGCAGACCTCACTACCCTCTGGAGAGCCTTACGGTTGAGGGCGGTGCAGTTGCCATACCAGGCGGTGATACATCCCGCCAGGATGCTCTCGATTGTGCATCTGTAGAAGTTTGTGAGTGCTTTTGGTGACAAGCCGAATTTCTTCAGCCTCCTGAGGTTGAAGAGGCGCTGCTGCGCCTTCTTCACGATGCTGTCTGTGTGAGTGGACCAATTCAGTTTGTCTGTGATGTGTATGCCGAGGAACTTAAAACTTGCTACCCTCTCCACTACTGTTCCATCGATGTGGATGGGGGTGTTCCCTCTGCTGTTTCCTGAAGTCCACAATCATCTCCTTAGTTTTGTTGACGTTGAGTGTGAGGTTATTTTCCTGACACCACACTCCGAGGGCCCTCACCTCCTCCCTGTAGGCTGTCTCGTCGTTGTTGGTAATCAAGCCTACCACTGTTGTGTCGTCCGCAAACTTGATGATTGAGTTGGAGGCGTGCGTGGCCACGCAGTCGTGGGTGAACAGGGAGTACAGGAGAGGGCTCAGAACGCACCCTTGTGGGGCCCCAGTGTTGAGGATCAGCGGGGAGGAGATGTTGTTGCCTACCCTCACCACCTGGGGGCGGCCCGTCAGGAAGTCCAGTACCCAGTTGCACAGGGCGGGGTCGAGACCCAGGGTCTCGAGCTTGATGACGAGCTTGGAGGGTACTATGGTGTTGAATGTGGAGCTGTAGTCGATGAACAGCATTCTCACATAGGTATTCCTCTTGTCCAGATGGGTTAGGGCAGTGTGCAATGTGGTTGAGATTGCATCGTCTGTGGACCTATTTGGGCGGTAAGCAAATTGGAGTGGGTCTAGGGTGTCAGGTAGGGTGGAGGTGATATGGTCCTTGACTAGTCTCTCAAAGCACTTCATGATGACGGATGTGAGTGCTACGGGGCGGTAGTCGTTTAGCTCAGTTACCTTAGCTTTCTTGGGAACAGGAACAATGGTGGCCCTCTTGAAGCATGTGGGAACAGCAGACTGGTATAGGGATTGATTGAATATGTCCGTAAACACACCGGCCAGCTGGTCTGCGCATGCTCTGAGGGCGCGGCTGGGGATGCCGTCTGGGCCTGCAGCCTTGCGAGGGTTAACACGTTTAAATGTCTTACTCACCACGGCTGCAGTGAAGGAGAGACCGCATGTTTTCGTTGCAGGCCGTGTCAGTGGCACTGTATTGTCCTCAAAGCGGGCAAAAAGTTATTTAGTCTGCCTGGGAGCAAGACATCCTGGTCCGTGACTGGGCTGGATTTCTTCCTGTAGTCCGTGATTGACTGTAGACCCTGCCACATGCCTCTTGTGTCTGAGCCGTTGAATTGAGATTCTACTTTGTCTCTGTACTGGCGCTTAGCTTGTTTGATAGCCTTGCGGAGGGAATAGCTGCACTGTTTGTATTCAGTCATGTTACCAGACACCTTGCCCTGATTAAAAGCAGTGGTTCGCGCTTTCAGTTTCACACGAATGCTGCCATCAATCCACGGTTTCTGGTTAGGGAATGTTTTAATCGTTGCTATGGGAACGACATCTTCAACGCACGTTCTAATGAACTCGCACACCGAATCAGCGTATTCGTCAATGTTGTTGTCTTACGCAATACGAAACATCTCCCAGTCCACGTGATGGAAGCAGTCTTGGAGTGTGGAGTCAGCTTGGTCGGACCAGCGTTGGACAGACCTCAGCCTGGGAGCCTCTTGTTTTAGTTTCTGTCTGTAGGCAGGGATCAACAAAATGGAGTCGTGGTCAGCTTTTCCGAAAGGGGGGCGGGGCAGGGCCTTATATGCGTCGCGGAAGTTAGAGTAATGATGATCCAGGGTCTTTCCACCCCTGGTTGCGCAATCGATATGCTGATAAAATTTAGGGAGTCTTGTTTTCAGATTAGCCTTGTTAAAAATCCCCAGCTACAATGAATGCAGCCTCCGGATAAATCATTTCCAGTTTGCAGAGAGTTAAATAAAGTTCGTTCAGAGCCATCGATGTGTCTGCTTGGGGGGGGATATATACGGCTGTGATTATAATCGAAGAGAATTCTCTTGGTAGATAATGCGGTCTACATTTGATTGTGAGGAATTCTAAATCAGGTGAACAGAAGGATTTGAGTTCCTGTATGTTTCTTTCATCACACCATGTCACGTTGGTCATAAGGCATACGCCCCCGCCCCTCTTCTTACCAGAAAGATGTTTGTTTCTGTCGGCGCGATGCGTGGAGAAACCCGCTGGCTGCACCGCTTCGGATAGCGTCTCTCCAGTGAGCCATGTTTCCGTGAAGCAGAGAACGTTACAGTCTCTGATGTCCCTCTGGAATGCTACCCTTGCTCGGATTTCATCAACCTTGTTGTCAAGAGACTGGACATTGCTCTGCCATCCTAACAACACTATCAACAATGTAGGTCATTCAGGCCCTAGTTTACAATTGGCTCAGAACAGGGAAGCACAGCTGGCCCTTAAATGTGAACGGATTGCTAACAATAATGATACGTATGTCAATCTCTCATTGCTCAAAAAGGAGGAAAGATTGATTTCATCACTACTTGTTTTTTTAAGAAGCGTACCGACCTGTCTGTTTAAACTACTAACACACAGCTCAGACACCCATGCATACCCCACAAGACATGCCACCAGAGGTCTCTTCACAATCCCCAAGTCCAGAACAGACTATGGGAGGCTCACAGTACTACATAGAGCCATGACTACTTGGAACTCTATTCCACATCAAGTAACTGATGCAAACAGTAGAATCAGATTTAAAAAACATAAAAATACACCTTATGGAACATTAAATCCCATTACTATTGTAAAATGTCAGTCTAAAACATTTAGTTAGGCTTTCTGTCAAGGCACAGAGGCTGTCATTGATAATAAGAATTTGTTCTTAAGTGCCTTAAAGTGTTTGGACTCCAGGAAGAGTAGCTGCTTCCTTGGCAACAGCTAATATGGGATCCCTAATAAATACAAATACTACATGGAACTCTATTCCACATCGGGTAACTGATGCAAGTAGTAGAATTAGATTTTAAAAAACAATAAAAGTACACCTTATGGAAAAGCGTGGACTGTGAAGTGACAGACACGCATACGCACAAGCATTCTAAACACACATACATTGTGGTATTGTTGTATGGCGGTATCATGCATTTTGTGCTGTGGATATGTACTGCTGTAGCTGTGTTATACGATGTACTGTTTTATATTTTGTTTTATGTGTAATGTAAGTCTCTTGATGTGTAAACAATGTAATAAACAATACAAAAATACAGACCGCCACTGATATACAGCAACTCCAGTGCAGTCAGCAGGGATGGTGGACATGATCACAAATGCAGTGAGCCAGTGGAAGGTCATGTTGGATTCAGGCAGCCATATTTGACTAGCAATGAATCAAAGCTTACTTCTAAATAATGAAGGGACTTAAGAGCCAAATCCTGGAGGCACAAGTTGTACCACAGTGGGGGCACACTGTACAGAAAAGGCGAGGGTGTCCAGGGTTCTCTTTCCTTTCGTTGAAGCCTCTGAGTTTCCTCATTGATCCTCAGAAGCTCATGACTTGGAATACTTCTGCTACCTTTTCTATATCCAGACAATGGTGTTTGAGTGTAATTATGCAGGACTATTGGATTCTCAACATAGTTGAGTTCCACAAAAATAGTTTTGAGTACAAGACATAAGTACAGTACACACATATTTAAGATGTCTCTCATTTTAAACATATACAGGTGATTAAACAACAATGTAATGGTATTATGGCAGCCGTAATAGATTTTGGACGCCATAATGGATTTGGAGTGAAATCTAGGGGAGCCCCTTAAACGTAACGGCAAGAGGTGGAACATATAAAATGGCAGTTTCACTGTCTCAAGCCACTTGTTTTCCTTACAGCTGATTAGATTACAATAGCCACAACATTAAAAAATATATAACTTTTAACTGAATGCATTTTTGTCAGCAGGACCATACAGCACTGAATGAGAGCGAATTTTACTTGGAAAGTGTCTATTAATCAGGTACTAAAAAGTAAAGCTTACATTCATCATAAATATTCATAGTTGATACCTTTTGCATCTCTGTGTTCCAGGTATATATTTCCAAGATGCATTAAGATATCCTAATGTGTACTTGTACTTGATTGAGGAATTAAGATCACTGATTAGGAATGACCTCCCCTCACCTGGTTGTCTAGTTCTTAACTGAAAAGAGGAACCAATATCCAGCAGACACTAGGCATGGAATTAGTTTGACACCCCTGGTTTAGTGGGTGTTTTCTTTAGAGTTGATTACAACAGCCACAACATCGAAAAACGTGTAACTGTATGTATTTTTGTCAGGCATGACCATACAGCACTGAATGAGAGCAAATTTGTAGCCCAATCCCCTTCAGTTAGGCATTATTCTGCATGTTTTGTGTTTACGGGGTGTGACACAATATCTACAAATATTACTACTTTTGCAGTAAAATTGTTTTTCACAACTATCCATTTCATAAATGGGAGACATTAAAGATGTGAAAAAACATGGAGCCCTGAAACTGAAGCCCTTTTTGAGGATTGGTCACTCACTAGCCTAGTGTCAGTGTGAGTGTTTGAGGGTGATTGCATTTGAGTGTTACATCAGCCAGTACAAGATGTAATCTATGCATAAATTAATAAAGGGTAATCTATGCATAAATTAATAAAGGGTATGTCAACCGAGTCTTTGCTTTGGTTATACAAACATTTTTGTATCAAATAACTGACACACTGAAATAAAATTATTTTCTCTTTATTTCTCTTTATTTCATAAATTAGACAGGTACATCATAATCATAATCGTCAGCAGGCACAGCTACCTGCTGATTGGCTACATTAGTCAGATGAAGGTTGGCGGTGGGATGTGATTGGCAGCATCGTGTCATAAGGTGGTCAGGCTTTTCTTCCCTTAGCAAGAAGTGAAGCCCTTCCAGTAGAAGTTCTTGCAGCCAGCTTTGCGCTCGCGGGGGGGAAGGTTGTCCACTGAGCGCTCCAGGACCTCTTTGGCCTCAGCCGTGGACCCCTCACTTTTCTGGGCCTCCACCTCAGGCAAGGACAGTTCGGATAGAATGTCCTCCATCACTCGCTTACTCCACTCCTACATGCAGGAAAAACACAGACACACATACATATACACACCAGCAGAAGCCCATATCAACAAAAGCAAACAGAAACCTACACGTCATACACTCACACACAAGCGACTGTGTGTGCACGCACATACACACACAGACACACACAAATGTGATCACCACCACATTAAGGCAGTGTTAATTTCCATGTCTCATTATGTTCCCGATTCCAACCTGAGTTAAGCACGCGTATATGGAACTTAATTACATTTTTTATGCACTTTTCTCTCTAGGAGTATTCTGACCTTAAATTTAAGCATGAGAATAGCATGCTAGTCACCTGCTATTCATTCGGAGTGGAGAGCTAAGAAATGAAAGTGTGGTGGAGGTGTGTCTACAGATAAGATAGAGCGAACCTGCCGGTTCCAAGTGGAAAAAGCATCTACTTACTTTCCGATAGAAATAACAGCATTCTCCATGCACTATAATTTATAAATAGATAAGAGGTATTGATAAGAGCAAGGTAAATTAATAATCCGTCTGGCGAAGGGGATTGTAAATACACATAGCAATTGTTTTAGATGATTGTTCCTTATGATCCCAGGGGACCTATGTGAAACCAGCCATACGGAAGAAAAAAGTAAATCATCATGTATTGTGGCCTGTCATGCCAAATAGTGTCCCCCTCCTACGTCACAATGGGATTCGATGAGTTCTAGCTTCTGTTGCTAGGGCTGTTGCTAGAATTTGCAACATTCTGACCGGATCACTTAATGAACCAAAGCATCCGTTGCTATGCTGGTTGTTTGGCTCTATTTTACCTCATAGGAGGCTGCAGGCAGTTCTAGTTCTATTTCACCACATAAACGCTCTCTCAGTCCGTGCAAAATTATTACCTCAGAATTGCTCTCCAAGGACGGTGTTTTTGATGATGACAACCTGCTGACTACCTGAGAACCCTTTCTTTACCATTAATTTGTCTGAAGTACATATTGTTAAATAGGAATAAATGATATAAGCTGTTTTTATAGATTGTCGTTGCTAGCTAACTTACTGTACTTATACACCCCAGCCTGCCTAGTCAGCTAGCCAGACAGTTTTATTTAGCTAACGTTAGCTAGCTACTGTAACTGTTATAGCAGCTTTCTGTTTGTATGTAGCTTGCACTTCAATGGCATCCCTCGAGGATATTTTATTTTATCTTTCCAACCAGGTGAAGTACTATGAAGACACCACTGATCTCGACAAGAGGCGCAACATTCAGAGAAATTCACAATTCAGGTTAACGTTAAGCAGTTAGATTAGATAACTGGACAAATTTAGCTATGTACAACCATTTTCCATCTAATGATAGCTAGTTGCTAGCTATACATTTAGGTCAGTGGAGGCTGCTGAGGGGAGGATGGCTCATGATAATGTCTGGAATGGAGTACATGGAATGTTATCAAACATGTGGTTTCTATGTGGTTGATACCATTCAATTGACTCCATTCCAGCCCATATTATGAGCCGTCCTCCCCTCAGCAGCCTACAGTTATATGTCTGTCATATTGAGGTGTCTAGCTATAAGTTAAACCTGATCAATCAAATGGACAGGTGTAAACTAGGTGTCTTCGATAGACAGACACAGGGGGGTCTGTCTATCGAAGACATTGTATATACAATTATTGCAAATACTGTATAGTCTTTCAAATTTTTGATTGACTTAGTGTTGTTGTTTGTCCATTGCTATTTTTGTATAATGTACTTTCAGATCACTGAAACCCCACCTGATGTGGTGGAAGTCAAACCAGATCAGAACGCCTTCGAGTACTACCTTCAGGCACAGACTGAGAAGGATGTGGTTTTTGACCAGGTAAAAATTATTGCCTGTTGTTCATTTATTTTATAACACTGCGCTAATCCATCAAATTGTCTCACAGTAAAGTGTAACCTGTGTGTTTGCTTCTTTACGTCTCTGTCTCCTAACCTTTTCCGTTAATGTCTGGGTATCTGCCCAACACCCAGACGTGGATCCACCTGATGTCCTTACCAACCACCTTCCAACTTTTCATTACATCATCTACAGCTACTGTTGTCATTATCTGCTAAATTGTCATTATTTCGCCACTATAGCCTATGTATTGCCTTATCTCCCTAATCTTACTACATTTGCAAACACTGTATATAGATGTTTCTATTGTGTTATTGACTGTACGTTTGTTTATCCCATGTGTAACTCTGTGTTGTTGTTTTTTTCAAACTGCTTTGCTTTATCTTGGCCAGGTGGCAGTTGTAAATGAGAACTTGTTCGCAACTGGCCTACCTCGTTAAATAAAGGTAATTTAAAAAATTAAATCTGCTAAAAAAAAGTTATCTTGCTCTATCATACTGGACACATAATATGTGAGATACACAGATGAACTAAAAACACTAGCACTGCATACACTATGTAGAATGAGAGCAGCAGAGAGCAGCAGTGCCTGGACATTTCAAGTCCCCTTCTGAGACTGTCTGCCTGTTGACAGGCAGAATTCCACACACTAGAATTCAGTATTTTAGTCTATGATTGCCATGTGAGTGCACAAAAAAAATCTGTGAAAATAAATGAATGACACAACTTTACCAAAAAAGATCAAAGTTTATGTATTAAAATCTTAAATATTGCCAGAATGGTTTTCACGACTGTTTCACAATGTGTTAATTATGGTAAGTTGTAAGGTATCCTTTGATGGTATTTATTTGTTCCACATTATTCATTGTTGCATCCTATGACCTACAACAGATACATATACGAGCTATGCGAGATATATATTTTATAAATGATAATAGAGGACTACTGAAATTATATTATTTCAGTGTAGATAAGGGAAGGGCAGGTTAAAATAAAACATGACAGTCAGACAAGCCAGTGTATGAATCAAACAGATTTGCATATGAATGGATATGAAATTAGCTGACTTCCTGATCTGTAAGGTAAGTAACTTTAATGTGTCAAGTAGATTACACGTTTTCTTTGCCATTTCTGAAACGTAGCAATGTTTAAGACATGGACTTCATGTTGTAGTGTTAACAAGGTACCCAAAAGTAGTTAGAATTAATGTTTTCATTTGATTAGCATAACAACTTGTTAACAAATTGTTGCGGAAATCAGCCTTGTTTGCACAGCAATGATGAAAATAACGTAATTTAGGCTGTAATGATCTCCAAAATTCTAATCGTTAGGTCATCACACCGTTGATATAGCAACGGATGCTAATAGTTGATCGAATCCCATTGTGACTTAGAGTGGGACACTGACTGGGGGATATTATTTGGCATGACAGGCCCCTTTAAAACAGTGAAATAGGCTATAAATAGCTATGCCGTTATTCAGAATTTTAATTGTGTGCCCTCGTAATTTGCATGGATGAAATTAGGACACCAGAGGCTTCTGCAGGGCTGAAACTCCCGAGTTTATGTATGTGCTTCAGAGTGTTTTAATTATAGCCCATGCCCGGGTATTTAATTTTTATTTATTTTTTACAATTTGTATCATGTAAAATATTAGCCACTATCAGGAGCCACCATCATTTAAGACTGTCACTTTAGTGTTAGTTTATTTTTATTTGTAGTTTATATTTTGCATCATTCCATTCCGTTTACCTTTCTTTCCTATGTTAAATCCGTGTAAGTTGTTCCTGAGGCATTAGTGGATCATATTAGGCTAACGTTGTTCAACAATTTGGGATGTAGCCTATTTGAACCATTATGGAACTCAGACCACATGTAGCGGGTTAAACCTGGAGCCTGGCACACGTTTCTCGACGACTGGACCGTTGTCATACAGTCCCATGATTAGTGAGAATAAGCTAAGCAGGATTGGTCATGGTCAGTCCCTGGATGGGAGATCAGATGCTGCTGGAAGTGGTGTTGGAGGGCCAGTAGGAGACACTCTTTCCTCTGGTCTAAAAAATATCCCAATGCCTCAGGGCAGTGACACTGCCCTGTGTAGGGTGCCGTTTTTCGGATGGGAAGTTAAACGGGTGTCATGACTCTCTGAGGTCATAAATGCTCTCCAAATCAGATAGGAGGAGAATATTTGTTTTCTATCAGCAGATAATTGAGAGCTGTACAAAAACACACAGCAGCATGCAAATACTTTTTCATGTTTGGTAGAAAACATTTGGTTTGTAAAATGAGAAACTTTACAGATGAGGTGCACTGTCAGAGTGAGCTGTGCATGACTAACTAGTGAGTCATTTGTATGAGAAAGTGTCACTCAGACCGACGTGATTGTCGGTCATAGGAGGGAATGATGGAAATCTCCTTCTTGAGAAATATCGGTGTCTATTGGAGTTCACACCCCTATTACATGTAACAACTGAAATTTCACAGTCAGATTCCTCCATGCACATCGGAATCTGTGGCAGAAAGATGTGTATATGACACAGAATGAAATAAGATACACAAACTCCCCACTGGGCAAACCACTTCATTTCAACTTGGATAATTGGGTAATGTTTGGTTGAGACGGGGACCAATGAGATTACAATCAGGTAGGTTACTTTGCCTTGTTTTACCTGAGCATAACCCCAAAACTAAGGATTTATTATTATCCAGTCCTACTCTAGTTTATGATTTTGTTGTCATGGAGGACTGATTGGGCTCATTGGTTTGAGTTGCGCTCATGGAATGGCATGCTTTGAGCACTACTGAAAAGTGCTATTTACATGTGAAAAATGAATGCCATATGTTGCATTTGCTATAGGCCTACTGTTAACCTTTTTGCTGGTGACACTTTTATATATTGATAACATGCAGCTGTTTAAAGGGCAAATCCACAGATGTAACAATAGAAAAATGGTCAAAACGTCTGTTTTGGTAAAAAGCTGAGGGATGGGCCTGTTGAAATGTAACCACTTTCAGATTAAAAGACAGAGCTATGGATGCAAGGACTGACCATCCATGATATCAAAATGATTGTTTTAACCAAGTTATGAGGCTACACAGTGTTTGTTTACATTTACAATGTTTAAAAACATTGGAGAAAAACAAGCTTATATTTTGGGTTGAATTAAGCTCATGAGGCATTTATAAGTTATATTCTTCAAGAATCAATGTATATATATATATATATATATATATATATATATATATATATATATATATATATATATATATATATATATATATATATATATATAATAAGCGTTTATTCAAGTTGGATAATCTTTGGCTGAAGACAGCAGTCGCACCATTGGAAGACTTAGCTTGGACTATAGCCTACAAATGCATATGCCTGCTCTTTTCCTGCGATCCATCAAACACATTTGGTGTGTCATCATAATGGTCTCTGTCTTGTGGAACAAACTTAAACTTGCACCTTTTTCCAATGCTGATTTAAAGGTCATTAAGAAAACAGAGAAGTGTCCCAATTTTTTTTAGCAAACATCCTTTCTGAATTTAAAAGTAATCCTCGAAGTAATCATCTAGTTTTTCTAAAAGTATCTGTAATCTGATTACAATATTTCTGCTGGTAATTTAACGGATTACAGTTACCGGTATTTTTGTTACCGTTTTTTTTGTAATCCCTTAAATGTAAAGGATTACATTAAAAGCTATAATCACCCACTCAAAAATAATAAACATTTGTTGAATTTACAATTTTCAACCATCTAAAAGCACAACCAAATTCCAATGGAAAAACAATGTCTGGTTTTTGGTTTAGTTGTCACCTAAATCCCCGTGTTTTCAACCATTTAAAAGCACAGCATAGTTAAAATGGTAATAGAATGTCAGAAATGTTGTTCATTTATATATCAGATTAATGTGTTATCACTGCTTCATCTAATAGCAGAACCAAATTTCCTGGATTGCAGTTGAGATTACATTAAAATTACATGGTGCAAGTAAGTGATAAATGCCGTTTGAGATTCTGCGCAGATTATTACGGCACTTCTTACAGCCAAATCTCCACAGAACTGCGAAGACATATGCATGCTATCTTGAACATGCATGCTTTATATGATTACATAGAAATTTATAGCTGCAGTAACCTCCAAATGTGGCCATGGATGTGTTGCTCATTTTAAGGTTAAATGTCACATTAGTTTGTAAAATAACCTTAGCTTTAGGCTATCCACTGCATTACAAAAGTAATACTGAATTGTGTTCTGTTGACAATGCAACAAAATACAATTTAAAGGAGATCTGAGCCACTGGCTTAATCACATTCTTTAAATTGGAGACGTGAATCCAACATATCATTTGTTAAATTGTCAACAAGTTAAGAGGCTATTTACTGTATTTCAAAAGTGATATTGAGTTATGTTATGGGGCAGCAGGTAGCCTAGTGGTTAGAGTGTGGGCCAGTAACCGAAAGATTGCTGGATCGAAACCCTGAGCTGACAAGGAAGAAATCTGTCGTTCTGCCCCTGAACAAGGCAGTTAACCCACTGTTCCCTGGTAGGCCATCATTGTAAATTGGGAAATTTGTTCTTAAACCAACTTGCCTAGTTAAATATATATATATATTTTCAAATGTTTGGTTGTCAACCCAACCAAATATCAACATTTGAAGGAGTTTATATTCTGCTTTGATAGTTCCATCTATGCCACTGCTTTCTTTCTAGCTTTCTACAAATTAATAATTGATACGTTAGATTCACGTCTCCATCTCGACCAAAAAGTTAAAGAATATGACTAAATCAAATCAAACTATAATGCACTTTAAATCAAGTTTGATTTGATTTACTCCTATTCTTTAATGTTGATATGCATGGCACATATTGAACTATCCAAGCAGAAGATTCATCTCCCTCTAATGTTGATATTTGGTTGCACTGACAACAAAACACAATTCATTATCACTAAATATTATTACATTTGAAATCAACCAGAGCTTAAAACCGTAGGCCCATATTAGTCTATATTACCCGTCTATATTAAGTTGAATTCTAGGTTGAATTTAACAATAGCTGTTGATGACTTTGCAAATATAGGCCTAAATAGCGTCCTTGATGATATATGAGTGATAAAGTACGGTCACATTTCATTTGCTCTATTAAAACTATCTTTCGGATGACTTTGGTAGCAACAGTGAATCTATTTCGTTTTTCTTTGGAGATCTCTCAAGAATCCCTCTCATGATAGCATATTGGTAATAATGTGACAAATATCATGGCTATGCAGGACTGGGCTTGGTTAAAACCCTTGAATGGGAGACCAAAATGTAGCTGTAGATAAATCAATTCTCCAGTAGGATGTGTTGCCCAGCCTATTGTTTTTTCCCTTCTGATAGTGGATATAACATTGAAGATATTACATTGTTTTAAAGGTACAAATTCAACATATTTTATTCAAGGATTGTCTATGTTGAAATTTGGTTACCATTATGACATAATCATGTGGTTGAAATGTCACCCTCAAAACAACAGTTTATGTTGACTTTTCTCCAATCCAATGTATTTTCCATACAGAGTCCACATCACAAGACGTTGACAAATTACGTTGAAACAACGTTGATTCAACCAGTTTATGCAAAGTGGGTCCTTACTCGAGAGTGACTGTCTGTGTTGACTATGTCCACCAACAATGACCGTAACCAAAATGTTCCAAATCATATATTCAACTAAAAAAATAGAGAAAACACTTATGGGATGGGATTACTGTATACAATAACAGTATATGACTAAAACAGCTCTGATACTGTATACAAATATCAGGCCCAGTTGCATGTTTTGGCTTGACAACTGAAAATATTCATTTTAGTCCAGGAGTAATCAAATCTGAGTTTGGAGGTCCGGAATACTGCTGGTCTTCAACCTGATAATTAATTGCATCCACCTGGTGTCCCAGGTCTAAATCACACTTTGATTAGAGGGGAACAATGAAAATCAACAGTGGAACTGGCTTCGAAGTCCAGATTAGAATTGACCTGCAGTAGTCACTGCTGTTACTAATGTTGCCTAATTAAATAGGTACACGAGACCTGTCAGCTGTAGTGAGTCTATGCCCTAGTATGTGTATCGTATGTGTGTGAGTATGTGATAATCTGACCACAGACTGTTTAACTGAATTCCATTGTGGTTTGGTGTGTAAGTCTGTTTCACTGAAGCGAAGGGCACTGTGCTGTATGTGAGTCACAGTGTGGACTATGCTGTACCTGTTTTACTAACGACACATTATGTTCTCATAGTGTCAATAGTGGTGTTCCGGAATCATTGTGAGAGATGTACTCTACTGTATTCATGTTCTCGTGTCATGACACGAACAGTGCATGCTATCTGTGTGACCATGTCATTGGCTTCTCACCTGTGTGCAGCATAGAGGTACTCGTAGAATTGTAATTGAATAGTGTAATATTATGAGAGCAATAATTTAACTGCCCTATGGACCTCTTCCTTCTTCTTAACCACCCTTTCATTTGGTATGTGTATGCCATAGGAGGCAGCTGAGGGGAGGACAGCTCATAATAATGGCTGGAATGGAGTAATGCCATTGCAGACATTGCTATGAGCCTGTTCTACCCAATTAAGGTGTCACCAGCTGCCTGTGGTGTGTGCCAGTGTCAAATGCTGCTTACCTGTGTGGCAATGCTAGCGGCACGGGCCCTCTGAAGGAGTCGGCGGCTGCGGAGGTCCAGGTCTGGCTGCGAGGCGGCTCCTTGGCTGCAAATGGCCAGGGCCAGACCCAGCAGGGCCAGTGCACAGTGGATTTGGGAGAACTTCATGTCCAACAGAGCTGGGTTGGGTTTGCAGGGACGAGACACGGTGAAACTAGCTGAACTAAGCTGGACCGGAGTGTGCTGGATCTAGATCAGTTGATATGGAGCAGGCCTGGTTCTGTTGATGAGGGTTCTGTGGGGCTCTTATAAAGAGCTCGCCCTCTCAGCTCGTCACTCTGCTTCCTGGGTTGAGTGACAGGTGGCCTGTCAGGGATGTGGGGGGGGTGGACCACCAACCTCTTTCCCCACCGGCTGCCTGGCGATGATGGAATACAGTGTCATAAACCACTTAGAAACACTGTACGCTTTTTCTTAATCTCTTTGTTCAGCCATTTAGTCACAATGCAGCTCCTCTGAGACTTATTGATTTTAGATGGAGGCACGACAATAAAACAATTAGCCAATATGGATTTAGCAGACAGCGCTGATCTAAATCAAATACAAACAGAAAATGTCTGCTTCATAAAAGCCTTTAAAAACAGGAAGCAAGAGTCATCGCTTAAATGTAAAATATTAAACTTAAGTGATGACATCACGGAATACTGCCGAACAAAAGATTCCTTGCCATTGATTGCTACAGTGGGATCAACAGGTTAGCCTTTGTTTATATAAAATATGAAAAATATAATTTTGTTTGCCATGGTTAACACAGTTTCCATGAATTACGAGGTTAAAATTGTATAAACTATACTGTTCACTTGCATACTGTATTGTGGATATGTATTTGTTGAAGTGTGATTTGAAAAGGCCTATTCTGAAAGGAATAATAGACTGAGTGCTATCTGTCTGATATCCCTCAGACAGCATTACATTGAATGTCTTGGAATAAAATCAAATTATAGATTTCACACAATCTAATTAGTAGGTTATTTCTGTTTATGCTGAAATGTCTTCTTACTTGCACAGAAGTCTGCATCATACTGTAGCTATTGCTACTGTGCTACATTTTACTGTAGCTCTTCACTGCTCCCCTGTGGCCATGGATTGCAGACATAAACTACAATAAGCTTTGCCAGACATTGTCAATGCAAGTTTAACCTTCATCCCCAGGCTCAATGGCTGGTGGACGACATGAAAGCAATTTTGATCAGGATAAAAACACAATAGGACACGTCTTCATAAAAAATGTTTGGAAGTCTACAATTTAAAATAGCAGCAAAAAGTGAACACTCATTTATTAAAATTAAATATTGTCACGCCTCCCTACATGTCTCTAACTGTGTTACAACACTATTGAGCTTGGAAATGACAGGTGACCTGTACAACTGTATGATTAATGGTATAGCAGAGCTTCAGGGTTGTTAAAAGGACATGTAAATTACATTTAGTGGTTGCAGCATTTCAATGGCACAGAAAATGTGCATCGGACGCACATGCACGCACACACACGCACGCAAGCACCCCCATACACACACGCACGCAAGCACCCCACACACACACACACACACACACACACACACACACACACACACACACACACACACACACACACACACACACACACACGGAAGCACCCCCATACGCACACACACACGGAAGCACACCCATACACACACACACACACACACACATACACACACGCACGCACGCAAGTACCCACATACGCACACAAACACACAGACAAGTGTGACAAACACAGACATATTCCATTCTGAACTGTTTCAGTTCATTACAACTATGGAGGGGAAATGTTGGGCATACAATGCTTCAGACCCTTATTTATACATACATATTTATACATGTGGCTGCTGCTTGCAATACAAAATAACAAGAGCGGCCTTTGAGTTCATTTCTATGGGCAGTTATACAAGGCAGTTTAATTTACCAAAACCCTATGCTTGTGGCTGACAAATTAAGATGATACAGTAGATGATATACACAGTAGTATGGCAGAAAGTTAAGTAATTGCTTTACCTTTAAGTTAATTTAGCACTTCCTGGAACAGAAAATTATTCAACTTAAGGCTGACAACAGTCTCTTTTTTAAAATACATCTCTAAACGAACTCAAGCTATACAATACAATTTGCACATGAATTACATTACCATTAGGGAGTGAAGTAATTCACACAGAAATGAGCATCGAAACACAATGTTAAATAAGTGCATCGGTTATACAAGAGTTATGTGCAACAGTGTCCATACAGACAACACTTTTTGAGGTATTTCTCAAGAAGTATAGTACAATATTTTGTTTGAAAAGCAAGGAGGTCAGTTAAAAAGGGTGCAGGCAAGGCACAACATTGGAAAGCAATATGGAAATCAAGGTGATATTATTGTACAGATAAATGGGAAATGCACAGCCTACTCACTTTGGTATTAAATGTGATTAATACAGTGGGTATGGTTCCATTGGAAAGAATACATAGAAAGGGTCCAAATGGAAGTTTATGCAACACGCCAATGGACAGTGAAATTATGATAACTATATCTCTCCATATAAATACTACACTAAAGCTCAATCTATTTAAAGGGCCAAGTTGAGAGCATGTTAACAAATTCTTAATCATATTATTCAATATCTCCCTGACAAGGTGATTATTACAACATAATTGATTTATGTCCATTGTGGGTATACAGCAGTATTCAACCAACTACAGTGTTTACAAATCTAAGATAAAGTTACTAAGACATTCTAATGAAAATACATTTAGTGATATGAGCGACATGTTTCTTTGCTAAATAATTTTTTGGTAACACTTTTACTTATGTCGGTATAATGCATTGTGACCTGTTATAAGCATGTATTGGCTCTCAATCTTTTATACACATACATCTGTTAAAACTCAGGAGCACTCTGAGATGCTACAAAGATATTGTAAGGGTATCATACATTTTAAAGGCAGTGCATTATTTATTTATTTATTATTTATTTTTTCACCTTTGTTTAACCAGGTAGGCTAGTTGAGAACAAGTTCTCATTTACAACTGCGACCTGGCCAAGATAAAGCATAGCAGTGTGAACAGACAACAACACAGAGTTACACATGGAGTAAACAATAATCAAGTCAATAACACAGTAGAAAAAAAGAGTCTATATACATTGTGTGCAAAAGGCATGAGGAGGTAGGCGATTAATTACAATTTAGCAGATTAACACTGGAGTGATAAATGATCAGATGATCATGTGCAAGTAGAGATATTGGTGTGCAAAAGAGCAGAAAAGTAAATAAATAAAACAGTATGGGGATGAGGTAGGTAAATTGGGTGGGCTATTTACAGATGGACTATGTACAGCTGCAGCAATCGGTTAGCTGCTCAGATAGCAGATGTTTAAAGTTGGAGAGGGAAATAAAAGTCTCCAACTTCAGCAATTTTTGCAATTCGTTCCAGTCACAGGCAGCAGAGAACTGCAAGGAAAGGCGGCCAAATGAGGTGTTGGCTTCAGGGATGATCAGTGAGATACACCTGCTAGAGCGCGTGCTACGGGTGGGTGTTGCCATCGTGACCAGTGAACTGAGATAAGGCGATGCTTTACCTAGCATGGACTTGTAGATAACCTGGGTCTGGCGACGAATATGTAGCGAGGGCCAGCCGACTAGAGCATACAGGTCGCATTGGTGGGTGGTATAAAGTGCTTTAGTAACAAAACGGATGGCACTGTGATAAACTGCATCTAGTTTGTTGAGTAGAGTATTGGAAGCTATTTTGTAGATGACATCGCCGAAGTCGAGGATCGGTAGGATAGTTAGTTTTACTAGGGTAAGTTTGGCGGCGTGAGTGAAGGAGGCTTTGTTGCGAAATAGAAAGCCGACTCTAGATTTGATTTTGGATTGGAATGCATCATAATTCATTACACTCGCTGGCTTTAAGTGAAATGTTCACGCTTTTCCCTCCAAACTCAATTGCTGATAACAAAACTGATCCTAGTTCAGCTGTCTGGCGTTAACAGCTGATCTGTAACTGATGTACTCCCAATAAGGTACCAATCTTCTACCAGATTGCTATCATATTCTTAGCACACAATAGACAACATAACATCCAACAAACAGACAGGCCATCAGGTAACTAGACAGGCAGTTAAAGTGGAATTCCACCACTTTTTAAACTTGTATTCTTTATCTCCAGCACCATTTTCAGTTTTAATGTTGATGACATCATGTGTTTCTTCTTATCTTTTTGACTACAGACCATTTGCACATACAGTATGTAGACTGGGATGGTGCTGGAGATAATGAATATGAGGTTTAAAAGTGGTGGAATTCAATCTGAACTTTTCATTCAAATGTGCATCCAGTAATGAGAAAAAATGTGTTTCTGACCAGGCTAAATGAGTCCATTCAGCATGCTGTAAGTAATAGAGCAGCAGTAGCAGTAAGGAGAAGGAGAGGCCATGCAGACTGCAAAACATCTCTGGATTCAGTGGGTAATTCCTATTTTTATTTGACAAAATGTGAGAGTGAAAGGTGCAAAACATGATCACTCTTTTTAAAAGCATGTTTAACTTTTGCACCATGGATTTTGCATTATTTTAGATCACCAGTTTTGTTGTGTGTGCATTTAAAAAAAACTTTTGCACAAAACATTTTGTATTATTGAAGACTTTTGAGTCGGACAGTTTCTTTTTCAGTGTGAAGAGCATTCCTCCCTCTCCTTATTACATAGCATCCAACAAGAGTCCTCAGGCAGTCAGGCACTTTGTCAGGCAGTTAACTTTCCATTCAAATGTATCAAAAAGACTGAGTCCTAGATTCAATCAGTTCAGCGTTAACCCACAACTACATAGCATATCATTTATTTTGTTTAGGGCGGTGTCGGAGGTGTAACTGCATTGGAGATGTAAAATCCACAAGCTGCTCCTGGCTATATACACCAAGTCACATTAGTAGAAATCCCATGCAGTGATACAAGTTCAAACACGGTATGTGAGAATCTAGACCTCGATTAGGCTGATATAAATCCTTATTATTTTATTTCGTAATTTTTGAGTGTCATTATTTATATATAGCCTATGTTACAGAGGTCAGCCTGCCTGCAAGGGAGAACCACTTCCTCCTGATTCAGGCTCACACTGATGCTCGAACCTAGGACCTCTGCCTTGCTAACACACGTGACCGCCTTCCTTGACATACCAACCATTTTTTTTTGAGCTACTGAAAAATATCGAATTAAATTGCTCCTTCGGATACATTTCACGCTAGCTATGGAGTGAGCTTATGGTATGCTATTAACTCTGTTACACTCACCCCTTCTCAACTTGCTTCAAAGCAAGTGATTCCGGATGATGACCTGAACCCAACTGCTCATCAGGGTCACGGCACTTACTTAGCGAGAACCCCTTCCTCCTGATTCGTCCTAAACCAAGGCTCAAACCTAAGACCTCTGATTTTCTAGCAAATGTGTCAACATATTAACTGTTTGACATATATTAAAAATGTATTTATTCAATAGCGCCATCGGCTCCAACGCATGATTATGCTCTGCAGCTGTCGGTTATCGCGGCTTAATGCTGAACTGATTGAATCTAGTCCTGGATCACACTGACCATCTGCCATAAAACAGTCAGTCATAAAACAGTCATTTAGTAATAAAAACAAAATACAAACAAAAAAACCAGTAAAACTGAGAACAAAACGTCAGATTGAGCAGATGCCACTAACAGGTTGCGTCTCAATAGTCTTTCCTTGCTTCCTTGTGCACTCTCCTTCTGTCTATCCCTTGCTGAAAACATCAGCGTGAGCCGAGGAGAGGACTGGAGGGGATGAAACATGGAAAACAGGAACAGCGCATGTAAGAATTGAGACATCCTTTGGTATCCCAGGAAGCACAATGATTGAAACACTGTCTTTATTGAATTAATCAGTCTCTCTGTTGCCCTACAGTGGCTGATAATGGGAGGTGCATCTCCAGTTTATTCCCTATCAGTTCTAGCTCTTAGGGTCACTGCCACTGCTTCATACAGACCTGCCAGTGACTGACTATACTCCCCTGCTAGTCTCCTTTCACTGTCTGAGGCCTGGGTTTACTGCGTTAGCAGAAGAAGTGTGAGCATATGTCAGACCACATTACAGCAATGCATTGATGAATACTCTACTGCGATGTTGCAGCTGTAGGCACAAAGTTCCTTTATATAATTATGGAACTAACTGAGACATGGTTTTCAAATGAATATTACAGCACTCACTAGTTCATCAATAGAGTGCCGGATAATGTGAAAACACCGGGTAAATGTGTACTGTATAATGAATTACTATATGAAGAAGACAATATTCACGATATGCTGGTTTTACCTGAACATGTTTTCAGGGTCCAACAAGGCCAGCCAGTAGCTGTATGAGTCAGTGTAGTAGTTGCAAGTCCCTCGCCTATGGCACTCAATGAAGGGAATCTTCCGGACCTCTTCTAGGCAGGACCACGAAGAGGCCAGCAGCTGACCAGAGCCCTCCGCTCCAGCCCCTGTTTGCTGTGAACACACTTTACATATATAACATGATATCATATGATATAGCACAGAATGTCATCTTTAGCACTACCAGAGTTCTATTACCAGCAAACCAAGACTCTGAAAATCATTGTGGACATATGGTGCATTCAGAAAGTATTCAGACCCTTTGACTTTTTACACATTCTGTTACGTTCACAGCCTTATTCTAAAATTGATTTAAATTGTGGGTTTTTTTTCATCCTCAATCTACACACAATACCCATAATGGCAAAGCACTGTTTTACAGGAAACTAATTGACAACATACTTTCCGCAATCTTATAGGAAAGGACATTCAACAAGCATAGCAGTTATACAAATGACTGATGATCAGCGGAGAGAAATTGATTATCAAAAATATTGTGGGGGCTGTTTTGTTAGACTTCAATGCAGCTTTTCACATTATCGATCATAGTCTGCTGCTGGAAAAACAAATGTGTTAGGACTTTACACCCCCTGCTAATATTTTTTGATAAGAGTTATGTCTAACAGAACACAGAGGGTGTTCTTTAATAGCAATCTCTCCAATATAATCCAGGTAGAATCAGGAATTCTCCAGGGCAGGTGTCTAGGCGCCTTAATGTTTTCAATCTTCACTAACAACATACCACTGGCTTGAGTAAAGCGAGTGTGTCTATGTATGCGGATGACACAACACTATACACGTCAGCTACTACAGCGAGTGAAATGACTGCAACACTTAACAAAGAGCTGCAGTTTGTTTCAGAATGGATGGCAAGGAATACGTTAGTCCTAAATATTTCAAAAACTAAAAGCAATGTATTTGGGACAAATCATTCACTAAACCATAAACCTCAAACAAATATTGTAATGAATAACATGGAAATGTAGCAAGTTGAGGTGACTGAACTGCTTGGAATAACCCTGGATTATAGACTGTCATGAATACACACAGGGGCGCTAGCACATGCACTTAACACACATGTACATTGTAATATTGTTGTATGGTGGTGTCATACATTTTGTGTTGTGGATATGTGGTTGTGTGACAGTGTTATATAATGTACTGTTTTATGTTTAATGTAAGTGTCTTAATGGGTTTGGAACTCAGGAAGAGTAGCTGGTGCCTTGGCAGCAGCTAATGGTGATCTCTAATAAAATACCAATGCAAAATAGCAAAGGGTCTGAATACTTGTGTAAATAAGGTATTTCTGTTTTTGACATTTTATAAATTAGCAAAAAAAATCAAAACCCTGATTTTGCATTGTCATTATGGGGTATTGTGTGTAGATTGATAAGGAAAAAAATAATTTAATCAATTTTAGAATATGGTTGTAACGTAACAAAATATGAAAAAAGGGAAGGTATCAAAATAATTGTTGTCTCCACCTTCTTGTCCTTTATGCTGTTGTCTGTGCCCAATAATGTTTGTATCATGTTTTGTGCTGCTACCATGATGTGTTGTTGTCTTCAGTCTCAATGTAGTGTTGTGGTGTCTCTCTTTTTGTGATATGTGTTTTGTCCTATATATATATTTTATCCCAGCCCCCTGCAGGAGGCCTTACAGATTGATTGCACAAAATGGAAATTGGTCTTCTGCTGTGCCCAACCCCTCTGATATACACACACACATGTATATCTGAAGCGTTACAAATTGATTGGGCAATCAACATTTAAATGTAATTTCCAATTGAGCACCGACATATGCAGCATTTACTGTGAATACAGACTCCACTAGAGCGGAGACATTGCCTTTAAATTTGAATCATGCTGTAACGTCAAACTTCAGGACTACGGATTGAATCCAGATTGAATCAAGGCAGCTACTAGTGCAGTGCCCGTTGGGCAGTTTAGGGGTTAAGTGTCTTGCTCACAGGTACAACCGCAGGTGATGGCATCTAGGACACTGATGGCAGCAACCCTCAGGCCCTGACCTTAGAGAGACATTATATTTCTCTATTTGGTTAGGTCAGGGTGTGATGTGGGGTGGGCATTCTATTTTTTGTTTTTAAGGTTTCTTTATTTCTATGTTTTGGCCGGGTATGGTTCTCAATCAGGGACAGCTGTCTATCGTTGTCTCTGATTGGCAATCATACTTAGGTAGCCCTTTCTCCCTCCTTTCAGTGTGGGTAGTTAATATCGTTTGTGGCACTTAGCCCTGTAAGTTTCACGGTTGTGTCATTCGTTTGTTGGCGACATTTCAAAAATAAAGAAAATGTACGCTCACCATGCTGCACTTTGGTCTACTTCCAACGACACCCGTGACAGAACTACCCACCACCAAAGGACCATGCAGCGTGGTCAGGAGGAGAGGACACGACGGAAACCTGAGAGGCAGCCCCAAAATATATATTTTTTTGGGGGGGGGGCAGATTACGTGGGCGTCGGTGCTGAGGGGTGAGTCCGAGACCGAGGAGGAATTCTTGGACCGTTTGAGCGAGAAGTGGTTGGCAGTCGTGAGGGATGAAAGAGTTTGGAGAGGTTGGAGTTTGGAGCAAGACAGTCGCTTTGAGGAGCATGTGACTGGTCAGGCACCGTGTTATGGGGTGAAGCGCACGGTGTCTCGAGTGAGCATTCACAGTCCGGTGTGCTCTGTGCCAGGGTCCCGCATTTGCCGGGTGGAAGTGGGCATCCAGCCAAAATGGGTTGTTCCAGCTCTGTGCTCGAGACCCCAGGGCACCTTCACGGCCCAGTGTATCCGATTCCCGCCCCATGCACCAGGCCTCCCGTGTGTCTCTCCAGCCCGGTTAGTCCTGTGCATGCTTCAAGGACCAGGCCTCCTGTGTGTTTCCCTAGGCTGGTGAGTCCTGTGCCGTCTTTCAGTGCGGAGCCTCCAGCGACGTCTTTCAGTCCGGAGCCCCCAGCGAGGGTGCCCAGTCCGGGGCCCGCAACGAGGGTGCCCAGTCTGGGGCCGGCAACGAGGGTGCCCAGTCCAGGGCCCGCAACGAGGGCGCCCATTCCGGGGCCCGCAATGAGGGTGCCCAGTCCGGGGCCCGCAAAGAGGGTCCCCAGTCCGGGGCCCACAACGAGGGTCCCAAGTCCAGGGTCGGCGGCGAGGGTAGCAGTCCGGGGTCGGCGGCGAGGGTCCCCACACCAGAGGCACCACCAAAGCGGTTTGAGCCAGAGGTGGAGCGGGGTCTACATCCCGCACCAGAGGCCCTGTAAGCTTAGCCCTGTAAGCTTCATGGTTGTTTCTTTCGTTTGTTGTTTTGTTGGCGACATTTTAAAAATAAAGAAAATGTACGCTCACCACGCGGCACTTTGGTCTACTTCCAACAACACCCGTGACAGTTCCTCTTTCTCAGACTGTAGTTCCTACCATGACAAAAGAGTAGCCAGCACAAAGACAAAGCCAGCCCATATAGCGCAAATGCGGTATGATTTTTTGATATAATTTGGCGGTTAAAAAAAAAAACTGTCACGGCTTCTGCCGAAGTTGGTGCCTCTCCTTGTTCGGGCGGTGTTCGGCGCTCGTCGTCACCGGCTTTCTAGTTGCCACCAATCCATGTTTCTGTTTTCCATTTGTTATGTCTTGAGTGTACACACCTGGTTCCCATTTAGTTATTATTATTATTTCCTTATTTAACCCTCTGGTTCCCATTATGTGTTGTGCGTGATTGTTCCTGTTATGTGTTAGTCTTGTGTGTTAGGGTTTGTATTTCCCTACGTACTGTATTTCCCTATTTTGTACTGTTTATTTTTTCCTGAGTGAAGTACATTATTTTTACTCAGTTCTGTTTCCTGCGCTTGAATCCGTCCTCACCTATATACCACTGACGCTGACATAAACATACATCACATTGACTCTGAAGAGCATGCTTGGGCAGACAAGGAAACATGCCAGCATAATTTTCCATTTATTCATTTCAATTTAGGGTTGCAAAATTCAAGCTAGCTAGAGTAACTTTCTCAAAATTCCCAGGTTTTCCAAAAATCTTGGTTGGAGGATTCCAGATGTCCTGCTAATTCCTTTCTGATTACAGGAATATTCCAAACGGGATTTCTGGATTTTGGCAAAGTTACTGGAATTTTGCAACTGTAATTCAATTAAATTGGGCATTTTACCCAGCAGAATGGGGATTCCCGGCTATCAGGGCAGACCCATATTTACTTATGGAGTGACATTGGAGTTCCTTCCTGTGTTATGTCTAGGACAATCTGTTCAAACCAGTGTATACTAGAGCAGAACCTGCTGACATATCTCTCCAGTGAGTCACCAGAGTGGGGGCCATACCAAGCGATGCATGGCTTCATCCGTGGACAGCTGGTAGGAGTAGTCTTTGCGGGAGGCTTAGCGGCTCGTGCTGTCTGTGTTGCAGAATAAGAAGGGCATAGTAGAGAAAGGCTGACAGAAACGAGGCTGACAGTTCCCCAGTGTACCTGGACAGCGGGCAAACCAGAGAAATATAATCAATGTATTTCTATTGCGCAGAAAGCAGTATATCAAGGAGCCGGAACCGTTGTTATGTTATCGAATAGAATAGCAGGGATTGGGTTCGTCTTCGGAGACTGTGTGTGCATGTCTTTGGGTTATATACGGTATATGCATGAATATCTGTGTGTGTGCGTGTGTGTGTGTGTGTGTGTGTGTGTGGTTGTGTGTGTATAAATGTATGCATGCCTATGTATATGTATTTATATGTGCATCCATGGATGGATGCGCATGCACATGTGTGTGTATCCTCATACCCAGATTCTGGCCATGGCCTCTGTTGTTGCCATTGATGAACAGGAGGGAGTATCCAGAGTAGATGAGGTTGCTGCCCCCTGGGCACTGTGGCACGTTCTGCTTCTGGTTGTGAAGGGTGAATCGGAAGCCGTCCTGTACTGGCCCGGCAAATTAGGGACCTGGAGGGCCTTGGGAGCCTTTGGATCCCGGAGTCCCCTGCTCACCTTGGATACCTGAGGAAATAACCCCATAGTCTCTTTTCACAGACACTCTTTTCACAGACCCTCTGCCACAGTGTCTGTTTAACACTTTCGGGCACTCTGCAATTGATACTTATAAGTCAGGGTTAATAAGTAAGATTCCATGTATGGATGAGAAACAAGTAGCATAATAAAGATAGGGAGGAGGATACATGGTGTGTGTGTGTCTGTGGAGGTTCTTCAGAGGAGGAAGGGGAGGACCATCCAACTCAGTGAATTTCCTAAAAATAAAAATAGTGAAACATTTGAAAAGTTATCCTTCTAGATAAAATTATACAAAATATATTAATGTCACCAAATAAATGATTAAAGCACACTGTTTTGTAATGAAGATCTACAGTAGCCTCAACAGCACCCTCTAGGGTAGCACCATGGTCTAGCCAGAAGACAGCTATTTTCCACCCTCCTCTGGGTACATTGACTTCACAATACAAAACCTAGGAGGCTCATGGTTCTCACCTCCTTCCATAGACGTACACAGTAATTTTGACAAGTTCTGTAGGACGCCCTCCAACATATCAGAGCTCTTGCAGCATGAACAGGCATGTTGTCCATCCAATCAAGGGATCAGAGAAGGAATCTAGTGCTGAAATAATTATCTACAGCTAGTTAGCACTGCAGTGAATATGTCTCAAACAGAGAGAAAGACAATACCTGAACAGTTTTGAACAAATTAGTAAAAAATGACCCTGCCCTGAACTTAGTCACTGTTAACAGCCGGCTACCACCCAGTACGCTACCCTGTACCTTAGAGACTGCTGCCCTACGTATATAGTCATTGAACACTGGTCAATTTAATTAGGTTTACATACTGTTTTACCCACTGTGGATTATAGGAATATATTAAATACTGTATTATAGTCCAGGCTCATCCTATATAATTACTGCTTGTCACGCCTTTGCTATTCTTACACTGTCCATATTATCTATACACACCACCGTTCAAAAGTTTCGGGTCCATTAGAATTTTTTGGTGCATTAAAATAACATCAAATTGATCAGAAATAGAGTGTAGACATTGTTAATGTTGTAAATGACTATTGTAGCTGGAACCGGCTGATTTTTAATGGAATATCTACATAGGCGTACAGAGGCCCATTATCAGCAACCATCACTCCTGTGTTCCAATGGCACATTGTGTTATCTAGAATTGGCTTCCTATTTCGCAACAAAGCATCCTTCACTCATGCTGCCAAACATACACTTGTAAAACTGACCATCCTACCAATCCTCGACTTTGGCGATGTCATTTACAAAATAGCCTCCAATACCCTACTCAACAAATTGGATGCAGTCTATCACAGTGCAATCCATTTTGTCACCAAAGCCCCATATACTACCCACCATTGCGACCTGTACGCTGTCGTTGGCTGGCCCTCGCTTCATACTCGTCGCCAAACCCACTGGCTCCATGTCATCTACAAGACCCTGCTAGGTAAAGTCCCCCCTTATCTCAGCTCGCTGGTCACCATAGCATCTCCCACCTGTAGCACACGCTCCAGCAGGTATATCTCTTTAGTCACTCCCAAAACAAATTCTTTCTTTGGCTGCCTCTCCTTCCAGTTCTCTGCTGCCAATGACTGGAACGAACTACAAAAATCTCTGAAACTGGAAACACTTATCTCCCTCACTAGCTTTAAGCACCAACTGTCAGAGCAGCTCACAGATTACTGCACCTGTACATAGCCCACCTATAATTTAGCCCAAACAACTACCTCTTTCCCAACTGTATTTAATTTATTTATTTATTTTGCTCCTTTGCACCCCATTATTTTTATTTCTACTTTGCACATTCATCCATTGCAAAACTACCATTCCAGTGTTTTACTTGCTATATTGTATTTACTTTGCCACCATGGCCTTTTTTGCCTTTACCTCCCTTCTCACCTCATTTGCTCACATTGTATATAGACTTGTTTATACTGTATTATTGACTGTATGTTTGTTTTACTCCATGTGTAACTCTGTGTCGTTGTATCTGTCGAACTGCTTTGCTTTATCTTGGCCAGGTTGCAATTGTAAATGAGAACTTGTTCTCAACTTGCCTACCTGGTTAAATAAAGGTGAAATAAAATTTAAAAAATAGCTTGTAAAAGTTTATCATTTGAAAATGCTAATTGATCAATAGAAACCACTTTTGAAATTATGTTTGCACAGCTGAAAACTGTTGTCTGATTAAACAAGCAATAAAACATGCCTTCTTTAGACTAGTTGAGCATCTGGAGCATCAGCATTTGTGGGTTCGATTACAGGCTCAAATGGCTAGAAACAAATAACTTTCCTCTGAAACTCGTCAAGTTTATTCTTGTTCTAAGAAATGAAGGCTATTCCATACGTGAAATTGCCAAGAAACTGAAGATCTCATACAACACTGTGTACTACTCCCTTTACAGAAAAGGTCAAACTGGCTCTAACCAGAATAGAAAGAGGAGTAGGGGGCCCCGATGCACAACTGAGAAAGAGGACAAGTACATTAGAGTGTCTAGTTTGAGAAACAGACTCCTCACAAGTCCTCAACTGACAGCTTCATCAAATAGTACCCGCAAAACACCAGTCTTAACGTCAACAGTGAAGAGGCGACTCCGGGATGCTGGCCTTCTAGGCAGAGTTGCAAAGAAAAAGCCATATCTCAGACTGGTCAATAAAAAGAAAAAATTAAGAACACAAAATAACACAGACAACTGGACAGGGGAACTGTTAGAGCTCCTCTGTCCACATATTTTGCACCTGTGATAACACCTGTGTCAACATTTTTTATTTGATTCTTCTTAGTTTACCTTTAACTTACTTAGCTAGCTGATGCAGCTAATTTAGCCTACTCACAACTTGACTCAAACAGAGAGGAATGCTATTTATGTTAGCTAGCTGGCTAATGCTATCCAACACTGCAACTCTTCCAAGTAAAGGTAAGCTTTCGATTTTATTAATTTATTGCAACGGTGCCTGCCGGTGTAACTGCTAAACTGCTTGCTGTACACTGTACTGTTGTAACAGTATAACTTTAGACCGTCCCCTCGCCCATACCTGGGCGCGAACCAGGGACCCTCTGCACACATCAACAACAGTCACCCACGAAGCATCGTTACCCATCACTTCACAAAAGCCGTAGCCCTTGCAGAGCAAGGGGAACCACTACTTCAAGGTCTCAGAGCAAGTGACGTCATTGATTGAAACACTATTTAGCGCGCACCACCGCTAACTAAGCTAGCTTTTCACATCCGTTACAACTGCATGATTATACACATGGATTGGATTGTTGGTTTACTAACGCGTTAGTTCTAGTAGCTATGTTGACTATGATGTTAGCTAATATGGTGTCAGCGAAAGGCTGTGTAGCGGTTAGCATTTTGGTCAGAACAAATCAAGCTTCAAACATGGAATGCAACGCAATTGGCTTCACGGGAAAAAAAACTAATACAAAACAATGCAAAGAAAAACAGAAATATTTACCACAACAAACAAAAGTGCACAAAAAAATAAAACAATAACAATAAAAACTGAAACACTATAAAAAAACGAAGGAAAAGTTTAAGATCTGTCCAAAGTTTTGGCCCTGCTTATATTCTCTGGCAGGATATTCCAGAGGCTGGAGGCATAATTACTAAAGGCTGGCTCTCCATTCATCTTGGTCCTATTCTTTGGAATAGTTAAACGGCCAGTGCCAGAGGACCTGAGGGACTACTGGGACCTACCAAAAGAAGAACCTTAAAATGAATTCTAACTCACAGGCAGCCAGTGCAGAAAACTTAAAACCGGTGTAGTGTGTGCTCTCCGTCTGGTCTTGGTATGAAGGTTTCGCTTGGAGAGGTTTTTTCGGCAGGTAACAGACAGCTGTTGTGCTGTGCACTGAAGTCCACAAGCGAATGGAAAAGTTGAGAATGAGAGTGCGTAGATGCGAGAAGGAATAATACAACAAGAAAAGTGATGATGCTGTTTGTGACTGCTATGAAAGTGAACTGAGTGTGCCGGTGATCAGGGGATGTATTCATTCCCCTGATTTTGTTACAAAAGTTTCCTTAAGTGGAAGCAAAAGAAATGAATTTGTCCAATAGAAACTCTTGTTTTAGTGGACTAATGGAATAATGGTTACACGCCAGATCAGCCAGATGCATGCAAGTGTGCCAGGTGATCTTGGGTCAGTTTCTAATTTCCCCCACCAATGATTAGGGTTAGGATTTAGGGAGAGGAAGCTGATCCTAAATCTGTATCCAGAGGAACTTCACTCGGGAGCGAATACAAACCTGGGAGTGTGCTTCTGTATCTCAAGGCTCTAAATAACTATTTTTGACACCAAATAATACATAATTCAATATGGGCGTCAATTAATTAACTGCTTGTTTTAAGGTGGAGATATGGTTATTCTCTTGCAGTCATACGCAGTGTTCTTGGTTGGTCATCAATCGAAAAGGTAATTGAAAAAACATGCTTATTTTATTTTATAATATACATCATTTAAAACGGCCGAGTTCTATTCACAGCAGGTTTCAGTTGGTAAGAGACAGACATTCCGTAAATACTAGGAATAGATTGTCCACCATCTATGCATTATCCAGACAGAAAAGTGAATGGGCAAAAGAACATTTCGATTTAGAGCAATAAAGAAATTGAATAAATTAACTGAGCAAACTAGAAACCTTTCAATATATACATTTAAACAATATTTTAAAATAATTTAAATATAATATATAGAAATGTTGTGTGACCATAGTAGATGAATAATCAATATTTTTTAGATTGAGTATTTATTGGGTCATTATGCTAGTATTATGTATGTTTGTAATAGTGTGTTATATGTGAAAGTGTTTAAGGTGTTTAAGGACTCTTGGAAGTTTAGTCCAAATGGGGACTAAAAGAGATCCAAATCAAATCAACTGCTCATTTGATGATGTTTGTTTTCAGCACAGACATTCATCAATTAGAGATATGAATTAATGTGGTCATGTCTGAATATCCAAATTTGCATTCTAAGTAGTAGGTTGATAATGTATGTGGAAATATAACAGTATGTAAATGCCAGGATGTCATATTCAATTCGGCTTTTCATCTACATGTAGTAGGAATACGTTGTATGCTATTGAGGAAGATAATCTTATTTTCAGACCCAAGTGTTTTTGACAACAGCTGATAATTCTATAAGGGGGACAGGCTATACCAAAAAGAACAAAGGTTGGGAAACAGCGCAATTGTCCATTAGATTATACATTCCCAATATGGGTATGTATGCTTTAAACCAGGTAGGCTAGTTGAGAACAAGTTCTCATTTGCAACTGCGACCTGGCCAAGATAAATCGTAGCAATTTGACACATACAACAACACAGAGTTACACATGGAATAAACAAAACATACATTCAATAATACAGTAGAACAAAAGAAAACAAAAAGTCTATATACAGTGAGTGCAAATGAGGTAAGTTAAGGAAATATATAGGCCATGGTGGCGAAGTAATTACAATAGAGCAATTAAACACTGGAATGGTAGATCGGCAGAAGATGAATGTGCAGGTAGAGATACTGGGGTGCAAAGGAGCTAAATAAATAAATAAATACCAGTATGGGGATGAGGTAGGTAGATAGGGCTGGGCTGTTTACAGATAGGCTAAGTACAGGTGCAGTGATCTGTAAAATGCTCTGACAGCTGGTGCTTAAAGCTAGTGAGGGAGATGTGAGTCTCCAGCTTCAGAGATTTTTGCAATTCGTTCCAGTCATGGGCAGCAGAGAACTGGAAGGAAAGACGACCAAAGGAGGAATTGCCTTTGGGGGTGACTAGTGAGATATACCTGCTGTAGAGCATGCTACGAGTGGGTGCTGCTATGGTGACCAGTGAGCTGAGATAAGGCAGGGCTTTACCTAGCAGAGACTTGTAGATAACCTGTAGCCAGTGGGTTTGGCAATCATTTGAGAAACCAAGGCTGTCGAGTCTACCAATAAGAATGTTGTGATTGACAGAGTCGAAAGCCTTGGCCAGGTCGATGAATACGGCTGCACAGTAATGTCTCTTATCAATGGCGGTTATGATGTCGTTTAGAACCTTGAGCGTGGCTGAGGTGCACCCATGACCAGCTCTGAAACCAGATTGCATAGCGGAGAAGGTATGGTGGGATTCGAAAGGGTCAGTAATCTGTTTGTTAACTTGGCTATCGAAGACCTCAGAAAGACAGGGTAGGATAGATATAGGTCTGTAGCAGCTTGGGTCTAGAGTGTCACCCCCTTTGAAGAGGGGGATGACCGCGGCAGCTGTCCAATCTTTGGGAATCTCAGACGATACGAAAGAGAGGTTGAACAGGCTAGTAATAAGGGTTGCAACAATTTTGGCAGATCATTTTAGAAAGAGAGGGTCCAGATTGTCTAGCCCGGCTGATTTGTAGGGGTCCAGATTTTGCAGCTCTTTCAGAACATCGGCTATCTGGATTTGGGTAAAGGAGAAATGGTGGGGGCTTTGGTGGGTGCCGGGCAGTTGACCGGGGTAGGGGGAGCAATGTGGAAAGCATGGCCAGCCGTAGAGAAATGCTTATTGAAATTCTCAATTAGAGTGGATTTATCGGTGGTGACAATGTTTTCTAGCCTCAGAGCAGTGGGCAGCTGGGAGGAGGTGCTCTTATTCTCCATGGACTTTACAGTGTCCCAGAACTTTTTTGAGTTAGTACTACAGGATGCAAATTTCTGTTTGAAAAAGCTTGCCTTAGCTTTTCTAACTGCCTGTGTATATTTGTTCCTAACTTCCCTGAAAAGTTGCATATCACGGTTGCTATTCGATGCTAATGCAGAACGCCACAGGATGTTTTGGTGCTGGTCAAGGGCAGACAGGTCTGGTGTTCACCAAGGACTATATCTGTTCCTAGTTCTACATTTTTTGAGAGGGGCATGCTTATTTAAGATGGTGAGGAAGGCACTTTTAAAGAATAGCCAGGCATCATCTACTGACGGGATGAGGTCAATGTCATTCCAGGATACCCCGGCCAGGTCAATTAGAAAGGCCTGCTCGCAGAAGTGTTTCAGGGAGCGTTTGACAGTGATGAGGGGTGGTTGTTTGGTCGCAGACCCATTACGGATGCAGGCAATGAGGCAGTGATCGCTGAGATCTTGATTGAAAACAGCAGAGGTGTATTTGGAGGGCAAATTAGTTAGGATGACATCTATGAGGGTGCCCGTGTTTACTGATTTGGGGTTGTACCTGGTAGGTTCATTGATAATTTGTGTGAGATTGAGGGCATCAAGCTTAGTTTGTAGGATGGCCGGGGTGTTAAGCATGTCCCAGTTTAGGTCACCTAGTAGCACGAGCTCAGAAGATAGATGGGGGGCAATCAGTTCACATATAGTATCGAGGGCACAGCTGGGGGCAGAGGGAGGTCTATAGCAAGTGGCAACAGTGAGAGACTTGTTCCTGGAAAGGTGAATTTTTAGAAGTAGAAGCTCAAATTGTTTGGGTACAGACTTAGAAAGTAATACAGAACTCTGCAGGCTATCTTTGCAGTAAATTGCAACACAGCCCCCTTTGGCAGTTCTATCTTGGCGGAAAACGTTATAGTTAGCAATGGAGATTTCAGGGTTTTTGGTGGTTTTCCTAAGCCAGGATTCAGACACGGCTAAGACATCTGGGTTGGCAGAGTGTGCTAAAGCAGTGAGTAAAACAAACTTGGGGAGTAGGCTTCTAATGTTAACATGCATGAAACCAAGGCTTTTACATTTACAGAAGTCAACAAATGAGAGCACCTGGGGGGTGGGAGTGGAGCTAGGCACTGCAGGACCTGGATTAACCTCCACATCACCAGAGGAACAGAGGAGAAGTAGGATAAGGGTACGGCTAAAGCCTATACGAACTGGCCGTCTAGCACGTTCAGAACAGAGAGTAAAAGGAGCAGGTTTCTGAGCACGATAGCATAGATTCAAGGCATAGTGTACAGACAAAGGTAAGGTAGGATGTGAGTACATTGGAGGTAAACCTAGGCATTGAGTAATGAAGAGAGAGATATAGTCTCTAGAGAGGTTTAAACCAGGTGATGTCATCGCATATGTCGGAGGTGGAACAACATGGTTGGTTAAGGCATATTGAGCAGGGCTAGAGGCTCTACAGTGAAATAAGACAGTAATCACTAACCAGGACAGTAATGGACAAGGCATATTGATGTTAGAGAGAGGCATGCGTAGCCAAGTGAACATATGGGTCCAGTGAGTGGTTGGGCTGGCTGGGGACACAGCGATTCAGACAGTTAGCAGGCTGACAAGCTAACAGTTAGTAGGCCGGAGCTAAACAAGCTAGCAGCTAGTAGACCAGGGCAAGCTAGCAGTTAGCAGGCCGGGTTGCAAGAGCTAGCAGTTAGCAGACCGGGCAGGCAAGCTAGCAGTTAGCAGACCGGGTTAGCAAGCAAGCAGTTAGCAAGGGCTAGCAGTTAGCAGACCGGGCAGGCAAGCTAGCAGTTAGCAGACCGGGTTAGCAAGCAAGCAGATAGCAGGGGCTAGAAAGTTAGCCTTTGGGGGGGGGACGTCGCAATGGTGGTAAGTCTGTTTTTGCCTCTTCGTGCGGTGACGTCGATAGACCAGTCGTGGAATTAGTAGGGTTCCAAGTAGCTCTAGGTAGCTAGCAGGCCAACATTGTAGCCCAGGAGCATGCTTCGGTGGAAGCACAGGCACCCTGTCCGGGCTAGCTTCAAGCTAAATTGGTGCTTGCTCTGGGATGGAAACGCTAGCCAGGAGTAGTCCTCTGGGATTGCAGTTAGCTAGTTGTGAAGATCCAGATGAAAATGTTCAGTTTGCGGTAGGAATCCAGGGATAAAAATAACAGGTCCGTTATAGTCTAGTTAGAGTCACGTAGAGTCACGAGCTGAAGGTTAGCTGATGACCGCTGGCAATGGTTTGCTGACTAATATCTGGTAGTTAGCTGGCTAGCTTCAGTTGAGGGATTCCAGATCCGAAGTTAATATAAATACTTTAGGGAAAAAAAAGCAGATCCACGCCACATTGGGTGAGGCGGGTTGCAGGAGAGTATTTAGATGATGAGGTTTTGCAAAATATTTTAAAGGATATGCGACGAAAAATATATAAAACGATATATACAAGGGATACGACAGGACAAAGACATCTTGACTGCTACGCCATCTTGGAATTACAAATGCCAGGATGTCATATTCAATTCGGCTTTTCATCTACATGTAGTAGGAATACGTTGTATGCTATTGAGGAAGAGAATCTTATTTTCAGACCCAAGTGTTTTTGACAACAGCTGATAATTCTATAAGGAGGACAGGCTATACCAAAATTAACAAATGTCGGGAAACAGCGCAATTGTGCATTAGATGATACATTCTCAATATGGGTGAGCCTAGTACAGTATGTTGATATTTGTTGCTTACTGAATATATTTAGTCATGACTGTCCTGTGATGATCAGAATGGGTCATATCAGACTGGAGGGGGATGGCAGTAACGAGGCCTCTCTCGCCCACAGAGGGGGGGAAGGGAGTTACTGGATGGTCGACAGTTCACACCCTGTTGTAAATTACAGCAGGGGCCTTTTTCTCTCCTCCAGTATGAACAAAAGGAATGCCTTTGTTAAAAGTGGATACTGGAACAATAATTCTATCATAAGAATGTGGGGAATGGTCAGTGGGGAGCTATAGAAAACTAATGTCATATTGGTTTTCATTTTGTGATGTCATTACAAATTGTGATTTTAGGAGGTGTAAGAGAATCTATCTCCTATAAACTGTTCATATTAAGTAGCCACTCCCCGAGTGAGGTCAGAGAGCGTGTCAGACTGACAGAACTGTCCCTTTTGTCCAGAGTGCATAAAAGGATTGCCAACAAGGATTAATATTAGCCAAGGAAAGGCCTGGTTCGGACAGAGATAAACGGCGAACAAAGGCACTCACACGAAAATACATCAATGATTTCTTATTCATAAACGGGTGGCGGTTCATGTGAAAAGTATATGATTAACATGAGAATAGTTCTGAAATGTGTAAATGATAAGTGTCCCTCTCTCTCTCTCTCTGCCGTTGTAACAAGCCATCATATTGTGTCAGTCCACTAGGGACTGTTGTCTCATGTAAAGGGTGTATGTTACTTCTGTGTTATTATTTAGTTAGCTAGTAAATAAATAATTAAACCAATTTGTGTAGTACTGAATCATGAGTAAGGCTGGGGCTTTTACAGATGCATGAGGTTACGACTGTTCAGAATGAAGATATGATAAGAGGTAATGTTTAATACGTTGACTGTTTTTTGGATGTGATAGGTAAAGACCTTTAGAGTTTAATTCAGGAGATGGTAACTCTTTAAACAACCTCTTCCATGGTGCCCCAAATCCTAATGGGTTAATTGTTACATGATTAATTTAATCAGGTAACGATTAAATAAATAACAGTCATCAGATTAACGAAAGGTTGGCCTTTCAGTCCTGGCTATCCAGGGACCCTTTCAGTCCCATCGCTCACAGGAACTCCTGGATCCCCGGGTGAGCCCACAGGCCCCCTGTTTCCTGGGGACATGGGACCTTTCTCCCCCTTGGGCTATGTAGAGCCTGGTATACCATAGGGACCCTACAGATCCAAAGACATAAAAGGACGTGACCCCCCCAAAAATCATTAGAATAAAATCTCCCCATACAATGTAAAACCGCCTTGACAAAAAGTACTGTAATGTAATGTAAATTGTAATGATGGACGTTGCCATTTTCCAAGTATGTACAGTATATTTAAGAATACATCTGCATGTTAGTCATATGGATGTGAATATGGACAAACTCTATCATTACCCCAACAATGTCCACTTTGACCGCATTAGTTCCAATATCTCACGCCAATATCTCTGCCTCAGAATGTCCGATCCTCACAAAGTAAAGTGCTTATTGTTCAGAAGTGTCTTTCTGAGTAGTTTGAGAGGTTTACACTGTCTGAGAAAATTATGCACATGCTTTTACTGTGTATATGCATTGTTAAAGCCTAAAAGCATAATTATTATGCCAAAAGTAACTATAATCCAAAGTCTAAGTATGTATAAATTATTAAATTGTCAGTTTGTATTGATATACTCAGTAAATTTGGCGAGAATCTATGGCCACACATTTTACCCCTTAGATATGGCATTACAGTTTCAATATCTCTGGCCCAGAAAGTCAGATTCTTACAGGGTAAAGTTATTTTGGTTCAGTAGGGTCTCCCGCAGTTTTCTGATAGGGTCTATCATCTAAGAATGATCCTTAGTGGGCTAAGGACCACAACTGTAGCTGAACACATTTGAATTTTCATATTTTCTGTATATTTGAATGTCTTAAAGCATAATAACTCTATGAAAAGTAACTATTAATGCATCCATTCCATAGTCTGTTTATGTTTGATAATTTTTGTTCAGAATTAAAGGTATTTTACCTAAACCTATTACTATTTCCATTATATCAATTTTCATCAGATTTGACCTTTTACACCTTGAAAATTGCCTTACAAGTCTAAATTAAACTTTGTCTATCACCCCAACATTGTTTGATTTAGCATTGATGAAAGCCTTTAACAAGGAAATAGATTTTTCAAGCATTCAATCCAGATTGACTGATCTACTAAAAAGGATAATAGGTCAAATCGGAATAATGCCTTTTTCCTGACCATGTGACCTAACATGGAAAAACTCAGGGCCATAGTAATATACCTTTGGTCACCCGGTCAGACAAAATTCATGGGCTTAGTCATTGTATGACATGACATGGCATAAAAGAGCTGTTGTTATGTCCATGTATTGGTGTTACCAATACATTGTGACGCTGAATGCGGTGCAAGTCCTGCCTCTCCCATCTCCTCATTGGTTTATAGAAGCAGATACCCAAAGAAAGATGAACCGAGTTCGGTCGATCATCATGGTAACTATGAAAGTTAGATGCCAATCGCCATATAAAGTCCAAAGAAGAAAAAGCCTGGAAGGAGGAGAGATGACTTAAAAACGATTCGGTTGACCGTTATGTGTGTGGATTAATTGTCGGAGTAGAGGATTACTATTGCAACAACACATCATCAGTAGGGTAAAACTAACCTGTCTCACGACGGTCTAAACCCAGCTCACGTTCCCTATTAGTGGGTGAACAATCCAACGCTTGGTGAATTCTGCATTTCAGGTAAAATTATGGCAGAGATGAGAACGGTATTTGAATCTCCGGTATCTGGGAGAAAGGCGGCCAGTAAACTTCTTGATTTAAGTCAAAACTCCCGTACTGTGGTAGGCTACGCTGTTGATTTTCGCACATTGGCCGCCGAGAGTGCCTGGAATCCGGAGTCTCTTTCGATACTTTCCTGCACAGATTATCTGAGGATGTAAAGGATGAGCTAGCTCTCTGGAATTACCGGTGGACCTCGACTCCCTTATCGCCTTAACCATCAAAATCAATGGACAACTAAGGGAACATAGGAGTGAGAGAAGGTCTGGTCTCGGGCACACTCGTGCACCCGCTATGGCTCGTTCACCTTTGAGGGAATCAGGAAGTTTCCAAAGGCAGCTTTTCTGAGAGGATTCGAAGCCACCCGAGCCGTCTCGTGAATCTATGATAGGTGAGTTGGATACTCCTGGGCCACTGCAGTTGGGAAGAGCTAGGTTGTCCTCACAGAGGATGAACGGTAACTGTTGTCAGTACTGTGGAAAGGCAGGACATTTTATAGCTACCTGTACTATTAGGAAACCCTTGTCTCTAGTGGGTACCAGTACTATGGTGAATCAGACTGGGAGATACCTAATTCCCATCACCCGCACACCCTTTGTTGTGCTTGTGCTGCTGTGGGAAGACCAATCCAAGTCTCTCCGAGTGCTCATTGACTCTGGGGCTGATGAATGTCTTATGGATGCCACGATAGCTTTGGAGCTTGGTATTCCCACTCAGCCTCTCTCTGTGCCCATGGGCTGCTCTATAGGGGAAGTAACCCATAGTACTGTGCCCATTCAATTACGGGTTTCTGGTAACCACAGTGAGACCATACAGTTCCTCCTCATTGCATCTCCCCATGTTCCAGTCGTTTTGGAATTTTCCTGGCTACAAAAACACAATCCTGTGATAGACTGGACCACAAGCTCCATCCTGGGTTGGAGTCCTTTTTGTCATTCCCACTGCCTTCAAGCAGCACAGCCTTTCCCATGTTGTCTTCCTCAGGACGTTAGCAAGACTGTGGATGTCTCTGCCATTCCCACTGAGCACCATGACCTCCTGGAGGTCTACAGTAAGGCACGTGCTACTTCCCTCCCCCCATACTGTCCTTATGACTGTGCCATTGATCTTCTCCCAGGCACTACACCACCTCGGAGTCAGTTGTATTCTCTGTCCAGACCAGAGACCAAATCTATGGAGGAGTACAGAGGAGTGTCTGGCCACTGGGGCCGTCCGTCCGTCTGCGAGCCAACCAAGACCTGGAAACCACCCTGAGATGCCTGGTCTCAACCAATCCCACAACCTGGAGACGACAACTGGTTTGGGTGGAGTATGCCCGGAACACCCTTCCCGGAACAAGAACAGGAGGTCAGCGTATCCTCGGCCCAGATATTTGTCTGTCGCTGTCGACGTACCTGTAGAAGAGCCAGGGGGGCTGTTCTCATGACCAACTCCAGGTATCGTCGACAAGTGGACCGTCGCCGGACCCCAGCTCCCTGCTACCGCATTGGGCAGAGGGTATGGCTGTCCACACGGGACCTGCCCCTTCGGGTAGAGTCCCGCAAACTGTCCCCTCGTTTCATTGGTCCTTTTCTCATCTCCAGAGTCTTGCGTTACCCCGTACCCTCCGTATTTACCCTACCTTCCATTTGTCTAAGATTAAGCCTGTGTCTAACTGTTCTTTGTCTTCTGCCTCCCCCTCCCTGTGTCATTGATGGTCATCCGGCCTACACAGTAAAACATCTCCTGGGTGTTTGACCACAGGGCAGGGGTTTCCAGTACCTGGTTGACTGGGAGGGTTATGGCCCGGAGGAGCGGTGCTGGGTTCCCACTAGAGACATCCTGAACCCAGCCCTCATCACTGACATCCACCGCCGACACCCTGGTCAACCTGCATCTGGGTCTCGCCTTGTGTCATGATACAAATAACTCAATGTTTATATCCCAGGACAAATTCGCCAGGAACAGCAAGCTACCGAAATAAGACAAATTAGCTAGCAACTGCAAGTTAGTTAGCTAAAGTGCCATAAATGTTTAATGCTTTTCGACCTGTCCCCAAATTAATTTAATTGGTTCAGAGTTTGTTTTGATATTTTAACCTGCGTGTTGTGATCGCGTTTGGTGTGGGGTGACGGTGCTAAGAGAGACATAACGACAGGCAGGAAGTGGTTGTGGTTGTTCAGTGGTTCTTGCCTGTGAAGCATCAAAGTAACTAGAGCTCTCATTGCCCCAGCGACAACTCAATGTACTCAAATCAAGTCAAAATGACATTTTATTCATAAAGCCCTAAACAGTGAAATGTAAAAACAAACAATGATATGTGCTTTACAGTAACCCAGCCTATAAAACATACACTCCATGAAACAAAGCAAAAAACTAACTGTTACATTTGTCAAAAAGACCGAACCCCTAACTTTTACCTCACATGACAGTTGCAAACTGCACCTTCAATTCCATATCCTTATTCCTGTACTGCTCTTTTAAAGAAGAACGTATTTGAAACTGAATATACATATTTCTCAGAACCAGTCTCTATCTCCTGGTTGTCCTGGGATGCCTTTGATGACTTTAGGACCAGGTGGTCCAGGGTTGCCACTCAACAGATCAGTGCAGAGACCTCACCGGGCAAAAACACCTTCAATGAAAATTGTAACAACATCATATTGCAATGAACTTAAGAACACATTCTTATTTTCAATGACGGCCTAGAAACGGTGGGTTAACTCTCTCGTTCAGGGGCAGAACGACAGATTTTCACCTTGTCAGCTCGGGGGATCCAATCTTACAACCTTACAGTTAACTAGTCCAACGCAATAACGACCTGCCTCTCTCTCGTTGCACTCCACAAGGAGACTGCCTGTTACGCAAATGCAGTAAGCCAAGGTAAGTTGCTAGCTAGCATTAAACTTATCTTATAAAAAACAATCAATCATAATCACTAGTTAACTACACATGGTTGATGATATTACTAGATATTATCTAGCGTGTCCTGCGTTGCATGTACTCTGACTGAGCGGTGGTAGGCAGAAGCAGGCGCATAAACATTCATTCAAACAGCACTCTCCAGCGTTTTGCCAGCAGCTCTTCGTTGTGCGTCAAGCATTGCGCTGTTTATGACTTTAAGCCTATCAACTCCCGAGATGGGGCTGGTGTAACCGAAGTGAAATGGCTGGCTAGTTAGCGCGCGCTAATAGCGTTTCAAACTTCACTCGCTCTGAGCCTTGGGGTGGTTGTTTCCCTTGCTCTGCATGGGTAACGCTGCTTCGATGTGGTGGCTGTTGTCGTTGTGTTGCTGGTTCGAACCCAGGGAGGAGCGAGGAGAGGGACGGAAGCTATACTGTTACACTGGCAATACTAAAGTGACTGTAAGAACATCCAATAGTCAACGGTTAATTAAATACAAATGGTATAGAGGGAAATAGTCCTATAATTCCTATAATAACTGCAACCTAAAACTTCTTACCTGGGAATTTTGAAGACTCATGTTAAAAGGAACCACCAGCTTTCATATGTTCTCATGTTCTGAGCAAGGAACTGAAACGTTAGCTTTCTTACATAGCACATTTTGCACTTTTACTTTCTTCGCCAACACTTTGTTTTTGCATTATTTAAACCAAATTGAACATGTTTCATTTTTTACTTGAGGCTAAATTGATTTTATTGATGTATCATATTAAGTTAAAATAAGTGTTCATTCAGTATTGTTGTAATTGTCATTATTACAAATACATAAAAAAAATATAAAAAAACGTCCGATTAATCGGTATCGGCTTTTTGGTCCTCCAATAATCGGCATAGGCATCGGTATCGGCGTTGAAAAATCATAATCGGGCGACCTCTACTTGCAAGCACAGCTTTTGAGGCATCAAAAGCTCGCAACTCTAAGAGCCCTGACCACTCGGTTTTGAAGTTTGACCAGGAGCACTCACTCCAGTTAGAGGGTGCATTATCAGGTATTGGAGCGTTGAGAGATGACGCACAACAACAGTTTCTACCACGAAACCATGATTCCAATATCCCCCGCGGTCATTCCCCATTGTAAAGTACGTAGCCATCAAAACGAATACCGCTATAATCGACCTGTTCACTACGTTCCTGCACCCAACCCACACAAAGTGTCAGAGCACAAGGGTAACAAAGGGTTGAAAGATGATCAAAACGTAGACCAGTGTTCTCCAGAAGCTCCACTACGTGAAGAACTAAAGCGAGAAACATTTGAGAAAAGGGTAAAAGATAAGCCACAAGGACTAGACGGGGAATTACCGGACACCAGGTCCGCAGGAATTAACACACATAGCAAGGACGTTAAAATTCAAATCTCTCCCGCTCTCACTCGAGACCCTATCCAGGGCCTGCTTGATCAAGAAACAAGCCCACAGGCTTTGTCTATAGACTCTGATACAAAGGTTGCGAAGAAAAAGGTCAAACGCTTCGTTAAAGCCAAGCCCACTCAAAATCTGAAAAGTCGATCTGCTTCCACCTTGAACAGAATTGACACATCACGTCGTTGCGAATGACCACTCCACTTTGTGGGGAATATGTCCACTAAACAGGAATCCAAACGACCATACCTGGAGACACTCCTGGAGGACTGCTTAACTTGTCATGTGCTAATTGATTCGGGTGCGACAATATCACTCATCTCTCAAAGATTGTTCAATGATCTCAAAAGAGCTTTGAAGCCAACTAAACGTTGGTTAAAAGTGGAACGATGCGACACTACACTTTGAGGCGTCATTCAGACTACCTCGCCTCTCAGATTGAGAGTCATGCTGAAACTACACTTCAAGGACGTATCGCTCGTCCACCCTGTGTATGTTACCAGCCTCGAAACTGTACCCCTGCTACTTGGAACAGAATTGATGGATCGGTTACTCCCATTGATGGATTGGAAAACCAACAGGCTACAGTGCCTTCTCCACCGACCACACTGTCTTCCCTAAACGCTAACTGCAACGCAGTCATTCACGAGGGGTATCTGTCGAAAGCACCCCCTGGGAAAAAGACGTTTAGAAACCTCTTGGGGCAGAGTCTAATCCAAGGAGATATTACGATATCTCGACACATTCCATCAGCCAATCTGATTGAAAATTATTTTCATGATTTCGAGCCAGCTGTCTCTGTGAATGAGCAACTTCCCTCCTCCTTGCAGTCGTGCAATACGGTAGTTGAGATGAACTTCTCTTGCCCTTTGGACACTTCCGCAAGCACTGCGGCCGTCTCAGCAAGAAAAACATCGATGCGCAGAGTATACTCTGCTTCCGATGATACACCTTCCGCTTTGTGGGGGACTGTCAACCCTTACAATGACACTAATGGCAGTCCAGCAACTGACCCGATGACTCCCACTGGAGTCCCACCGATGACTCCCACACTCCCCCGCCCCACCCACACAACAAGGTAATTAGTTAATTAGGGTGCAAGGGGCTCTCTTTCTGGAGTAAGGTTAATAAATAAAATATAGTAAAAGACAGATTTAGATGGTGGATGGATGGTGTTACGCCACTTACCTTACTGCCTTTAACTCCATCACAGTTACAGTGACAGCTACATGCCTGGGGACAAGCAGAACAGTCAGTTTCACACACCCAACTCACTAAGTTGTCCTGAATTTAACATGGAATGGCAGCCCTCTGGGTAAAACACTAATGTAACATACAGATGACGTTGACTTAGTTAAATGTATTTTTCCCAGTGGAGAAGACTTTTAAATATCATTGGAAGTGCTAAAGCCTTTAACGTGTTTGGAAGTGTGCTGGTTACACTGATGGCTAGTCTATGTTTACTCGGTATTTTAGAAAATCCTCTCACACATCCTTTAACAAGTATCTACAACAGACCTATTGAGCAGACAGAAATGCAAAGCATTCATCGCCAAACACGTCATTCTATGGTATCCCGAGTCCCCACAGCTCACACCCCAAGTCCCCACAGCTTTGCATACTGTATAATATTCTATCAATTGTCTTCCACTACTTGGCCTGGGAGAGCAAGTCATTGTGTGTGTGTTTGAGCTGATTATACACAGCTCTGTAAAGAACAGCCAATCTTCATTATGCCTGGAGAGTCATTTAACCAATAACTTTGCAATAATTATCCTATATTGTGAAATAATCCTATATTCGACATCTTGAACACTCACATTGAGTCAATAATATTCTCACAACAAGTTGTACGTACAAACCCACCCAGAAACCTCAGCAGTTCTGATCTGCCATGCTCAGGATGCCATGTCGACCTGAAACATGTCATATCCCAGACATTCTTATCTCAGGTGAGTACCTTTCTGAAGTAGGTCAGACACAACAAGAATGCATGATAATCTTATATCAAGTTAGAGCTGCTGGTTTGATTTGCCTTGTTTTTCCTTGTTTCCCAATGTAACAGAATCTCCCTTTGTTGACTGACTGTTGCGTGTTCCTAATGAATGAGATTGTCTGTGCAGGAAGAGGGAAAGAGATATGTGGGGAGATGAAATAGACACTCTGTCCACAAGGGTTGTTTGGGTTTCTGACGGCATGCAACACAAATGGAGCAGGGGTGGTAGGGGGCTGGGTGGAGGGAGCAGGGGCGGACTTAGTGATTTAGAGGCTCCAGGCAGAGGCCTGTCTGAGGCCCCCTCCCTCCCCTTGTGCGTGCACCATTTTTTAAGTGGGTTTTTATTATAAAGACATGTAATTTAACTGTAAAAATGTATTACAGTTTAATGTGGCAAGAACATAACCAGTCATGATGTTTTCATCTGATTGTCATACAAATCACTTCAAAAAGTAGGTAACCTTCGCACGTTCATCCAAAATAATTCCAGCATCCGAAAATTGCACTGTGCACCCGGCAACTTGCCTTCAATTTGCAAGTGGCTGAAACTATCTCACCGGAGAAAGCATCCCTGTAACAAATCTCTTCTTCGTCTGAGGAAGAGTAAGAAGGATCGGACCAATATGCAGCGTGGTAAGTGTTCCTCATGTTTTAATAGAACAAACTGAACACTACAGAAATTAACAACGAAGAGAAAACGAAACAGTTCTGCCAGGTGAACAGACACTAAACAGAAATTAAACACCCACAACCAAAATGGGGAAAACAGGCTACCTAAGTATGATTCTCAATCAGAGACAACGAACGACACCTTCCTCTGATTGAGAACCATACTAGGCCAAACACATAGAAATATAACAACATAGAAAAAAGAACATAGACCCCAACTCACGCCCTGACCAACCTAACACAAAGACATAAAAAAAAGGAACTAAGGTCTGAACGTGACAAACCCAGCGAGCGAAACAGCTGTCTTACTATATATAGCCCATGTATCTGATGCTGTCTGGGCAAAAAGAGTATTTACATGCCATACTCTTTTTTTTGCCAGACAGTGACACATATATGCCGTCTGCCTCTGCCTCGACGATGGTGGCAGTATTATAGGTAGCACCTTTTTACTAAATAAATTAGTTAACTTAGGTACTTTTCTGTTAACATTTACAATTCTTTCTTTGTATTTTCTCTGCCCTGCTCTGAAAATGCTTAATTGCTGCAGCTTAATTTCAATGAATGTCACATTTGCAATCAAATCGCATCAAACAATGCAAAGGAACTCTGTAAGGGTGAAATAGTCCATTATTATGAACCAGTCCATTGGGGATTAATGACAATTGTTTCTACTATTATGAGAAAAACTTGGATTATATTAAAATTGATATAAAATATAAGATATGTATATGTATGGAAATAAATTATTGATCTTTTAATACATGTCGCCTTATTGACCTTGGCACAGTGGCCTGACAAAAAACTGCTCCCTCCCCATTTCCTTTAGAACTTTGAAGCTACCCGCAGATTTTTCTGCTCCTTGAGCGGAGCCTGGGGGGCCTCAAGCAACAAAAACAAAAAAGATCATTAATATATACAGTGGGGCAAAAAAGTATTTAGTCAGCCACCAATTGTGCAAGTTCTCCCACTTAAAAAGATGAGAGAGGCCTGTAATTTTCACCATAGGTACACTTCAACTATGACAGACAAAATGAGAAACAAAAATCCCAAAAATCACATTGTAGGATTTTTAATGAATTTATTTGCAAATTATGGTGGAAAATAAGTATTTGGTCACCTACAAACAAGCAAGATTTCTGGCTCTCACAGACCTGTAACTTCTTCTTTAAGAGGCTCCTCTGTCCTCCACCCGTTACCTGTATTAATGGCAGCTGTTTGAACTTGTTATCAGTATAAAAGACACCTGTCCACAACCTCAAACAGTCACACTCCAAACTCCACTATGGCCAAGACCAAAGAGCTGTCAAAGGACACCAGAAACAAAATTGTAGACCTGCACCAGGCTGGGAAGACTGAATCTGCAATAGGTAAGCAGCTTGGTTTGAAGAAATCAAATGGGGGAGCAATTATTAGGAAATGGAAGACATACAAGACCACTGATAATCTCCCTCGATCTGGGGCTCCACGCAAGATCTCACCCCGTGGGGTCAAAATGATCACAAGAACGGTGAGCAAAAATCCCAGAACCACAAGGGGGGACCTAGTGAATGACCTGCAGAGAGATGGGACCAAAGTAACAAAGCCTGCCATCAGTAACACACTACGCCGCCAGGGACTCAAATCCTGCAGTGCCAGACGTGTCCCCCTGCTTAAGCCAGTACATGTCCAGGCCCGTCTGAAGTTTGCTAGAGAGCATTTGGATGATCCAGAAGAAGATTGGGAGAATGTCATATGTTCAGATGAAACCAAAATATAACTTTTTGGTAAAAACTCAACTCGCCGTGTTTGGAGGACAAAGAATGCTGAGTTGCATCCAAAGAACACCATACATACTGTGAAGCATGGGGGTGGAAACATCATGCTTTGGGACTGTTTTTCTGCAAAGGGACCAGGACGACTGATCCGTGTAAAGGAAAGAATGAATGGGGCCATGTATCGTGAGATTTTGAGTGAAAACCTCCTTCAATCAGCAAGGGCATTGAAGATGAAACGTGGCTGGGTCTTTCAGCATGACAATGATCCCAAACACACAGCCCGGGCAACGAAGGAGTGGCTTCGTAAGAAGCATTTCAAGGACCTGGAGTGGCCTAGCCAGTCTCCAGATCTCAACCCCATAGAAAATCTTTGGAGTGAGTTGAAAGTCCGTGTTGCCCAGCAACAGCCCCAAAACATCACTGCTCTAGAGGAGATCTGCATGGAGGAATGGGCCAAAATACCAGCAACAGTGTGTGAAAACCTTGTGAAGACTTACAGAAAACGTTTGACCTCTGTTATTGCCAACAAAGGGTATATAACAAAGTATTGAGATAAACTTTTGTTATAGACCAAATACTTGTTTTCCACCATAATTTGCAAATAAATTCATTAAAAATCCTACAATGTGATTTTCTGGATTTCTTTTCTCATTTTGTCTGTCATAGTTGAAGTGTACCCATGATGAAAATTACAGGCCTCTCTCATCTTTTTAAGTGGGAGAACTTGCACAATTGGTGGCTGACTAAATACTTTTTTGCCCCAATGTATGTGTTGTATTAAGCACATCATGAGGCCACTTGATGATGTGAGGCCAGAGGCAATTGCCTCTTCTGCCTAATGGTAAGTCTTCCACTGGAAGGGAGACAATGAGACAGATAGGATCCTATATATTGTACACACACAAAGTCTCTTTCTCACACACACACACACACACACACACACACACACACACACACACACACACACACACACACACACACACACTTAAACACATCCAGACATAAACACTTGGCATACTTAAAAACTAGATCAACAAAATAATGTACAGTGGAGAGGTTTAACATTTTTATACTAATCACGTAAATAATATGATAATAGCAGAGCCGAATGATAGAAATGAGGCTTGGTGTCAAAAAACAGTGCAAGTAGGGAGGTGTGTGTGTGCGTGTGCATCTGACCGTGTGTGAATTTAATGTTGTTATCGCCCTGGCAGGATCTTGGGCCCTGTGTGACGGCTCCACAGTCCCCTGATAACACATCATCAGACAGAGACCTGCACACACCTGGGGCATGCAGGAGAGAGAGGGAGAGAAGGAGGAGAGGGGAAAGAGAGGAGGAAAGACAGCAGAGATTTAAGCAACATGAGGTGACAGGAAGAAAAAAATAAATCTGTAATGAAAGAAAGAACAGCAAAGTGGAAAAAGGAGACGGGACAGAGAGAGAGAAAGAAAGAGAGAGAGAGAGAGAGAGAGAGAGAGAGAGAGAGAGAGAGAGAGAGAGAGAGAATGAAGGATGCACAGATTAATAGAGACAAAGACAGCTTGAAGACCTAAATAACTCTGTTCTGTCACAAAGATGAACAAAAGTTACCAGTGAAAAGAGTACAAAAGGACCGTGAGTGGTCATGGACACTTAATAACATCATAGTCATAATCAAATAACATATTGTTACGGGCCTTGGTCTATGTTTCCAGGTCAAAATTAGTGCACTATATAGGGAATAGGGTGCCATTTAGGACGTAGGCTTTAACACCGTCACTCAGTAGTCTACAGATAAGAATAATGTGGAGTCACTGTGGACACATTTCCTGACCACCTGTTTTATTAATTCCCTCCTGTCTAAAGAAATCACAATAAGTGAATCAGTGTTTTGCCTAACAGGCTCAGTAATCTGACCACACAAACCTTTACACAAACACACCCACACACGAGCCGGCCAACGCTAGCAGCCATCCATTACCCTCTGTAGTGCCTTGCGGTCGGTGGCTGTGCAGTTGCCATACCAGGCAATGATGCAACCAGTCAGGATGCTCTCAATGGTGCAGCTATAGAACCTTTTGAGGATCTGAGGACCCATGCCAAATCTTTTCAGTCTCCTGAGGGGGACTGTGGCACTCTCAAGAGAGGGACAAGATTAGAAAACCCGGTATTCTCCAAGAATACCAGAGAACAGAAAACACTTTTCAAACCCATGGTGGCGGAACATCAAAGACTGTAGAAAATGCAACGGATTCAAAACAAGGAGATACGCTGCATGTCAGTGTTCACAGATGGGCAAGCCAGCATGCTGGTGACGGCTGGTCTGTCGTTTTCAGACACATCTCCAGATCTCTCCCCACCCCCGCCTCACCTCTGTAAGAGTCAACTTCCTCAACCTCAGTGCTTACTATGTTACCCATCAACCTCTCTCACCCCTTCCTTCACCTCTCCCTCTTCTCTCACCCACTTTCAACCTCTCACCTCTGCAAGCACATACTGGTTCTGGCTAACACTTTTCTCATGTCCTGTTCTTGTCTCTCACATACCTGAACCTGACCCTATTTAATTCTAATCAGGCGGCATCGAAGCATTCACGGTGGCAAGCTTGCATACTTGAACCAGGTCCAAGTCGTGAGCCTCGATGAATAGAAAATATTCACTACAACACCTTGCTTTGTCTCTGTCTCCGCAGGGCATGCCTGATCTGGGATGGCCCTGTCCCCCTCATGGTGGCAGTAGACAGCCCTTTGGTCCACACACAGAGCTTGGGTCTATGTAGTCTCACCGGCGAGCTCTATGCATAGACATATAATCTAGTCATTGAATTTCTATGGCTCTATTCATCTGAGAGAGTGATCGAACCGTCCTATATCTCCCGGTGCTGTCCACTAATGCTTATCTGAGCTAATCAAACAGAACAGCTACTCACTGTCACACTTAAGACTAGCTGTAGTGTGAGCGCATGGTTCCCTGACTCTAGAGTTTCAAAACGGCAATTCTTCTTCTTCTGTTAAATCACTGCCTTCTTCCCTACTGAGAGAGCAGGATGGAAGACAGGCCCACTGGCCTTTTCTAATGTGACAATGTGCTGTTGTTATTGTAGCAACCTTAATCCAACACCTAGTGACCTAGTCAAGAGATTCGGAACAGCTAAGGTTGATAGTTGCTGGACTCGGGTTCGAGTCCCTGTTGGGGCAACCCCCCCGAATTTGTTACATTATGATCAAAGGGTAGAAGCAGGAGTGAGTTTCCCAGAAGCGTTGTAGTGAACTCATAACATTGTTTCTCTTGACAAACCACCCACACAGCAGTGAGAGAGGGATAACTATAAAAAGGATATTTGATTGTAAATCTTCTGCGATGAACACAATTCATCAAATGTTGCTATTCTGCTAGTGGAACTGGTATGGGTCATCCAGAGAAATAGCGATGATCACAATCGCTACAAGGTTTTCGGGAAACTCACCCCAGGTCAGTAAAGCAGTGATCGTCAACAAGGGATTGACTCTGTTCTCAGAGGGTGATTCCCAGCGGGCAAAACTGGTTGAAATGATGGCATCATTTCAGTTTGCCCAGATATGTGGCACATGGAGATGCGTGAAACTTACTCCTCAGCCTTAAGTATCCACGTTTGCACCATTCAATTGCTAGCTTTTGAGAAGTGCGACTGGTAGAGATGCTTGAGGCAGGACGGTCAGGTATGTTTGTGAAGCAGAGGTCCAGGGTTTGAGCCAGGTATGTGCCGAAACGGGAGGAAGTGGTACTCACCAAGCAGTCCTTTACACCCACTGGGTTAGAAGAAAACTTGATAGTCTATTAACTTACAGAGAATGGACATTTGTATTTTATGTTCACAACCCAAGCCCACAAAGACACACACACAAATATACCCTGAGGGTTTGGAAGCAGTGGGTCAGCTGCAGTTCACTGCCACCAGAGCAATTGTAGGGGGTTAAGTGCCTTGCACAAGGAAACAACAACAAGCAAGGATGTCTAGCATGATGCAAGCAACTCTCCAGTTGCCAGGTCACACATCATCAGATTTAAACCAGCAACCCTACTTCTCTAACCGCTATGCTACCTGTGTTAGGCCTCATGCATGCTTAAGGAGTACCCAACTAAGCAGAAACGAGAATGAGCTGAGAAGAGGCCACATACCACAACAGTTTTGTCCCAGAGTTCCTGAGCACCTCTCTTGTGTGTGTGACCGGGATTTAAGCCAATACCACCATAATCCCTGGGGACTAATGTCGGGGGTGAAGGGGTTGGTGGGGGTCCCCATGCAACGGATTGTCTGCAGTGCCGGGAACAGCACCCTCTGACCGCCCATTTTCCCCCCGCTTCACTCCACCATCCCCCACCGATGGGTGACTTCCTGGCGGCTCAGCATGCCTGTGGCTCTCTCTCATTTTGCTCGTGGTGTGAAACCACTCGGAAGACAAACGGGTCGGGATACGAGCTGCCCATCTAAAGCCCCCGGGGAGTGACAATGGTGGAGCTCTGGGGGCTTTGGTCTGAAGAGGGGGCACTCTGAAACAACAGAGTAGCAGCACAAAGGGCTGAATAGGAAGACTAAAACAACAGGGGCTATGGCCTGTGGGATGTGGGACTGACCAAGACCTGAGCTCTCTCTCTGTCTGTATGTCTGTCTGGAACAGAGCTCTGTGTAGGTGCTACCATATCAAGCCATTTGGATGCACCTAAGAGTTTCTGACTAAAGAGGTTCATGCCCACAGTAGTAACATCAATGTATAGCCTGGTCCATGACAAAATAGCAAATATCTGTGCAGAAACTACTGTAAACTTCACAATAATCTGGCAATGATTTCATTTCTGTTATAAGGAGGCAATTATTTAGTAAACTGAGTAATACATAAATAGTTGCCTCCTTATAACACACATTGTTCTTATAACAAGACATTTTTCTGCCAGTGTTGTTCATTGGGTTTGTGCCGCAGCGCATCATGGGGGTTGTATGTGTTGAGACCGAGCACATTGTAGATAAATAGTTGAACTGATTCCTGTCTCCCGTCTGATCATTATTGAATTGTTATAAAGACGTGGTTATGAAACCCGCGAGACATAATAACAGATAACGAGTAAGTCTGAACCTACGTGAACTTTTCTGTTTGGAAAAATGCATTTTTTACAAGTTTAAAAGTGCTTTTTTACGGCATCCTTAGTGGCGCAGTGGTCTAAGGCACTGTATACAGTGCTAGCTGTGCCACTAGAGAGCCTGGTTCAAGTCCAGACTCTGATGCAGCCGGCCACAACCGGGAGACCCATGGGGTGGTGCACAATTGGCCCAGTGTCATCCTGGTTATTGGAGTGTTTGTCCCATTGTGCTCTAGTGAATCCTGGTTGGGCACATGCACACTGACATGGTCACCAGGTCTATGGTGTTTTCTCTGACACATTGGTGTGGCTACCAATTGGATACCATAAAAACATGTTATTTTTCGTGGGACAGTCTAATTGCTAGCAGAGTGTATTGCTGGTAGAGGCAAGTGCCTAGCTAGCTAAGAGAGTTAGCATCGTCATGGATGGCAGAAAGGGATTTGAGACGGTCGTCAGTGAGTAAAGGAAAGGACAAGTTTGAAGAAAAACTTTTGAATTAAAAGCTGCTAAATCAGTGAATTTCAGGATAAAACATCAGTGAGTGAAGTGAATGAAGATCACTTGACTGAAGAAAATATTATTACGGCTGAACAGAACATTGCCATGGTTGAGGACAAGTATGAGTTGAGTAACAAACAGGAGCCAAATGAGAACCAAAAAATGTCTGGAATTGTTAGAAATATTGGACAGTTTGATGAAAGTGTTGAGCAATGGAGTTCATACAGAACGGTTTGAATATTTTGTTCTTGCAAACGGCATTGATCAGGACAAAATGTTGCCAAAAATGTTTTGTGTAATGGGGCCAAATACATTTAATTTTACTACACAGCCTGCTACAGCCAGACAGGACAGGTAATAAGATGTATGGGAATATTGTGGCAGTACTGAAAGGACTATTTACATTTAAAAAAAGAGGCGGATTCCTATGAACGCTTTAAGCACTGGTTATATGTAAACCTGGCTGCTCTTCTTACGTACATTGTTGGCATGACAAGGACAGTTAGTGAAGATGGCTAAATCTCATACAGATCTGGTGACCAGGCAATAGTAATGCAGTAGTAACTATGTCGACACATTGAATGTGTCACAGCAGCAGAGGCAGGCACATGCTGGTAAGGGGGTCATTTTGAAGTAGTGTATGTTGTGATTTGACAGGCTGTAGGGAACCCATCCAACAACCGTCCAACAACCATCTTACTCACAGGCAGTCCAGTAACCCCAGCACGGCCGACATCAACCTGTCAGAGATGAACAAGAGAAGAGGAAAGAAAAAGAGAAGAAGTCTTAACAACAGAACATACATGGCAATGTGAGGAGGCATTGGAGTGGGTGAGGATGGGCAAACGGGTGTACAAAGCTAAGAGGGTATATGAGTGAGAGTCAGGTACACAGACAATGACTGTAGGATGATTGATTGTGTAGAAGCATAGGGCATATTGGTTTTGTTTTGTATGCAGACATGGGTTGGGCACCTAAAAGGTTTATGACAATCAATCCATCCATCCATCCATCATCAATCAATAAATCTATCAATAATCAAATAAGATTAATATTTTGCGTAAGAGATGCAAGCATGTACAGGTGGGAAAGCATGTACAGGTGGACACACAAATGAAAGAGACTTTATGGAGGGGTGATGGTTGTGAAAGCCCACTTACAGGTATACCAGGGTACTGGATGAACTGAACGGTGGGGTCCCCTGGCACTCCTTTGATCCCTGAGAAACCCTGCAGTCATCAATAGAAATGTCAACAACACAATACAGTATATTTGTTCCTTCCACACTATCTGCATCTGGGTCTTCCATAAATGTGATACTATTCATTATAATCCACACAATAATTCACATTTCCTGTTGCTGCAGGATTATTTTCTGTAAATGTGTTGGCTCTTCAATATTAGCCTGGTCCCAGATCTGTTTGTGCTGCATAGCCAATTCATGTTGGGACATTGGCAAAAAATAGGAATTGGCAAGACAACACAAACTGATCTGGTACCAGGCTACTTCGATATGCCACCTCGCTCAGATTATTTAGCCATCTAGCTACCCTAATCCTTCATGTTCTGGGATCTCAAGGAATGCAGAGTGATATAGCCCCTCTCTGTGTCCCCTACACCAGCCACATGCCGTACAGTTCTGTACTGTACTCACCGCTCCCACATCAGGCCCATCCAGAACATGGATTCCAGGGAAACCAGAGTCCCCTCTGGTCCCGTTACAGCCATCTAGACCGGTATACCAGGAATACCCCTTGGCCCTGGGTGACCCTGGAACACACACACACACACACATACGCACACACACACACATTAGGCTATTTATGCACCATTGGTCATTCCCACTATCCAGTCCCTTTTCTTTCCCCAGGAAATATAACTTCTTATACCATGGCGTTGTTGAATAATAGTTTCTGATTGGCTTGAAGGGCATTCTAGAGCGTGCATTGGTGCATTGGTGCATCCCTATAACGTAGGGTGACCAGACGTCCCCGTTTTCCAGGGACAGTCCCCGTTTTTGGTGGCCTGTCCCCGGCTGGTGCTGTCCCCGGAAATGTCCCCGTTTTTACCTGTGCGTTAAAAACATACCGCAAAGTGAAATATTTTACCTGGCAAGAAACACTGTACAGCAGAGCCTACCGGTTGACGTCTCAATCGCGTTGTGCTTGTTTAGTCCAGCAGAGGGGGCTGCTCACTATAGCAGCTTCATTCACTCTTCTTCTTCTACTAACTACTTGCTCACGATAGTTTTAGAGAAAACTTCTGTGGAAAACTTGGTCAGAAGCTAGCAAGTGTCAGGTGAATCCACAACATCACCACAAACGTCTTTTCAAGCCAGGTAAGTTACAATCGTTTGAGATACTAGCTAGTGATGTTATAATGTCACAATTTATTATATAGATAGATGATCTGCTCTATAAGGTTTTAAATAGGTTATGCTAGCTAACATTAGCTGTGTAGACTAAGTTAGCAGGCTAAGTTAGCTAGCTACTGTTATAGCTAGGTTAAAAAACATTCACATATAAACATGCAGTGGACGGGCTATTTTGAAAATATGATTGTATTAAATGAATGCACAATTAATTCTGAAAATATATTTGTAGATTACAATTTTAATGGTTTGGCATTAAAATAAGTAGTGTGAAAATATAGTTAGAAATGTTCATGGATAACATTAGCAGTGGAGAGGAAGGAGAGGAGGAAGACTGGATAGGAAGAAGAGTGAAGGAGACAGAGGAGGAAAGGTAAAGATATGATTACAGAGCCTGCCAATTTATTATTACAAACAATGTTTTTGAGATAAAATACAGAAATGAGGCAAGCAATGGGAATCTTTTAACCAAAGTATTTTATCTAATATTATACTATTTATTAATACAGATTGGAGAGGAAGGAGAAGGAAACATTAAGGGAGTAAAAAGAGTGAAGCAAGGAGGGCGTAGAAGAGTGAGGTGGAAAGGTGAAGAGAAGGAAAGGAAGACGAGTGAAGAAAAGAGGAGGAGAAAGATTGGAGGAGAAGAAAAAGTTGAGAGTAAGAAAAGTTATACAAGGAGAGTGAAGAAGAGCAGAAAGAGGAGAGACAATGACTCTTTCCAAGAAACGGAAATGCACTTTATGAAAAACATGATGAGAGAATTTCCATTTATACGCTCAGGTCAAGACGATAAAATGGCACCCTTTGTAATTCCTCTCTTTCAATTGGCAGCCGGAGAAGAACGGCAGTGGTAGAACATCAGCAGACGAAAAAGCATAAAGCCTCTCTGATTGCCCGTGTTGGTATGCCCACTGTCACCACATTCTTCAAGAAGGTAGAGCCTTCCCAAGAAGAATATGGTTTAGCTGTGCAGGAGGGTGTCTTTGCATACCACACTATGTGACACAATCATAGTTACAGATCTATGGACTGCACAGCACAACTGACATGGAAGCTTTATGAGCCAAAGTTTACATGTGCTAGGACAAAATATGACGCCATAGTGAGTAACGTGTTAGCAACATGGGCAACTACTTTGGTAACACAGGACCTAGACCAGGTTGAATTTGTGTCCTTGTCCATTGATGTGTCCAATCATGAACATGTAAAGCTGCTGCCAATAGTAGTCAGATATGTAAGATATATGAATGCAGCACATCTGTGGAAACAAAACTACTTGATTTTGTTGAATTGAATGGAGAAAAAGCAGAGAAAATTGCAGCTGAGGTCCTAGTGGTCATCCAAAAATGTAACCTGGAAAACATTCTCTGCTGACAACAAATACCTTTGGAGGACTGAATAGGCTGGGGAGGGTCAATGTCCCATACCAAAGTTAAAAATGCTCTGCAGCGTGAGGTGATTGGCTTAGGTTGTCCTGCCCACATCATTCGTAACACGGCCAGAACAGCTTTGGATATGATGTTTAGTACCTGCTCACAAAGATATTTGGAATAAGTTCATATTTTCACCGTCAGAGTAGAAAGACTGAAAGGCTTTTGTGAGTTTGTTGGCCAGGAGTACCATAACATTTTAGGACACAGCAATGTTCACTGGATGTCCATGCTCCCTGCTCTAGAAAGAGTGCTGAAAATGTGCCATTGAAATCCTTTTTTATTTCTGAAGACAAATGCCCTGTTGTCCTGTGAACAATGTTTGAAGATCCACTGACTGAACTTTGGCTGGCCTTTGTCCATGGAAACTTGACCGTATTCAGTGACACGATCAAGATGCTTGGAGGCCAGGGCCACTGTGCTGTGGAGTCCGCTGCAATTCTGAGAATTGTTGAGGCAAAATTGACTGCAAAATTGACTGATGACAAGTTTTGGTCAGAGGACTTCTGAGAGAGCTAGAGGACAATGGAGCCATGTCTAAAGAGAGCTTTCTCAAAACATCCCAATCGTTCTTCACTATGGCTGTGAACTACTTGCAAGCATGGGAAAAGCACACAGATAATCTAAAAGATTTACATTGTCTCCTTTTAAAAAGGCAACCTCTGCGTGAAGGCTCCAGGCACACTGCAGGAAAAATGCCCCAATGTGACCATCAATGAGGATGCATTGTGTGATGAGGTTACTGGCCTGCAAGAGTTACTAAAGGGGGTTTCGCTTGAAGAATGGAAAACATCTGAGACACCGCTTAGTCAGAGATGGAGCACGGTGGTTACCCACTTCTAAGAGAACGACATCCCACACACTAACCTGGCTAGATTAGCGTCTGTTGTCATGTGCTTACCTAGAAGTAATGCATCATTCGAGAGAGTGTTCTCCCAAATGAATGCTCTATGGACAGCAGCAAGAAATAGGTTCACTGTTCCTACCATCAAGGCCACGCTTATTGTGAAGACAAACTTAAACCTCCCCTGCCAGGAGTTCATGGAGAAGCTGGCCGAAGACAGAGCAATCCTGAAGAAAATACATTCTTCTGAGAAATATACAGATTAGGTTGGTATAAGTATATTATGTAGTTACCAATCTCATCAGCATCTTATTTCTTTATTATGTTAAGTATTTCACATATACTATTGTCTGTTTTTTCAATTTTGCTCAGGTTCTCTTCTGCTCTTATTATACCCAGACTACCAGGACCACTGAATGGCTGTTCAAATTGGACAGTTCTGTCTTGTCTGTAGTGTTTCTGTAATATAGTTGTTTTCTCTGTCTATCACAGTGTGCCTGTTAGACTAAATAGATGAAACCGGAATTGTCCCCCTTTTTTATTTCATAGATAATAACATTGGATATTTTAATCATATATTGACCACTGAACTGGAAATGTCCCCGGTTTTCATTTCAGAAATCTGGTCACCTTACTATAACGCACGGTATATTTGCACGGTAGAATTCAATGGCTAGTTCTTACATGTTCTATGATTGAACAGCTTTTAAAAGCAAAAGTCGAATTGAAAAGGTCATTGGCACTGTTGAATTTGATTTTCATAATAACAAGTTTGGACTGATGGTTTGGTTAGCTAAACTAGCAAGTCTGTGTGCTTGGTTACCAAGGCGACTGTTGCTGTCTAGTAAACTTGCTAGCTACTTCAGTGGATGTTAAACACATTTCTACCTGCAAATGAACACATTTCTAGCTGTACATTTGTTAAATTATAGCCATGGTATAAAATATATAATCAACTCGGGGCTCTATGCGTTCTCTGGAAAATAATGCAACTCTGTGGCACGATAGTTTCACTTTGCTAGCGTGTCGTGGAACACACATTCTACATCAATCATTATTTTCTAGAGAACGCATAGCCCCTCGTTGACTATCCCTTACTTATTTAGTGTAAAATGTGGATTCCAAAAGGCTTTAAATATAAGATTAGGTGTCATTTACCATAAAAACACAAAGATATGGATCAATATGCATTTGGTTTTCAGTGCATGTTGGCATTTTTGCCATGTCCCCTGGTGCTATTCGTCAACTACTACAATACATATAAACTATACAACAATAAAATATTTCCTCATTATTTTAAATATCTCTCATCAATATTTTATTTCTCATGATTATTGTATTTATTATTATTGCATTTATGATGTTCTGTGTGTCCCTGATATCACTTTCCACCCTGTTAGTTTGTAGTAATTCTCCTTTAAGAAAACAACCCCTTGACATCATGTTCAGGTAGTGTCATCACTTTGTTGGTGGGAAAACGGTCATGATGGGATACTAATGTCAAAGTGAAGTCAAAACTTGCATATTTGAGTCCCATCTGGGATCATTTTAGCATTTCATGACGTTAGTCTGTTTGTCTCACTCCTAAATCCCCACCCTGTTAGGAGAAATTACAGAGAACATTTAGGAAATGTCAAAATGTTAAGGATACTTTTGATATATAAATTAAATCCTCTTTCAATGTTTACCATATTTACCATTGTGCTAGCTCAATCGCAATCACCCACAGAGCTATGGCTAATTTAGGCTCCAAATGTTCACCCTGTTAGGTTTCACACTGTTAGAATTATGCAACTAACATAATAACATTTTTCTGAAAGTCAAACCTGTCCTTTTTCTGATATACTAAAGAAATTAAACATAAACAGCACCAGTCAAAAGTAGTTTGGACACACCTACTCATTCCAGGGTTTTTCTTTATTTTTAATATTTTCTACATTGTAGAATAATAGTGAAATAACACATATTGAATCATGTAGTAACCAAAAAAGTGTTAAACAAATGAAAATAGATTTTAGATTCTTCAAAGTAGCCAACCTTTGCCTTGATGACAGCTTTGCACACTCTTGGCATTAACAGGCACACCTGGTAATTATTCTACAATGTTGAAAATAGTAAAAAAAATAAAGAAAAAACCCTTGAATGAGTAGGTGTGTCCAAACTTTTTACTGGTACTTTACTTTAGTGCCTTATTGCAAACAGGATGCATGTTTTGGAATATTTACATTCAATACAGGCTGCTTTATTTTCACTATGTCATTTAGGTTAGTATTGTTGAGTAACTGCAATGTTGTTGATCCATCCTCAGTTCTCCTATCACAGCTATTAAACTCTGTAACTGTTTTGAAGTCACCATTGGACTCATTATGAAATCATTGAGCAGTTTCCATCCGCTCCAGCAACTGAGTTAGGAAGGGTCCCTGTATCTTTGTAGTGACTGGGTGTATTAATACACCATCCAAAGTGTAATTATTTTACAATCTACCAATAAGTGCCCTTCATTGCAAGGCATTGGAAACCTCCCTGGTTGTTGTGGTTGAATCTGTGTTTAAAAGGCACTGTTCAACCGAGGGAACCTTACGTATGTGTGGGAGTCATTCAAAAATCATTTTAAACACTATTATTGCACACAGAGTGAGTCCATGCAAACTATTATGTGACTTGTTAAGCAATCTCCTGAAATGATTTAGGCTTGCCATAACAAAGGAGTTAAATACTTATTGACTCAAGACATTTCATTTTGAAATCATTTGTAAAACATTCTAAAAACACAAGTCCACTTTGACGTTATGTATAGGCCAGTGACACACAATCTCAATTTAATCCATTTTAAATTCAGCTTGTTGCACAACAAAATGTGGAAAAGTCAAGGAGTGTGAAAACTTTCTGAAGGCACTGTATAAGTTATTTGTTATAAAAGATGGTCGCTCTAGCTCTATCGATCTTTGAGTAGTTACATTTTTAAAAAACTGTTACTTTTGTCCCGGTTCTCCCCTACCCCTGACCTAAAGCCTGTGACTTGTCTTAATCATCAATGTGATTTTGTTCCACTGAATCTCTGTCTGTATGTTTGGTCAATTCTGTAAGTGATAAGTCATAAATAAGTGTAGGTGTTACTGCTCATATATTACTGATCAGAAACATTTAGCATGCAATAATGTCGTCTAAATGAAGTGTAGGCCTATTATTTTGCTCGATCGTGTATACACAACTCCAAAAGCTCGCGAAGGATGTGAAATATCAACACGAGACTCACATGCTTTTGAAAATACAGATTGCTATTATTTTCCATCAGTATCATGATGAATATAATCTCAAATGTAAGACCCTACATCTGCTCTCTAACAAAGCAGAGTGAGAGTATAAAATGAAATCATTTTATTAATCTTATGTTTTTTAAGGACCTGCCTAAAACAAAATAATAATGCATTTCTTTGTGATGGAGTATATTCAACGGATTTATTAAAATAGACTTCCACCCACATTGGCCCATGTCTACTCCCACTCATAAAATTGCCAGCGGGCATGTGCAAAGGAGACATAAAAGGCTTATCCCGGCAAGCATCTGGTAAATATCGGACTGCTTGAATTGAGCTCTAAAAAACACTGCAACATACCGTGAAGTCTGTCTGTTAAAGGGTATTTGCTGAGATCTGAAGACTTGTATTAGCTCCACAAACCAATTCCCAGACTTTAGTTCCGCAGGCTAACTGTGACGCCCTGACCTTAGAGATCCCTATTATTCTTTATGTTTTGGTTAGGTCAGGGTGTGACTCAGGTGGGAAAGTCTATGTTTTCTATTTCTTTGTTTTTGGCTGAGTGTGGTTCCCAATCAGAGGCAGCTGTCTATCGTTGTCTCTGATTGGGGATCATATATAAGTTGTCATTTTCCTTTTGGGTTTTGTGGGATCTTGTTTTCTGTTTCGTGTCTGTACCTGACAGAACTGTGCGCTTTCGTTTTCACTTTGGTTATTTTGTGTGAGTGTTCTTTGAAAAAATTAGAATCATGAACACTTTCCACGCTGCGCCTTGGTCCACTCTTCCTTCTACCAACGAGAGCCATTACAGAAGATCCCACCAAAGACGGACCAAGCAGCGAGGCCAGGATGAATGGACATGGTAGGAAATCCTGAATGGAGAAGGACCCTGGACGCGGGTTGGAGAGTATCACCGTTCAAGGGAGCAGACGGAGGCAGCAAGAGAGGAATGGCGACGATACAAGGAATTAGAACAACAAAGGAAGCCCGAGAGGCAGCTCCCCAATTTTTTTTGGGGGGGGTGGCTCACGGGGAGATTGGCGGAGTCAGGGTTTAGACCTGAGCCAACTCCCTGTGCTTACCGTGGGGAGCATGTGACCGCTCAGGCACCGTGTTATGCGCACTGGAGACACAGACACCTTAGAGATCTCTATTATTCTCTGTTTGGTTAGGTCAGGGTGTGACTCGGGTGGGAAAGTCTATGTCTTCTATTTCTTTGTTTTTGGCCGAGTGTGGTTCCCAATCAGAGGAAGCTGTCTATCGTTGTCTCTGATTGGGAATCATACAGTGGGGAGAACAAGTATTTGATACACTGCCGATTTTGCAGATTTTCCTACTTACAAAGCATGTAAAGGTCTGTAATTTTTATCATAGGTACACTTCAACTGTGAGAGACGGAATCTAAAACAAAAATCCAGAAAAATCACATTGTATGATTTTTAAGTAATTCATTTTCATTTTATTGCATGACATAAGTATTTGATACTTCAGAAAAAGCAGAACTTAATATTTGGTACAGAAATCTTTGTTTGCAATTACAGAGATCATACATTTCCTGTAGTTCTTGACCAGGTTTGCACACACTGCAGCAGGGATTTTGGCCCTCTCCTCCATACAGACCTTCTCCAGATCCTTCAGGTTTCAGGGCTGTCGCTGGGCAATACGGAATTTCTGCTCCCTCCAAAGATGTTCTATTGGGTTCAGGTCTGGAGACTGGCTAGGCCACTACAGGACCTTGAGATGCTTCTTACGGAGCCACTCCTTAGTTGCCCTGGCTGTGTGTTTCGGGTCGTTGTCATGCTGGAAGACCCAGCCACGACCCATCTTCAATGCTCTTGCTGAGGGAAGGAGGTTGTTGGCCAAGATCTCACGATACATGGCCCCATCCATCCTCCCCACAATACGGTGCAGTCGTCCTGTCCCCTTTGCAGAAAAGCATCCCCAAAGAATGATGTTTCCACCTCCATGCTTCACGGTTGGGATGGTGTTCTTGGGGTTGTGCTCATCCTCCTTCTTCCTTGAAACACGGCGAGTGGAGTTTAGACCAAAAAGCTCTATTTTGTCTCTTCCTTCTACCAACGAGAGCCGTTACACTAACACACTCTTGTAGTGCACAGGAACCATATGGCTCACGACAGACTTTTCTTATAAAACAATTATTGTACTACAATTAGAATGTATTTATTTTTATGCATTTATTGGTCACTAGACTGTGACATCAGACTGTGTGACTCCACACACCTGGAAAATATAATATTATCTCTCTCCCCCTCTCTCTGTTCATCTTACCTTTTCGCCCAGAGGCAGATAGTTACTTTCAATAACTTTCTGCAGAATACTATTTCCTCTTTCACATTCCAATAGTTTTTCTATATTTCCTGCATTTCTGCTACTGAAGGCAGTCTTAAACAAGGGTCATGTTTTGATTCTTCAAAAGTGTTCTTCTGTTGTGATAAGTCTATGCCTTAGGCCATCTGTTTAGTAAATGCCACAATACAAAATTAGTCCAAAAGATAAGCACCACATAGATTTGCTGTGCTTAGGTTTCCCATTAAAATGGGGTTTAAACATACAGCTGGATCTATACAAATGTGTTCTCTATTATAAACCATGTATATACAGTTTAAAACACCTTGATACTCCCCATCCCAGAGTATCATCGACTGACACTAATTAGCATAACTCAACGGACATAAATATTACTAGAAAATATTCCTATTCATGAAAATCACAAGTGAAATATATTCAGACACAGCTTAGCCTTTTGTTAATCCCCCTGTCATCTCAGATTTTCAAAATATGCTTTACAGCCAAAGCAAGACAAGCATTTGTGTAAGTTTATCGATAGCCTAGCATAGCATTATGTCCAGCTAGCAGCAGGTAACTTGGTCACGAAAATCAGAAAAGCAATCAAATTAAATCGTTTACCTTTGATGAGCTTCGGATGTTTTCACTCACGAGACTCCCAGTTAGATAGCCAATGTTCCTTTTTTCCAAAAAGATTATTTTTGGAGGCGAAATAGCTCCGTTTGTTCTTCACGTTTGGCTGAGAAATCGACCGGAAATTGCGGTCACGACAACGCCGAAAAATATTCCAAATTAGCTCCATAATATCGACAGAAACATGGCAAACGTTGTTTATAATCAATCCTCAAGGTGTTTTTCAAATATCTATTCGATAATATATCCACCGGGACAATTGGTTTTTCTGTAGGACCGATTGGAAAAATGGCTACCTCTGTATTTTACGCGAGAATCACTCTTGAGAACCATCAGGTGACCACTTACACAATGTAGCCACTTACGGGTATTCTTCAACATAAAGGCGTAAAACTACGTCACAATGCTGTAGACACCTTGAGGCATGGGTGTCAAACTCTGGCCCGTGGCGCGGGGTAATTATATTTGGCCCGCGAGACAATACCAAATTACTACTAGAGCTGGCCCGCCGGTATTATACAGCGCATTCACCACTAATACTACGAATCCCATAATGCTCTGCTGTTTTCGCGCGCCAATCAGGACAGGACCCAGAAACGCTCTCTCCTCTGTGACATTAGTCATAGCAACATAGACGCTACAACTGTCAGCGAGCTAACCCTTCCCAAAAATGGGGAAAAGAAAGGCAGAAAACAGGAGCTTTCTGGACAAGTGGGAGGCAGAATATCTGTTTACGTATGTAAAAGACAAACCTGTTTGTCTTGTTTGTGGAGTCAACGTGGCTGTAAGTAAGGAGTACAACATTAGACGACACTATGAAACGAAACACCATGACAAATACAAGGACCTGGACATGACTCAAAGGAGCCAGAAAGTAGAGGAGATGAAAAGAAGTTTGGTTTCACAACAGAATATGTTTAAAAAGCCACATCACAAAGCGAGGCTGCTGTAAAGGCTAGTTATATAGTGGCAGCAGAGATCGCAAAATCAGCCCGGCCCTTTAATGAGGGAGAGTTCATGAAAAAGTGCATGATGAAGGTTTGTGACCTCGTATGCCCAGAGAAAAAACAAGCATTTTCAAACGTGAGCCTGAGCAGGAACACAGTAGCTGATCGCACATGTGATCTTGCCACCAATCTGTATGACCAGCTGATGGAAAAGGGAAAAGATTTTGTTGCGTTCTCCCTCGCTGTGGATGAGAGCTGCGACGCATCTGATACTGCTCAGCTGTCAGTCTTCATCCGTGGAGTGGACTCAAATCTGTGTGTTACGGAGGAGCTATTAGGATTCAAATCAATGCATGGCACAACCACAGGAAATGAAATCTTTGAGGAGGTTTCCAAATGTGTAACTGAAATAAAGCTGCCGTGGGATAAACTCGTTGGATCAACGACAGATGGTGCGCCAGCGATGTGCGGTAAAAAGAGTGGACTGGTGGGCATGGTTCGGGAGAAGATGCGGGAAGAGAACTGTGCAGGTGAGCTAACTGTTTACCACTGCATCATACATCAGGAAGCACTGTGTGCCAAAGCCCTAAAGATGGAACATGTTATGACCACAGTAACACAGGTAGTTAACTTTATAAGAGCCAAAGGTCTAAATCACCGCCAGTTTAAATCTTTTCTGGAGGAGTGTGGATCGGAATACGCAGACGTGCCGTATCACACAGAGGTGAGATGGCTAAGCAGAGGAAAAGTACTGAACAGATGTTTCGAGCTGCGTGAGGAAATATGTCAATTCCTGGAAACCAAAGGGAAGGATACAGCAGAGCTCCGGGAGCAAAAGTTCCTGTGTGAGCTGGCCTTTCTCTGTGACATCTCGAGCCATCTCGATGCGCTGAACCTGCAGCTTCAGGGGCGGGGGCGCATCATCACAGACATGTACGCTGCAGTGAGGGCCTTCAAAACTAAACTGTGCCTGTGGGAGAATCAGATGCTGCAAGGAAACCCTTGGCATTTTCCCTGCTGCCAATCCATAAAAGCGCAGATCTCTACCGCCGTGTTCCCATGCGCACAGTTTGCTGAAAAACTCAGTGTTCTCGCCGCTGAGTTTAGCCGGCGATTTGCCGACTTTGATGCCCAGAAATGCAAGTTTGAACTGCTTAGTAATCCCTTCGCAGTTGATGTGGAAAATGCACCAACCAACATCCAAATGGAGCTGATTGAACTCCAGTGCAACGACACGCTGAAGTCAAAGTATGATGCTGTGGGCGCCGCACAGTTTCCACGGTTCATCCCTGACACAATGCCTCAGCTCCGCACCCAAGCTGCTCAGATGCTCTCCATGTTCGGCAGCACTTATCTATGCGAGCAACTTTTCTCCTCGATGAAGATGACCAAAACAACTCACAGGAGACGTCTGACTGATGAACATCTTCGCTCGATACTGAGGATTTCTTCAGCTCAGAGCTTGAGCCCAGACATTGATGAACTAGCATCCAAGAAGAGATGCCAGGTATCTGGCTTGGGCACATCAGATTAGACCAGTGTGCAATAATTAACGTTTTCTTTATGCACTTTTTCTTGCTACAAGGCATGGGCTTGAATGGTTGATTGATTTATTATCATTTTATTTGTAAAATTATTAGCCAGTGGAAAAAGTTTATTTTGGTATTTAAATCAGAAGGCTGCAAATAGAAAAGAGGCATACAATTTTTATTTCAATTTTATTTATTAAATAAATGAATGCCATTGATGTGTTTTTTCATTTGAAATTCGATTTTGCATGTCTCCACTATTAAATTATATATTGTATGGTAATAAGCGATGCTTGTTCCATATTCAATGTTAAAGCAAAACTTGTTTGGGTCCATATTAAAAGGTTAATTTGTTCAATGTTGGCCCGTGACTTTGTTCAGGTTTTACATTTTGGCCCACTGGGTATTTGAGTTTGACACCCCTGCCTTGAGGAATACGTAGAAAAAGTAATCTGGTTGATAGCCCATTCACTGCTCAATAGGGACGCATTGGAACGCAGAGCTTTCAAAACTTCTGGATTGGATTTTTCTCAGGCTTTCGCCTGCAATATCAGTTCTGTTATACTCACAGACAATATTTTTACAGTTTTGGAAACTTTAGAGTGTTTTCTATCCTAACCTGTCAATTATATGCATATTCTAGCATCTTGTCCTGACAAAATATCCCGTTTACTTTGGGTACGTTATTTTTCCAAAAATGAAAATACTGCCTCCTAGTCGGACTGCAGATAATCTTAGTACCACTGGTGCTTATGGGTCTCTTTGCCAGTGAATGAGCACAAGTCCTACCGAGGTGGTGAAATATTGTATCTGGGGCAGTAACAAGTTCCAAGTCCAGAGTCTCAATACTGAACCTGTAGTCATGACTAGTACAGGTAATATGGAATTTAATGCTGCCCAAGAGGTGAGGCTGTGGAGCACGCAGCACACTGACTGTCTGTATCTAGAGTGATCTGAGATCCACAGTGACAAGACTGAGCCTGTGCCCCACCAGATGTCTACTGTAGATAACAGCCACTGTAAAACAAATACACATGACAGGGGGAATGGTTCTCACAGAAAATGTACCACAGACTTACACAAGCCACCCTCACACCAACACACCAGCCAGGCTGCCTCCATAACACCCCTCCCTCAACCCATCCCCTGTCTGTCACGCATATAGGCTATATTTTTGAAGATCTAAATATGTACTTTATGAGTCTGCTATCCATCTTTAAACCGAATAGAGGTCAATCCTTTATTTGTCATATATGGTTATAATGATCAAAGCATTGTGTAAAGCCAGCGATGGAGCGATATCGCTCCAGGGCAGTCATAGATATACCTTCTCCACTGAACTTGCTATTAAGTCCAGGTCTAGGCTTACTCAGTGTCTAGAAACCATCCCTTAACCGTCCACCAAGCCTTGCCTGAAGCAATTCACTTGATCAACAAACTTTGAAAACAATGTTAACTATTTCAACATTAGTACCAACATCCATAATACAATAGAGATGCCCAGTACAGTTCTACAGCAAGAGAATGTTAATTAAGAAAACAAAGCCACCATGTTGAAAGTGCCATATATGCATGCATACATCCTTCATATGGGTGGCCCCAACAGAAATTAAACCCATGATCCTTGGCATTGCAAGTGCCATGCTTTACCAACTGAGCCACACAGGACACCTACTAGTTTCTAAAAAATAAACTACAGACATCAAACCACTACACAGCAAACAATTTCTGGTTACCACTGCATTCCCAAAATGTTAATAGGGACATCTTGAGAAGGTTAAGATGTATCTAAAAGTCCCCCGAACATTTGACAAAGTTTCCCAGGGATGTTCCCATGACATAGCTTTAACGTTTTCTGTTTTTATTTTGTATTTTTCTGTACAAAAACATATTAAATGTGCAAAACAAACATTATTGGAACATTTTCACCAAACATTCTTATAACCGTTATGGTATGCCCATCTACAAAAGGTTAGTAAATCATGTTGTCCAAGGACATTTAACAACATTCATGGATGATGTGATGCTAAAATTAGCTGGGAACCAAATTGGGTCTCCATTGGAATGTTTATTTATTTTGGGCAGAGGGTAGATCAGCTTCAAAATTGCAGATAGAATTTACAAACTATCAATTTAATTGTTTGCATAATTTCTAACCCCCCTGATTTTATATTTTTTCTCTATACTTTTTTCCCCCTACCCTACCATCCCTACCCTAATTGGAGTAAACTAACGGATAACAATACTGCTACTGCTTCTTACTGCTATTTTGCTCACATCAACGGTACCTGTAGTTAAATAATTATACATATATTACTAATTTCCTCTTTCTTCAAGTGCTGGATTTTAACCCACAGCTGCCAATCCACCATTCATTCTTAACTCCAACCCTCCGATGTCCACAGATTAACCCATCTTTCCCCAGTATAACGTCATTTTGCCATTTCCTTTTGCAATACATCCCTCCCTTTTACTGTGATGTCTTACGAGGGTCCTGAACCTTCCTATATGTACAATTTCTACCGATATTGCCCTAAAAATAAATACTTTACCCAAAAGTATAATGATATTTGAACCCTGATATTATGACATAACAACCATTCCTGGATTTGACTCCAAAAGCGAGCCACCGATGGACAATACTAAAAAATATGTTCTATTGATTTTGTTTCCTCGTGGCAGAGTTTGCACAAGGCTGACTGTTCAATGCCGTGTATACTGAGCATTAATTTTGTAGCAATGTATTTGATATATTAGCTTATATTGAAACAAATGGATTACATGACATTGCTCTCCTGAAAAGCCACTGAGTGAGCAGATAATAAAAAAAGTACCAATTAATCATGGTCTTGTTGTTAACTGTTAACTGTGTGTTACTGCAGGGCTGGATCAACGGCCAGCGCACCCAATGGCTCTCAAGGAGTGCAGTTGGAGAACCCTGTTCTAAAGGCATCCGACAGATTTTTGGTAAAGATTTGCAATGGAAAACAGGGTTTTCCAAATGCATCTCTGCATGGTTGTGTCATATTACACATGTTGGGCTGCACATTTTTACAAATTGTTGCGACTCAACTGTGCAGGACAGCCATTTTGCAAAGATAATTGTATTATTGAGTTGTATACTTAACTCAACCACATTGTGTTGCAGGATCTTATCCACACTCAATGAAAACGTGAGTCTACACATACACATTAACCTTGGTCTGGGAATAGTTTTTCAGCACATTTGAGCACTTGAGCGCTTGTTTTAAGTACACAGCTCAGGGATGGGCCTGGGGAAATGTGTGCGCGTGTGAATATGTGCGTGTGAATATGTGGTGTGTGTGTGTGTGTGCACGAGTGCGCGTGCATGCGTGCGTGTGCGCAATGGCGCCTCTGTTGGAGCTGGCTGAATCTACAGGCATGCAAAACAATCGGACCATTTCCATTCTACATTTCCATTCTACCATATTAAAATGGTCACCACTCTACAACTAAATGTAATCTTAACCAGTAGCCTAAAGCTTTGTAATACACCTGTCGTGAGCCTTAGACCTGTAGAGGCAATAAATTACATCAACATAATTCAACTCTGACATGAATGTATTTTATGTCAATCTATGTCCATAACGCTCCTGCTACACCAAGTAAATCTAGGCTACCTGTATGAGTTAGGGTAACAGTAATACGTCTATAGGTGGCTATTCAGGTGACACATGTGAAGTAATTTCGGCATGGATGACCCGCCAACTCAGCTATATCGTCAACTCAGATTCGTGTTCGCAATAAAAAGTATTTCCCTTACAAGTCAGTTATAATACACGTATGCACGATATGCAGCAGACTTTACCCTGAGCTGAGCCCTTATAGCCTAATTAATCATTGCATTTTTATACTTACATCATCTGTGCATGCGGGTGTGATGATGCCGCTGAGCACTAGCAACAGGACACTCCAGAGCAGTGCGGGAAAAGTGAGAAAGTCCGTCATTTCAGTTGGATATCTTTGTAACTGTAAAAGCAATGCAGCAGCCCTCTTGAATACATGTGTTTTAAAAATAAGAAGAAATAGCCTACTGCTCGCTGTCACTGCGACGGGTTTCTGGACTTTGATAGGTAGTGGGTTAGATCACTATCCTTAGATATAGCGCGTGGTAAAGATAACCCTCAAGAAAGACAGTGCTTTTACCTTCGAGCCCCCATTCACACCTGACAGCTAAGTATTTTAAGGCTAAATAATACACCCAAGTCATAGGCAACAAAGTGTAACTGCTGAGGTATAATAAGAACGAGTGGGACATACAATCGTCGAGAAACATATTGTATATGTTGGAAAAGTGAGTACGGTCAAGTGCTTATTTAAGAATGAGCGGTGTACACTTAAATACCGTAATACTTTGTGATTACGCTGTAATTTTTATAGTTCGTTTTTAATTAATAATGATACATGGTGATATGTATTATATAGTATTATATACATTGTTCTAAGGTGGGCCTATTAATGCATTTGATAGTATAAAAATAAACCGGATAAATGTATTGTGAAATATATTGCGCTCTTTAGGTTAGTTACGGTATGAGGTGCAGAGTGGACGAGGTAGCCTCCATACTTACTAGCGGTTGTTGAGGTCTCTGTGTTTCTGTTAAGTTTAAGACCTGTACTTCGTTAAACTTTTTGTTGTTTTATTTTCTTCATTGATATGAAGCCAAATGACACAACGATTCTGAAATAGCTAGGCTCTTTTTGCATGACACTATTTAGGGATAAAGGTGATGGTTTTTCGATTTAAGGAACAAGTGTATGCGAAATTATTGTCACAGTGGGACTTGAACTTGCACGACATTTCGTCAACGGAGTCCGACACAGTGTATCAAGACTGGGGTAAGCGTTTTTTATTGCATAGCACACTTATTGTCTACAATAAAACTCTGCGTTAGATTGGGACGATTCTCGCACCCTATCTAGGATATGACGGGTAGACCTAATCATTCATTTTCTCCATAGCGCAAATTCCTATTATACATGTCTTGGGGGTCATTTGCAACGGATTCATTCGTTGCCATATCTTCGCTCAATTTTATTGTAGGTTCATTGAATTTGCAGGATTATTACCTAGGCACATTTTAACCAATTTGATTTTCGTGGGAATATACTCAGACCATGCATTTCAAAGTATTTTTACTTGAAAAATTTAGACTACACACATATTTGATTCTTATATTCTTATAGTTTCTTCTTATAGTTTCAAATCTGGATTGGAGGCCTATTCGCAGAGTAGGGCTTGGGGACCTATTTTGTCAAAGCAATTCAGTATGCATGTATCACAAAATCAGCACGGTGTCCCCGCAATACTGTACACAAGCCCCCTCAGGCTTATCTTGAATACAGTTACAGTGGTGCACGATTGCAGTGAGAGCTATGTAACATCAGTAATAATAAGAGGTCATAATGATGATGATGGTGATCATCATCACATCATAATTGGTTGCGAGTTTTGAGGTTTAGCTTAGAAAAAATGGGGCACAAGCAGTAATATTTTTGTTGTTGAAAACCTTAGCATGTGATCTAATAACCTGGCTTTCATTTTTATGTTTGAAAATATTCATACATTATAATGATAAGCCCTTTATCTCAGGCTGCCTGCCTACGAACCAGCTTTTCGTGCAATGAGAACTGATCCGCAAAGTACATCTTGTTCACAGTTCATCAGGTCACAGACATTTGTTATGACAAAGTTGTGTGTGTGTGTGTGCGTGTGTGTGTGTTTGTGCGCGCGCATATCTATCCATCCATTCATCCACTCTCTACTCATTCATTTATTTATATAATTGTTTTATTCGTTAATGCATCTTTAACTGCGCCAATTAAGGAGAAACATTTGAATCCATTTAACAAATGGATGATTTTATAAATTCAGGAATTAAAATTACATTTGATTTAAGAATTGACTAAGATTCAATGGAATTGAACCCAACACTTTTACTGTACATAAATTTACTCTATCTACCTTCCTATCTGAGAGTATTCTGTCTCTTATCGTTGTTTGTCTATCTCATAGGAGAGGTCGAGAGGCAGAGTCTCATCGTTGCTGTTGCACCAATCAGAGGCAAGGCAGAGGTCAAGGGCTTGTCTGGAAGCAGGACACGCCCTAAGTGGCGGAGATGACGGTCTCTACCTACTGCACCACCTGGACCAAACTCCCTCTCTGGTCAGATTACCAACTCACATCTTCTCATGATCTCATTGTCTAATTTTCTCTAATTTCCTTCTGTTCACATCTTCTCCATTTCTGCTTGGCTAAAACAACCCATAGCCCCTTACCAGCATGGTGGCTGGTAGCACTTTAAATCGGAGAACAAGCTCATAGTAATGGCTGGGACAGAATCAATAGAATGGTTTCAAACACATCAAACACATGGTTTCCATGTGTTTGATACCATTCCATTCACTCAGTTCTAGCCATTATTAGGAGCTGTCTTGCCCTCACCATCCTCCTCTGCCCCTTCCCCCAACTAGTGCCTTCCACTTTTGGTGTTTGCAGATCTGAAGGAAGCAGACAGGTGTTGGAGGGCTAAGTGAAGGAAACATACTTTTGGTTGTATGCCTATTAATTTCCATCAGATTAGAGCCCACCTTTGACAGTACTGCCGGCCAAACCCTCCCCTAACCCGGATAATGCTGGGCCAATTGTGCGCCGCCCTATGGGACTCCTGATCACGGCTGGTTGTGACACAGCCTGGGAACAAACCCGGGTCTGTTGTGACGACTCTAAAATGGTTTAAGAACAACATTGCTAGGGCAATTCAAGCATAGCCAAGATGCAGTGACAATGTATTGGGCCTATAGCCTACTGCACAAACCTCATTGCTACAGAACTGTTTTTAATTGGTTCATTTTGCATAGGCTTAAGTCATGTTTAAAAATAATCTGAGCAGTAGAACTTGGATTGCATTTTGACTGAGAAAGTTTTTTTATTTATTTTAATTTTACTAGGCAAGTCAGTTAAGAACAAATTCTTATTTTCAATAACAGCCTAGGAACAGTGGGTTAACTGCCTGTTCAGGGGCAGAATGACAGATTTGTACCTTGTCAGCTTGGGGATTTGAACTTGCAACCTTTCGGTTACTAGTCCAACACTCTAACCACTAGGCTACCCTGCCGCCCCAGGTGATCATTCAAAGTCAAAGTTTTATTAAAAACGCTTACCCCAGTCTTGTTACACTGTGTCGGACTCTGTTGACGAAATGTCGTGCAAGTTCAAGTCCCACTGTGACAATAATTTCGCATACACTTGTTCCTTAAATCGAAAAACCATCACCTTTATCCCTAAATAGTGTCATGCAAAAAGAGCCTAGCTATTTCAGAATCGTTGTGTCATTTGGCTTCATATCAATGAAGAAAATAAAACAACAAAATGTTTAACGAAGTACAAGTCTTAAACTTAACAGAAACACAGACCTCAACAACCGCTAGTAAGTATGGAGGCTACCTCGTCAAAGTGATCATTACTCAGGAAAGTTTGGTGACCACTGCTCTATAGCTCAAATCACAGTGTCTGCACAGTTTCCTCGCACCATAGTCTGTAAAAATAAGCCTTGAACACACAACAAAGTTAAACAGCATGCATTTAGTTTTACTAGCATCTAAAAGCAGTTGGAGGCCAAGGAAGGAGTGTTGTATGGCATTGAAGATCGTTTGGAGGTTTGTTAACACAGTGTCCAAGGAAGGGCCAGATGTATGCAGAATGGTGTCGTCTGCGTAGAGGTGGATCAGAGAATATATCATTGATATATACAGAGAAAAGAGTCGGTCTGAGATTTGAACCCTGTGGCATCCCCATAGAGTCTGCCAGACCCAACTATAACATTTTCCGTCAAGATAGAACTGCCAAAGGGGGAGGAGTTGCAGTTTACTGCAGAGATAGCCTGCAAAGTAATGTCATACTTTCCAGGTCCATACCCAAACAGTTCGAACTACTAATTTTGAAAATTACTCTCTCCAGAAATAAGTCTCTCACTGTTGCCGCCTGCTACCGACCCCCCTCAGCTCCCAGCTGTGCCCTGGACACCATTTGTGAATTGATCGCCCCCATCTAGCTTCAGAGTTTGTTCTGTTAGGTGACCTAAACTGGGATATGCTTAACACCCCGGGAGTCCTACAATCTAAGCTAGATGCCCTCAATCTCACACAAATCATCAAGGAACCCACCAGGTACAACCCTAAATCTGTAAACAAGGGCACCCTCATAGACGTCATCCTGACCAACTGGCCCTCCAAATACACCTCCGCTGTCTTCAACCAGGATCTCAGCGATCACTGCCTCATTGCCTGTATCCGCTACGGAGCCGCAGTCAAACGACCACACCTCATCACTGTCAAACGCTCCCTAAAACACTTCTGTGAGCAGGCCTTTCTAATCGACCTGGCCCGGGTATCCTGGAAGGACATTGACCTCATCCCGTCAGTTGAGGATGCCTGGTCATTCTTTAAAAGTAACTTCCTCACCATTTTAGATAAGCATGCTCCGTTCAAAAAATGCAGAACTAAGAACAGATATAGCCCTTGGTTCACTCCAGACCTGACTGCCCTCGACCAGCACAAAAATATCCTGTGGCGGACTCCAATAGCATCGAATAGTCCCCGCGATATGCAACTGTTCAGGGAAGTCAGGAACCAATACACGCAGTCCGTCAGGAAAGCTAAGGCCAGCTTCTTCAGGCAGAAGTTTGCATCCTGTAGCTCCAACTCCAAAAAGTTCTGGGACACTGTGAAGTCCATGGAGAACAAGAGCACCTCCTCCCAGCTGCCCACTGCACTGAGGCTAGGTAACACGGTCACCACCGATAAATCCATGATTATCGAAAACTTCAACAAGCATTTCTCAACAGCTGGCCATGCCTTCCGCCTAGCTACTCCAACCTCGGCCAACAGCTCCGTCCCCCCCCCCGCAGCTACTCGCCCAAGCCTCTCCAGGTTCTCCTTTACCCAAATCCAGATAGCAGATGTTCTGAAAGAGCTGCAAAACCTGGACCCGTACAAATCAGCTGGGCTTGACAATCTGGACCCTCTATTTCTGAAACTATCCGCCGCCATTGTCGCAACCCCTATTACCAGCCTGTTCAACCTCTCTTTCATATCGTCTGAGATCCCCAAGGATTGAAAGCTGCCGCAGTCATCCCCCTCTTCAAAGGGGAGACACCCTGGACCCAAACTGTTACAGACCTATATCCATCCTGCCCTGCCTATCTAAGGTCTTCGAAAGCCAAGTCAACAAACAGGTCACTGACCATCTCGAATCCCACCGTACCTTCTCCGCTGTGCAATCTGGTTTCCGAGCCGGTCACGGGTGCACCTCAGCCACGCTCAAGGTACTAAACGATATCATAACCGCCATCGATAAAAGACAGTACTGTGCAGCCGTCTTCATCGACCTTGCCAAGGCTTTCGACAATCACCATATTCTTAATGGCAGACTCAGTAACCTCGGTTTTTCGGATGACTGCCTTGCCTGGTTCACCAATTACTTTGCAGACAGAGTTCAGTGTGTCAAATCGGAGGGCATGCTGTCCGGTCCTCTGGCAGTCTCTATGGGGGTGCCACAGGGTTCAATCCTCGGGCCGACTCTTTTCTCTGTATATATCAATGATGTTGCTCTTGCTGCGGGCGATTCCCTGATCCACCTCTACGCAGACGACACCATTCTATATACTTCCGGCCCGTCCTTGGACATTGTGCTATCTAACCTCCAAACGAGCTTCAATGCCATACAGCACTCCTTCCGTGGCCTCCAACTGCTCTTAAAAGCTAGTAAAACAAAATGCATGCTTTTCAACCGTTCGCTGCCTGCACCCGCATGCCTGACCAGCATCACCACCCTGGATGGTTCCGACCTTGAATATGTGGACATCTATAAGTACCTAGGTGTCTGGCTAGACTGTAAACTCTCCTTCCAGACTCATATCAAACATCTCCAATCGAAAATCAAATCAAGAGTCGGCTTTCTATTCCGCAACAAAGCCTCCTTCACTCACGCCGCCAAACTTACCCTAGTAAAACTGACTATCCTACCGATCCTCGACTTCGGCGATGTCATCAACAATATTGCTTCCAACACTCTACTCAGCAAACTGGATGCAGTTTATCACAGTGCCATCCGTTTTGTCACTAAAGCACCTTATACCACCCACCACTGCGACTTGTATGCTCTAGTCGGCTGGCCCTCACTACATATTCGTCGCCAGACCCACTGGCTCCAGGTCATCTACAAGTCCATGCTAGGTAAAGCTCCGCCTTATCTCAGTTCACTGGTCACGATGGCAACACCCATCCGTAGCACGCGCTCCAGCAGGTGTATCTCACTGATCATCCCTAAAGCCAACACCTCATTTGGCCGTCTTTCGTCCCAGTTCTCTGCTGCCTGTGACTGGAACGAATTGCAAAAATCGCTGAAGTTGGAGACTTTTATCTCCCTCACCAACTTCAAACATCTGCTATCTGAGCAGCTAACCGATCGCTGCAGCTGTACATAGTCTATCGGTAAATAGCCCACCCATTTTTACCTACCTCATCCCCATACTGTTTTTATTTATTTACTTTTCTGCTCTTTTGCACACCAATATCTCTACCTGTACATGATCATCTGATCATTTATCACTCCAGTGTTAATCTGCAAAATTGCAATTATTCGCCTACCTCCTCATGCCTTTTGCACACAATGTATATAGACTCCCCTTTTTTTTCTACTGTGTTATTGAGTTGTTAATTGTTTACTCCATGTGTAACTCTGTGTTGTCTGTTCACACTGCTATGCTTTATCTTGGCCAGGTCGCAGTTGCAAATGAGAACTTGTTCTCAACTAGCCTACCTGGTTAAATAAAGGTGAAATAAAAAATAAAAAAATAAATAAAAAGGTCCGGACAACAGGCCCTCCGATTTGACAAACTGAACTCTATCTGATAAGTAGTTGGTGAACCAGGCAGGGGCAGTTATTAGAGAAACCAAGGCTGTTGAGTCTGCCATAAGAGTGCGGTGATTGACAGAGTCGAAAACCTTGGCCAGGTCGATGAAGACGGCTGCACAGTACTGTCTTTTGTCGATGGCGGTTATGATATCGTTTAGGACCTTGAGAATGGCTCAGGTGCAGCCATGATCAGCTCGGAAACCAGATTGCATAGTGGAGAAGGTACGGTGGGATTCTAAATGGTCAGTGATCTGTTTGTTAACTTGGCTTTTGAAGATTTTAGAAAGGCAGGGCAGGATGGATATAGGTCTATAACAATTTGGGTCTAGAGTGTCTCCCCTTTGAAGAGGGGGATGACCGCGGCAGCTTTCCAATCTTTGGGGATCTCAGATGATACGAAAGAGAGGTTGAACAGGCTAATAATGGGGTTTGCAACAATTTCGGCTGATCATTTTAGAAAGAGACAGTCCAGATGATCTAGCCCAGTTGATTGGTAGGGATCCAGATTTTGCAGCTATTTCAGAACACCAGCTGTCTGGATTTGGTGAAGGAGAAGTGGAGGGGGCTTGGGCAAGTTGCTGCAGTGGATGCTGAGCTGTTGGCCGGGGTAGGGGTAGCCAGGTGGAAACCATGGCCAGCTGTAGAAAAATGTATTGTTATTATTATCGATTAGCATAGATTTATCGGTGGTGACAGTGTTTCCTAGCCCTCAGTGCAGTGGTTAGCTGGGAGGAAGTGCTCTTATTCTCCATGGACTTGACAGTGTCCCAAAACTTTTTGGAATTAGTGCTAGAGGATGCAAATTTCTGTTTGAAAAAGCTAGCCTTAGCTTTTCTAACTGACTGAGTATGTTGTTTCCTGACTTCTCTGAAAAGTTGTATATTGCGGGGGCTATTAATAATTGATGCTAATGCAGAACGCCACAGGATGTTTTTGTGCTGGTCAAGGGCAGTCAAGTCTGGGTTGGGCTATATCTGTTCTTATTTCTACATTTTTTGAATGGGGCATGCATATTTAATTTAGCGAGGAAAGCAATTTTAAAGAGCATCCAGGCATCCTCTACTGACGGGATGAGGTCAATATCCTTCCAGGATACCCGGGCCAGGTCGATTAGAAAGGCCTGCTCGCTGAAGTGTTTTAGGGAGCGTTTGACAGTTATGTGGGGTGGTCGTTTGACCGTGGACCCATCACTCATCGCTGAGATCCTGGTTGAAGACAGCAGAGGTGTATTTAGAGGGCAAGTTGGTCAGGATGATATCTAAGAGGGTGCCCATGATTACGGATTTAGGATTGTATTTGGTAGGTTCGATGATAATTTCAGTGAGATTGAGGGCATTTAGCTTAGATTGTAGGATGGCCAGGGTGTTAAGCATATCCATCTTGTCGGAAGATGTTATACAGTGGGGAGAACAAGTATTTGATACGCTGCCGATTTTGCAGGTTTTCCTACTTACAAAGCATGTAGAGGTCTGTCATTTTTATCATTGGTACACTTCAACTGTGCGAGACGGAATCTAAAACAAAAATCCAGAAAATCACATTGTATGGTTTTTAAGTAATTAATTTGCATTTTATTGCATGACATAAGTACTTGATACATCAGAAAAGCCGAACTTGGACTGATGGTAGGGGACGCCATGTGCGACTGACGTGTTTTCCGTTTGCTCCCGTGGTATTCTTAAAGTTTATGTGAATTCTGCAGCAGAACCGTATTTATTTTCAAATATTAATTTGGTGATCCCTTTCCGTAAAAACAAGACTACTTTGCTTCCGAATGTCAGCATGTCGACCAAACATAAGGCCAAAAGCATGACTTTGAGAAAACCCGGCCTACAAGACCCGCTCTCATCACCGCCCTCTCCTGAGTCTTAGGGCCCGGGGACGCACACTTTAACCGGGGGCGCGGCTTGGCTTGGCGGCGCTGAAATGAACATTCTCGAGGCCATCAAACTACTACGCTCTGAGATAGTTGAAATGAAAACACAGGTGGTTGCTACAATTGAGGCCAGAATACAGGAGGTTTCTGATACTTTAAAAGCAGATTTAACCATCCTGCGGAACGAGACTGTGCCAGCAATCAACAATACTCAAAACAACAACTGCGTCACACACTACAACGATTGCGGCACTGGAGACCTCCGCTACTAATGTCTCCGATTTAACTACATCCCTGGAGGCTGAAGTTAAACGCCTAGCTGCGGATTTGAAAAAGGTGAAGGAGAGCTGTGTGAGTCTAGAGGGATTCTCTCGCGGCAATAATCTGAGACTTGTATCGGTCCCAGAGTCCGCGGAAATGCATCGCGCCACGGATTTAGTTTCAGGGCTGCTGAAGGATGTTCTTGCCTTAGATGAAAAGCCCCTGATTGATCGAGCCCACCGGTCGCTGCGCCCAAAGCCCCGGGATGCGGAGAGGCCCCGTGACATAATTCTTCGAGTGCACTTTTTTCATGAGAAGATGGAGATCCTCCGACGAGCCCGCAAAACCACTCTGAGCTTTCAAGGACAGAGCTTTTCCATCTACCAGGACTACTCCCCACTGTTTCCAGGCAGCTCGCAGCTTTCAGACAGGCCAAACGAGTACTTCGGGACCATCCAAGTGTGAAGTATGGACTGTGATTCCCGGCCCGTTTATGGATATCTCATGAGGGTAAAGACTACACATTTGAATCTCCGGATGAGGCTATGGCTCACATTCAACGTCACATCAAGAAGTCTTGAATATGCTCACAGTTCAGCAACTGTTGCTTGCGAACTGTGGATAGTAAGTAACCCACTTGTGGTACAATTATGCTTAGATATAACAGGCTAGTCTTGTATAGTTGGTGAACTATTCAGGCTTATTTGATGTGATCTAATGTTTTGATCATCTAGTGTGCGTGCCTTATCTCGCTCACCTATTTAGTTTGTTTACACATTGTCTCGGTGACTCAAAATATTTTTGGTTATTTGTTTACTGCATCCGTTTGCATTGACCCAGTACACAGTAAATGTCTCCCGAGGCTACACGGTTTTTGGGGCCTCACTTTAATTTTAAAAGTTTTGAGCGTCATTTATGCCCAGCAAACGTTCAACGTTGCGCACACGTAGTTTTTTGGTATTGGTTGTAAAGCTGTCTCAGCTTCAACTAGACTACTATTATAATTACTATTATTTTTGATTGTTTTACTACAATTTCCTTACTTCAAATTAGATTTTTGGCTGAGAGCCTTTATACATTTTATTTATTTTCTCTGTCAATGCCTGTTATAAGACAGGGAATACAATTATATACATCTACAAGTGGTGCTTTTGTCATTCCGTTTGCACAAGGGATTCGCCTTTTTTTATTTGAAAAAATACATACAAATCTTTCTTTTTGCTGCTTGATCCACTAACAAATGCGACTTTAAAGAGCGGGACTGTGGGTTTAGGTTTAAGACCGCACTCTCACAGACATACTGTGCGAAGAGAACATGTTCTATTTAGGCTTGTACCTCATTTGGGGAGGTATTGTCTGGGATGGGGGGAGGGGGTGGGGGGGGCAGGTTGAATTGTTCAGTTCTAATGTTGTCATTCTGTCTTTTTAGTTTTTTTATCTGTTTTTTTACCACTGTACATTATTACTCTGAGACAAGTTATTCTGGGGGTTTTGGGCGCTCATTGCTTTTCCATTCTATGCTCTAATAACAGGGTTGAATAACGGGAATGCCCAGAGGGGCCAAAATAATACGATCAATAATAAATAATACGATCATTTCTTGGAATACCAAAGGGGTTAACAACCCGGTGAAGCGTAAGAGGGTGTTGACACACTTAAAGGGTTTGAATGCAAATATTGCATTTCTACAAGAGACTCACTTGAGGACTGGTGAGCATTTTAGGATGCGTAAGGACTGGGTTGGTCAAGTGTTCCACTCAAACTTTCATAGTAAATCAAGAGGTGCTGCTATTCTGGTTGATAAAGCTACTCCCTTTGTAGCTTCTGAGGTTATTGCTGATCCTAAGGGACGAGTAGTAACCGGTGAACTGTTTTCTACCCCTCTTGTTTTGGCTAGTGTTTATGCTCCCAATTGGGATGACACAAGTTTCATTTCTTCCTTTCTGTCTGCTATTCCCAATTTAGATTCTCATTTGTTGATTTTAGGGGGGGATTTCAACTGTAAAATGTCCCCAGTTCTTGACAAGTCCTCACAAACAAATACAGGCCCATCTAAATGTGCCCTACTTATTCAATCCTTTCTTCAGAAATATGCTATGTTTGAGGCCTGGCGTTTCCTACATCCTACAGATAGACAGTATTCCTTTTATTCTCATGTTCATCAAACATACTCCCGGATTGATTACTTCTTTTTGGACAAAAAACTTCTGCCTAACCTTCGGCAGTGTACTTAGGAGAGTATTGTTATCTCTGACCATTCACCATTAGTGCTTGAACTAGAGTTTCCCCAGCGACCGCCTATGTGTTATCAATGGCGTCTCAACCCCATTTTACTCTCAGATAAGGAGTTTGTCAATTTCATTTCTTCTGAAATCACCTTATTCCTAGAAACTAATTCAACACCAGGTATGTCCTGCTCTACCATATGGGAGTCTTTCAAAGCATACCTACGTGGCCAAATTATTTGTTATACAGCCAACCAAAACAGAGTTCGCTCCCAGCGACTTCGGGACCTGAGCGAGTCCATAGCCACACTGGATGAGAAGTATGCTACGGATCCTTCCTCTGATCTGCATAAAGAGCGCCAACTACTCCAATCTGAATTTGATGAGCTTTCTACCAGGCAAGCCGAACAGTTACTCTTGCGAGCTCGATACAAAGTCTATGAACAAGGCGACAAGGCCAGTAAACTCCTTGCGCATCAGATCCGTATATCTGAGGCCTCACGTTTAATCCCACAAATAAGGACCCCGTCTGGTGCCACCACAGTTATACATAAAGAGATCAATGATCAATTTAAACAATTTTACTCTGCGCTATTACACCTCTGAATCCCCTCAAGAGCCCTTGCTGATTGACTCCTTCTTTAATGGCTTGAATATACCTTCAATTGATACAGACTCCCATGACTGTCTAGAAGAAGAATTTACGCTTGAGGAGATTGCAACAGCAGTGTCCGCAATGAAAAGTGGTAAATCACCGGGTCCGGACGGTTTTCCAACCGAATTTTACAGGACGTTTTCTGGTCTGCTTTGCCCATTCTTGTCTCGACTATTTGCAGAGTGCCTCAATACTTCAAAGCTACCACCTAGTCTTTATCAGGCTTCAATTTCATTACTACTAAAGAAAAACAAAGACCCCCTGGAATGTGGATCCTGTCGCCCAATCTCGCTTTTAAACTGTGATTACAAAATCCTAGCTAAGCTTTTAGCCATCCGTATGGAAGGCTTGCTGCACCAAGTAATACACTCTGACCAGACTGGCTTTGTGAGAAATAGGCATTTATTTTTCAATATTAGGCGCCTTATGAATATACTGTACTCCCCAGCGTCGGAGGACCCGGAGGTGGTGGTCTCACTTGATGCCGAAAAAGCGTTTGACCGCGTTGAGTGGGATTACCTAACAGCTGCCCTTTATAGATTTGGCTTTGGCCCCAAATTCATTGCGTGGATAAAGATTCTTTATTTTTCCCCCATGGCTTCGGTACGGACTAATAACTTGTCCTCTTACTATTTTCCCTTGCACCGCGGATCCAGACAGGGTTGCCCACTCTCCCCCTTGTTGTTTGCTTTGCTCCCAGGGCGGGCTGGGAGCAGAAAGTCTCGCTATATGCTGACGACCTCCTTTTGTTTATCTCCAACCCCGATACCTCATTGCCAATTCGCTACCCCTTTCTCTTATCGGAAGGATTAATGTCATTAAAATGAATGTGTTGCCCAAATTTTTATATTTATTTCAATGTTTACCCATTTTTATTCCAAAATCTTTTTTTATTTCACTGGATCAAACATTCATGCATTTTATTTGGGATGGCAAGGTACCACGGATTGGTAGAAAACATTTACAGAAGCCTTGGTCATTGGGGGGTTTAGCTCTACCAAATTTTCAGACATACTACTGGGCTGCAAATTTCAGAGCCATTCTGTACTGGCTGCAGACTGATCCTACTGGCCCTAGACCACTCTGGGTCCAGATGGAGTCTGAATCGTGTAAACCTGCAGCACTTTCCTCTGTGCTGTGCTCGTCTCTCCCAGTGTCCCTAGGCAAAAGGTGTGTCAACCCAATTGTAAAGCAGTCTCTTAAAATGTGGAATCAGTTCCGTTTAGCCTTTAGCCTCCGAGGCTTTTCTCTATCAGGCACAATCAATCAGAACATTTTATTTCCTCCATCTTTGAATGATGGGGCTTTTGGCATTTGGCACTCACTAGGCCTCTCCTCGCTAGCGCAATTATTCTTTGATGATACATTTGCCTCTTTTTCTCAGCTGCAGGAAAAGTTCAATCTCCCCCAATCCCACTTTTTCCGCTATCTCCAGACTAGAAACTTTGTCAGGGCTAACACACCTGGATTTCCCAACAGGCCTGCGAATACAGCTATAGAGAGCATCTTGGAGCTGAACAAGCTTCCTAGGGGCGCAATTTCAGATGTATATGCAATCATTCATGACTTACAGAACCCTTCTTTGGTGCCTTTAAAGACTCGATGGGAAAAGGATTTGGGGGAGGAACTTGGGGAAGACGCCTGGGAATCTGTGCTGCACAGGGTGCACTCGTCCTCTTTTAGCACTAGACACAGCCTCATTCAATTCAAGGTGGTTCACCGTATCCACTGGTCGGGGGCCAAACTTGGAAGAATATTCTCTGATTTTGATCCTACCTGTGTCAGATGTAAAGTGGAACCAGCCACACTGTTGCATATGTTTTGGGGCTGTCATAAACTGTCAGGTTTCTGGGAATTAATATTTAAATGTTTCTCTGATATATATGACACTGTTATAGATCCGTCTCCCCTTACAGCCCTTTTTGGAGTACTGCCCATGGGTACCCCCTATCAAGAATCCAGTCGGACACTGTTGCTTATACAACTCTTTTAGCTAGACGGCTAATACTACAGAACTGGAAGATGGCAGCTCCCCCATCTTATAAATATTGGGTGAGGGATGTGTTGTGCTCTCTGAAACTAGAAAAAATTCAATTCACGTGGGAACCCCAAACTGTTTGATGAGGCTTGGGCTCCATTCCGGTCTTACTTTAAACAGTCCATCCTCTGATGGCATTCCAATTAATACTAAAATAAGTCTGTGACTTAAGGGTTGGAGGAGCCTCTCTCTGTGTTTTTGCTGGGGGGCGCATTAAGGTCCATGTGCTTATTGATTGTGATCCGCAGATGCTTTGTTCATCTTGCTCGGGAAGAGACTGAAGTGTGAGTTTGTTTTTCCCAGTTATTTTTACATTTTGTTCACACCTACATGAATAATAATTTTATTTTTTTATTTCAAAGCATTGTAAAAAAAAAAATCTGGCCAGTGGATGTGGCCATGACTCACTGTGAGTGGTTGCATTTCTCCACCCTTATCCCTTGACTGTTTACAGGAACAATGGTGAGGTGTTTGCTCTGTCCCTGTACTATAGATTGCCCTTTAACCTCTGTAGCCTTCTGCCTGGTATGTTTAACTTGTCTAAAGTATGGTATCTTTAAAGCAATTTTTTAAAATATTTTTTAAATATTTTTTCTAGTTGAGTATATTATTTATATTGCTTTGTCTTGTCTGTGTGTGTGTGTGTGTGTGTGTGTGTGTGTGTGTGTGTAAAACGTAATAAACAGAGTTAAAAAAAGAAAAGAAAAAGAAAAAGAAAAGCAGAACTTAATATTTGGTACAGAAACCTTTGTTTGCAATTACAGAGATCATACGTTTCCTGTAGGCCTTGACCAGGTTTGCACACACTGCAGCAGGGATTTTGGCCCACTCCTCCATACAGACCTTCTCCAGATCCTTCAGGTTTCGGGGCTGTCGCTGGGCAATACGGACTTTCAGCTCCCTCCAAAGATTTTCTATTGGGTTCAGGTCTGGAGACTGGCTAGGCCACTCCAGGACCTTGAGATGCTTCTTACGGAGCCACTCCTTAGTTGCCCTGGCTGTGTGTTTCGGGTCGTTGTCATGGAAGACCCAGCCACGACCCATCTTCAATGCTCTTACTGAGGGAAGGAGGTTGTTGGCCAAGCTCTTGCGATACATGGCCCCATCCAATCCTCCCCTCAATACGGTCCAGTCGTCCTGTCCCCTTTGCAGAAAAGCATCCCCAAAGAATGATGTTTCCACCTCCATGCTTTACGGTTGGGGTCGTGTTCTTGGGGTTGTACTCATCCTTCTTCTTCCTCTAAACACAGCGAGTGGAGTTTAGACCAAAAAGCTCTATTTTTGTCTCATCAGACCACATGACCTTCTCCCATTCCTCCTCTGGATCATCCAGATGGTCATTTACAAACGTCAGACGGGCCTGGACATGCGCTAGCTTGAGCAGGGGGACCTTGCATGCGCTGCAGGATTTTAACCCATGACGGCGTAGTGTGTTACTAATGGTTTTCTTTGAGACTGTGGTCCCAGCTCTCTTCAGGTCATTGACCAGGTCCTGCCATGTAGTTCTGGGCTGATCCCTCACCTTCCTCATGATCATTGATGCCCCACGAGGTGAGATCTTGCATGGAGCCCCAGACCGAGGGTGATTGACCGTCATATTGAACTTCTTCCATTTTCTAATAATTGCGCCAACAGTTGTTGCCTTCTCACCAAGCTGCTTGCCTATTGTCCTGTAGCCCATCCCAGCCTTGTGCAGGTCTACAGTTTTATACCTGATGTCCTTACACAGCTCTCTGGTCTTTGCCATTGTAGAGAGGTTGGAGTCTGTTTGATTGAGTGTGTGGACAGGTGCCTTTTATACAGGTAATGAGTACAAACAGGTGCAGTTAACACAGGTAATGAGTGGAGAACAGGAGGGCTTCTTAAAGAAAAACTAACAGGTCTGTGAGATCCGGAATTCTTACTGGTTGGTAGGTGATCAAATACTTATGTCATGCAATAAAATGCAAATTAATTTCTTAAAAATCATACAATGTGATTTTCTGGATTTTTGTTTTAGATTCCGTCTCTCACAGTTGATAAAAAATTACAGACATCTACATGCTTTGTAAGTAGGAAACCTGCTAAATCGGCAGGGTATCAAATACTTGTTCTCCCCACTGTAGTTAGGGATGGACATTTCAGGATTTTTGGTGGCCTTCCTAATCCATGGTTCAGACACAGCTAGAACATCAGGGTTGGCGGAGTGTGCTAAAGCAGTGGATAATACAAACTTAGGGAGGAGGCTTCTAATGTTAGCATGCATGAAACCAAGGCTTTTAAGGTTACAGAAGTCAACCAATTAGAGCGCCTGGGGAATGGGAGTGGTGCTGGGGGCTGCAAGGCCTCGGTTAACCTTTACATCACCAGAGGAACAGAGGAGGAGGAGGAGTAGGATAAAGTTTTGACTAAAGGCTATAAGTGCGTTCGGAACAGAGAGTAAAAGGAGCAGATTTCTGGGTTGCGGAAGAATAGATTCAAGGCATAATGTACAGACAAGGGTATGGTAGGATGTGAGTACAGTGGAGGTAAACCTAGGCATTGAGTGACGATGGGAGAGGTTTTGTCTCAAGGCACCAGATAAGCCAGGTGAGGTCACCACATGTGTGGGTGTTGGAACAAAAGGACTATCTAAGGCACATTGGGTGGGGCTATTGGCTCTACAGTGAAATAAAACAATCACGAACCAAAACAGCAATAGTTGAGGCATATTGACATTAGGGAGATGCATGTGTAGCCAAGTGATCATAGGGTCCAATGAGTGGCACTAGATGAGTCAGAGAGCCAAATTCCGTTGTCGCTGCTACGCTAGGCGAGCTGGAGACAATGCGATTCAGATAGCTAGTGGACCGGGGCTAGCAGATGGGCATCCGGCGATGTTGCAACGGAAGAGCCTGTTGAGACCACCTTGGACGGCTACGTCAGCAGACCAGTCGTGATGGATCGGCGGGGCTCCGTGTTGGCAGTAAAGAGTCCAGGCCAATTAGCAAAAGAGGTATTGTAGCCCAAGAATTGCCTGGTGGACCTCTTTGGCTAGCTGGGAGATGGGCCTAGCTTGAGGCTTGCTCCAGGCTAACTGGTGCTTGCTTCGGGACGGAGACGTTAGCCAGGAGTAGCCACTCGGATAGCAGCTAGCTAGCTGCGATGATCCGGTGTAAAGGTTCAGAGCTTGCGGTAGTAAATCCATAGATGTGGTAGAGAAAAAGCTGGCTGATATGCTCGGGGTGTGATGTTGTGTGGGAGCTGTCTGTGATTTAACCAGCATGGCTACCACAGCATTCTGCAGCTTTACGCCATCCTATCTGGTTTGCGCTTAGTGGGACTCTCATTTTGTTTTTCAACAGGACAATGACCCAAAACACAACTCCAGGTTGTTTAAGGGCCATTTGACCAAGAAGGAGAGTGATGGAGTGCTGCATCAGATGACCTGGCCTTTTTTCTTTGTCATTACAGTGTGTTGTGTTTAGACTGATGGGGATAAAAACAATTTAATATGTTTTAGAATAAGGCTTCAACCTAACAACATGTGGAAAACGTTAACGAGTCTGAATACTTTCCAAAGTACATTTTCCTTCATTATTTTACCATAACCCTACCACCCTTCCCCTATTTGGAGTAAACTAATGAACAACAACACTTAGGCTTCTACTTCCAGCTTATACATACTATATTCATTTTAAGAACACAATCTATTTTACAATAGGTATCTTTTGTTTGTTTTTACTCCTATCCTTCCGTTTCCCTCAACCCCTCCCATCTATTTCTGAAGACCATCCAGTTTGATTTATATTTGCCATATATTTTAACTGTTCTTTTTCACAAAGTTCTGAACCTACAATACCGGTCAAAAGTTTTAGGACACCTACTCATTGTAGAATTGTGAAGACAATAGTAAAGACATCAAAACTATTAAATAACACATATGGAATCATGTAGTAACCAAAAACAGGCTACCTTAGGCCAATACCAAAATAAATGATCTATTGATTCTGTATCCCCACAACAAAATCTGCAGAGCTTTGATGATTGTATCCTCTTTTCAGGGGGATGAAATTGTAGCCAACTCTGCAATGCTTGTTTGAAAAAGAGATACAGTGGAGAGAACAAGTATTTGATACACTGCCGATTTTGCAGCTTTCCCTACTTACAAAGCATATAGAGGTCTGTAATTTTTTAATATAGGTACACTTCAACAGTGAGAGACAGAATCTAAAACAAAAATCCAGAAAATTTCATTGTATGATTTTTAAGTCATTCATTTGCATTTTATTGCATGACATAAGTATTTGATCACCTACCAACCAGTAAGAATTCCAGCTCTCACAGACCTGTTAGTTTTTCTTTAAGAAGCCCTCCTGTTCTCCACTCATTACCTGTTTGAACTCGTTACCTGTATAAAAGACACCTGTCCACACACTCAATCAAACAGACTCCAACCTCTCCACAATGGCCAAGACCAGAGAGCTGTGTAAGGACATCAGGGAAAAATTGTAGACCTGAACAAGGCTGGGATGGGCTACAGGACAATAGGCAAGCAGCTTGGTGAGAAGGCAACAACTGTTGGCGCAATTATTAGAAAATGGAAGAGGTTCAATATGACGGTCAATCACCCTCGGTCTGGGGCTCCATGCAAGATCTCACCTCGTGGGACATCAATGATCATGAGGAAGGTGAGGGATCAGCCCAGAACTACACGGCAGGACCTGGTCAATGACCTGAAGAGAGCTGGGACCACAGTCTCAAAGAAAACCATTAGTAACACACTACGCCGTCATGGATTAAAATCCTGCAGCGCACGCAAGGCCCCCCTGCTCAAGCCAGCGCATGTCCAGGCCCATCTGAAGTTTGCCAATGACCATCTGGATGATCCAGAGGAGGAATGGGAGAAGGTCATGTGGTCTGATGAGACAAAAATAGAGCTTTTTGGTCTAAACTCCACTCGCCGTGTTTGGAGGAAGAAGAAGGATGAGTACAACCCCAAGAACACCATCCCAACCGTGAAGCATGGAGGTGGAAACATCATTCTTTGGGGATGCTTTTCTGCAAAGGGGACAGGATGCTTGCACCGTAATGAGGGGAGGATGGATGGGGCCATGTATCGCGAGATCTTGGCCAACAACCTCCTTCCCTCAGTAAGAGCATTGAAGATGGGTCGTGGCTGGGTCTTCCAGCATGACAACAACCCGAAACACACAGCCAGGGCAACTAAGGAGTGGCTCCGTAAGAAGCATATCAAGGTCCTGGAGTGGCCTAGCCAGTCTCCAGACCTGAACCCAATAGAAAATCTTTGGAAGGAGCTGAAAGTCCCTATTGCCCAGCGACAGCCCCGAAACCTGAAGGATCTGGAGAAGGTCTGTATGGAGGAGTGAGCCAAAATCCCTGCTGCAGTGTGTGCAAACCTGGTCAAGAACTAGAGGAAACGTAGGATCTCTGTAATTGCAAACAAAGGTTTCTGTACCAAATATTAAGTTCTGCTTTTCTGATGTATCAAATACTTATGTCGTGCAATAAAATGCTATGTAATTACTTAAAAATCATACAATGTGATTTTCTGGACTTTTGCTTTAGAGTCTGTCTCTCACAAGTTGAAGTGTTCATATGATTAAAAAAGTACAGACCTCTACATGTTTTGTAAGTAGGAAAACCTGAAAAATCTGCAGTGTATCAAATACTTGTTCTCCCCACAGTATACTTTGAAAAAAGTATAATTTTCAATTCATAGAAAATGAGATATGGATATCTGCACAAAGTCAAAAAGACAGTAGATTATTGAGCTTTTCTTAGTAATCTACTTGAGAACCATTTATGGATCAAGTAAAACTTTTGAATAAGTGAAGATTTTAGAGAGATGTTTAGTGCTTTTATATTTAATAATCTCAACCCACCCTATTCATTATATTAGATAGGCAGATAAATCGAGAAAAACAATTGTGCTCATAATTTAAAAAAAAAAATGTATTTTGTATTTTCATTTAACTTGGCAAGTCAGTTAAGAACACATTTTTATTTACAAAGACGGCCTACCAGGAAACAGTGGGTTAATTGCCTTGTCCAGGGGCAGAATTACACATTTTAAAAATGAATCATCAGGAGTAGGTAGCACCTTAAGTAAGTGAGTAAACTGAGATATGACTAAGGAGTTAATCAGGGCAATTCTTCCTTGAATAGACGGGTATTTACCTCTCCGTGGTTGCAGAATCTTGTCTATTTTTACAAGTTTTCTATTAAAATGCATTGTGGAGAGCTCATTTATATATCTTGTGATTTGAATACCACGTATGTCTACTTCACCATCAGGCCATGTTATAGGTAAACTGCAAGGTAATGTAAAAATAGAATTTTTAAAATATCCAATATGTAATATTGTACACTTATCATAATTGGGTTTTAGTCCAGAGAGTCCAGAAAAGTTATCTAGATCTTCAATGAGATGTAGCTTGCAGACTTAATATAAAACTTGAGATTTTGGCATACAAGGACACCTTTGTTTTTAAGCTTTGAATTTCTAATCCTCTAATGTTGTTATTTGGTCTAATTTTAATAGCTAGCATTTCGATGGCCATGACGAATAGTTATGGTGACAGCGGACACCCTTGTTTAACTCCTCTTGACAAGTCAATACTCTCTGAGAAGTAACCGCTATTTACTATTTTACACCTGGGGTTGCTATACATGACTTTTGCCCATTTCATAAGAGAGTCACCAAAATTTTAAAAAATCCAGGCATTTATGAATAAAATCCATTCTTACTTTATCAAAGGCCTTTTCAAAATCCACTATAAATACCAGGCCTGGTTTCTTAGTTGTTTCATGATGTTGTATTACTTCTAGAAGCTGTCGTATATTTATCTCCAATGTATCGTCCATGTAAAAAACCTTTCTGATCAGGATGAACAATATCTGGTAAACCTTTTCAATTCTGAGTGCTATGCATTTTTTACATTACAACATTGAAGTGTAAGAGGCCTCCTATTTTTAAGACTGGATCTATACATTTGCCATCTGGGTCTTGTTATAATAATAGTGAAATCAGACCTTCCTGCTAAGTACCTGACAGACTAACATTTCATAGGAGTAGTTAAAACAACCTAACAATGGAGCTTTGAGTATATCAAAAAAATGCTTGATAGACCTCTACTGGTATGCCAGCAAACCTTGGGTTTTTTCCAGATTGAAGGAATTTAATTAGCCTCAAAAAGTTTTTCCTCTGTAATTTGGCCTTCGCACTGACTTTTCTGTACATTTGTTATTTTTTATTATTATTTGGAAAGAATTCCTTACAGCAGTGGTTCCCAAACTTCTTATTTATGAGAAAACTGACAATCAATTTATCACAAAAAATTAACTTAGGGCCCTCACACTTAACTTAGGGCCCTACTCAGTAATTTTGACACAGTCAGCTTGCACCTGTAAATAACTTTAATTAATAGGAAATTGTGTGTTTATTGTAGAAGAAAGGATCTAGCTTTTTAGGAGCTTTTATTAAGACCTGAATTCAAATACAAATATTTTCTAATACTCTGGGCTTGATTGAGCCTGCCTGGTACAATGTAACCTATAGAATAGTCAAAAAGGTGAAAACCCTTCCCATATGGCACAAGTAGACAAGAGAAAACACAAAAAGACTTCAAATGGTATTGAACACAGGTCTGCTCTTCTCCACTTCTGAAACCAACTGGTGCAAACATGGGCCCTAACTTTAATGTCTTCTCTTCTATAGGTGGCTTGTGATAATGGTCGTTGCTGGACAGGCCGTAATGGGGGTAAGTGAGTGGTTTCTACCAACATTCTTTGAAATATCTCATAGGTTTACATTAATTTTGGCCTGAGTGATAAAATGTGACTGACCGGCTTGATTCGGTCTCAATGTTGCAAAATTTGAAATGGTGATTTTTACATTGAATAAAAGTAGAGACTGAGCTAGAAAATGGTATATCATACAATACAGCTGTGGAACAATGGGAAAGTAATTATGCTTTAAAAGTTGATAAAATTGTAACTTCACTTTTGAGAAAATGGCTCTTGAATGTTTTGGTAAACCTACTGGAGAGCTCTTCTTTGTCTACACCCATTCAGCTTCATTCACACCCTCTTACGCCTTAGCCCATCTCTTTAAGGATTCACATGTGAGGCAATGTACTTAACAACCAAACATTTCAAGACTAAAGGCTGGTTTATACTACAGGTGTATTCGTGAATTCAATCTGGAGTGCCAGATTGCCCCTGGGCGTTCGTAAACTCAGACCATTGTCAGGTTGTCCATTTGTAAAATTTCAGAGCACACACACTAGATGCTCTGGCCAAGGAGTAGGGTAGATCAGAGCGTTCTGACCTAATAACACCAGTCATGCTCCCAAGCTAACTGGTAACGTTGGCTAGCTTGCTAGCTACTTCCAGACACATGAGAGAACAGCTCACACTGACCATTTTACTCGCCTTAGCAGAGCTGGTTAGGCTGTTTTCATGTTATCCGTAGTGTTGGTGACTAACTGTGCTGCTGGCAGCAATTCAATTACACTAGCAATTCAATTACACCTTGTTTGCCAACGTTTACTGACACTGGCCATATTCAACTGGTTTTGAACATTCGTAATGTTGCACTCTGCACTCTGGCATCGGAGTAGATACCCAGAGCAAATTTTCCAGCTATCGACAGTTGTCGCAGTGACATCATGCACATTCTTTGGAAATGGTTACTTGCATAGTGGAGTCAGATCATACACGTAACTTTAGCTGGCGAGCCAGCCAGGTAACATTAGCTAGCTACCTACCTAACAGTACGCTTTAACTTGAAATTAAAATAACTTTCTGACAAAATTAGAAAGGTGTAATATCTGAAAATGTAGCTAGCTAGACTATCTTACCCATGTACATGGATGGACGCTTCTCCTCTCTGTCACGGATGTCATGGTTGCCTTTAGTTTGAAGATGTAATCTGGAGGCAGGTGTTTTATACAGCTTTCTGTGTGTTCTCTTTTTGACTCCCTCTGTATATTTGCAATCAAAAGGCAGAATTTCTCCATCTCCTTAGCTGTCCAACTCTAATTCCACCTGGCCTTCTACTGATTTCAAAACTCAGTCCTCTAGAAAGTGGAGAGCAACACTTTGATATCTTCCAAAAAAGGCCACATTAGAAGAAAGGATTACCTACAAATATTGACCAACTCATGTTATAGACAGAAGCTTACCACATGCAGACCAATCCGAACTCATCCAGCCCAGCCATTATCTCAGCCAATCATGCTAAGCGGGAAGGTTCCTGGCTTTTTCTATGGCTAAACCAACTAGACTCGTAATTTAACAATTTGTATTCGTATTTACAGATGTCATACAAGTTTGTTATTAAGGCACATGACAGTTCACATATTCCAGAAGGCATTTCTGCCAAAAAAACACAGTTCAAATGGCTTTCCTGTGAAGTAGTGACGCGTGACATATGCCTCCGAGTCACAAATAGAGGCAGCACATGTTGTGTTTACTTGCCTAACCCTTGCAGGTACTGTATATGTGCTTTATTCATTAAATTACTTTGATTGTTAACGTTCATTGATGTGCATAATAACCTATCTGTCCTGTTACTAGTGTATATGAGGTAGAAGGAAGTCTGATCATGCTTTGACACTTTAACCTCCACCTCCTGTGTTCAGACCAGGCCTGTCCATTCTTCCAAATTGCATAGCCACAGGACGTAGAGGTGCTGAGGGTGGTCCTACACCCCCTGAAATACCAGAGAAATGCGTAGTGCACTGGGCCTTTACCAGTCCTGTATTAGCGGACTGATGTAGCCATCTGTAGCGCGGACAAAAAAATTGCAGCACCCCCAAACATCTGCCGAATTGTACACTTAACTGACCTTCATGGATTTTAGAGGAATTTACTGATTTATGAAATAGGCTGGAAACTCCCTCCAGCCCAGCATTTCCCAAATTCAGTCCTTGGGATCCCAAGGGGTGCATGTTTTTGGTTTTTGCCCTAACACTACACAGCTGATCCAAATGATCAAAGCTTGATGATTAGTTGAGTATTTGAATCAGCTGTGTAGTGCTAGGGCAAAAAAACAAAAACAAAACTCGGACACCTTGTGGTCCCGAGGACTGAGTTTGGGAAGCCCTGCTCTAGTCCATGCCTACACAAATCCAATGCTTTTACATTTGTGGGGAGAAGTGTACTTGTGTACACTTTAGGAGAAAGGGATGCAGGGCTGCTCGGCTCTTGGCTGTTCTCAATGCTCACTGCATTAGGGTAATGTTGGTCCAAAAAGTCCCTTTAGTCTCTCCCCCCACCACAGCAAAAAAACAACATATTTTATCTTCATTTAAACAGGGAGTCTGTCACGTTGGCATAAATGATTCAGGAGAAAGGCACAGGAATGCGTAATAAGAGGTTTTTATTGTACCCAATTTACGGCGTGCGTGCAAAGGACGAAGACCAAACAAACACTAAACAAAAACACTGAGTTGAAACCCAAACAAAAGAGTGGGGAGGACCTTGAATGAATAACACAGGCGCACAATGATTAACACCCCCCTGGCCCTTTCCGCAGTTCAACGACATTTGGCTCCGTGGACGATCACAGGAACGCAGTGAGGGTCGATCAGGACCCGATGCAGCTGCCGAAGTTGCGTCATCATCGGACGGGCCAGTTGCCACTGTTGAAGTTGCGTCGGACTGACCAGTAGCAGTGGCGTCGGACGGACCGGTTGAGGTGGCGCTGGACAGGCTGTCTCCCTTAATGGTCGATTATTCTGTCACGCTGGTATGAGGATCAGGAGACAGGCGCAGGAATGCGTAATAGTTTTTTTATTATACCCCAAATTATGTTGTGCTGTGTAAGGGCACGGGGACGAAGACCAAACAAACACGTAACAAAAACACAGGGTTGAACCCAAACAAAATATCAAGGAGTACCTAGAATAAATAACACGAGCACCATGATTAACACACGGGACGAGACCCACAATCATCTGCGCAATCCATAAGGGCACGAAATCCCAAAACACACAGCACGGGGACTCACACGCATCAACTGACATTGGAACAATAATCGACAGCGCCATGGTGAACAAAGGGCAAAAAAAGAAACATCCCTTTTTCAGGACCCTGTCTTTCAAAGATAATTCGTAAAAATCCAAATAACTTCACAGATCCTCATTGTAAAGGGTTTTAACACTGTTTCCCATGCTTGTTCAATGAACCATAAACAATTAATGAACATTCACCTGTGGAATGGTCGTGAAGACACTAACAGTTTACAGACGGTAGGCAATTAATGTCACACTTATGAAAACTTAGGACACTAAGGAGGCCTTTCCACTGACTGAAAAACACCAGAGGAAAGATGCACATGGTCCCTGGTCATCTGCGTGAACGTGTCAGTGTTCTGCCATGGACAGCGAAGGGCCCGGATCTCAATCCCACTGAGCACGTCTGGGACCTGTTGGATCGGAGGGTGAGGGCTAGGGCCATTCCCCACAGAAATGTCCAGGAACTTGCAGGTGCCTTGGTGGAAGAATTGGGTAACATCTCACAGCAAGAACTGGCAAATCTGGTGCAGTCCATGAGGAGGAGATGCGCTGCAGTACTTAATGCAGCTGGTGGCCACACCAGATACTGACTGTTACTTTTGATTTTGACCCCCCCTTTGTTCAGGGACACATTATTCATCTTCTGTTAGTCACATGTCTGTGGAACTTGTTCAGTTTATGTCTCAGTTGTTGTATCTTGTTATGTTAATACAAATATTTACACATGTTAAGTTTGCTGAAAATAAACGCAGTTGACAGTGAGAGGACGTTTCTTTTTTTGCTGAGTTTATTCAGTCAAACATACAGCTCCACTGAAATCTCTCAATTGATTTCTTCAACTAGTGTTTTTCTATTTAATTTCTAAGGACATGGAAAAATCTACCTTTCCTAAAACTCAATTGTTCATTTGAAATTGAATAGAAGCACTTTAAAACCACAGGTGTACACACTATATGTGTAACTCAAATCAAATCCAACTGTATTAGTCATTTGCGCTAAGTGTAGACCTTACTGTGTAAGGTGTAGACCTTACTGTGAAATGCTTACTTACAAGCCCTTAACCAACAGTGCAGTTCAAGAAAGAGTTAAGAAAATATTTACCAAATAAACTAAAGTAAAAAATGTTTAAAAAAAAGTTACAATAAACTAACAATAACGAGGCTATATACAGGGGGTACTGGTACCAAGTCAATGTGTGGGGGTACAGGTTAGTCGAGGTAATTTGTACATGTAGGTAGGGGTGAAGTGAATATGCATAGATAATAAACAGCGAGTAGCAGCTGTGTAAAAAAAAAAAGGGAGGGGGGGGTCAATGTAAATAGTCCGGGTGGCCATTGGATTACATGTTCAGCAGTATTATGGCTTGGGCGTGGAAGCTGTTAAGGAGCCTTTTGTTCCTAGACTTGGTACTCTGGTACTGCTTGCAGTGCGGTAGCAGAGAGAACAATCCATGACTTGGGTGCCTGGAGTCTGACAATTGTTTGGGCTTTCCAAAAAAAACTGCCTAGTATATAGGTCCTGGATGGCAGGAAGCTTGGCCCCAGTGATGTACTGGGCCGTACACACTACTCTCTGTAGCGTCTTACGTTCAGATGCCGAGCAGTTGCCATAGCAGGCGGTATGGCCTCTCCCTAGTCTTTCACCCCTATCTATCTCTCTTAGTCTCTCTCTCTTTCTCTCACTCATTCCCCCATTCTGATCAGAATACAATGGACAGGATGAAACATGATGCACTCTAGACACAACCAGCATGAAATACCGACCTGCTAAAAATCTCAGACCTGTGCATAGACACAGGTCATGTCATATGCACGGACGCATGCACACATTCAATGCAGGCACTTCATATGGAATGAGAAGGCTATAAGCACTTTTCTGTTATGCCTAGAGGGAATACTGTGCGATAGATTGATATTTTCCCCCGGTCTTGTTTGTGTTGATGGTGTTACCACATTCCGGTGGGGTTATGTAAACCCAGCACCGGCCAGGCATGCAGACAGAGGCGCAGTTATCTCTCCTATTGATTTAAGATTAACCTCCAACTCTCATTGCTTGGTTTTCGTATGCAAAAAAAGAATGTGCATGCATATCCATGAATCATTCTATCTTGGATCAGAAGTAATCTTCTGTATCCATCTAACACGCACACACACATACTTGCAAATCTTTTGAAGCATCTTGGATATTTATTTATTTCACCTTTATTTAACCAGGTAGGCAAGTTGAGAACAAGTTCTCATTTACAATTGCGATCTGGCCAAGATAAAGCAAAGCAGTTCAACACATACAACAACACAGAGTTACACATGGAGTCAAACAAACATACAGTCAATAATACAGTAGAAAAATAAGTCAAAATACAATGTGAGCAAATGAGGTGAGATAAGGGAGGTAAAGGCAAAAAAAGGCCATGGTGGCGAAGTAAATACAATATAGCAAGTAAAACGCTGGAATGGTAGATTTGCAGTGGAAGAATGTGCAAAGTAGAAATATAAATAATGGGTTGCAAAGGAGCAAAATACAGTAGGGGGAGAGGTCGTTGTTTGGGCTAAATTATAGATGGGCTATGTACAGGTGCAGTAATCTGTGAGCTGCTCTGACAGCTGGTGCTTAAAGCTAGTGAGGGAGATAAGTGTTTCCAGTTTCAGAGATTTTTGTAGTTCTAGTCATTGGCAGCATAGAACTGGAAGGAGAGACGGCCAAAGGAAGAATTGGCTTTGGGGGTGACCAGAGAGATATACCTGCTGAAGAGTGTGCTACAGGTGGGAGATGCTATGGTGACCAGCGAGCTGAGATAAGGGGGGACTTTACCTAGCAGGGTCTTGTAGATGACCTGGAGTCAGTGGGTTTGGCGACGAGCATGAAGCGAGGGCCAGCCAACGAGAGCGTACAGGTTGCAGTGGTGGGTAGTATATGGGGCTTTGGTGACAAAACGGATGGCACTGTGATAGACTGCATCCACTTTATTGAGTATGGTATTGGAGGCTATTTTGTAAATTACATCGCCGAAGTCGAGGATCGGTAGGATAGTCAGTTTTACGAGGGTATGTTTGGCAGCATGAGTGAAGGATGCTTTATTGTGAAATAGGAAGCCAATTCTAGATTTAACTTTGGATTGGAGATGTTTGATAGCCTCACAAGCTTACAGGATGTTTCATACGAGGCTATGGGCAACTATCTGGTGGATAAGAAAACCAGCATTACTAAAAAAGAAAGACAGAATTATATGGCCCTGTCCTTTTTCTATTCTTAAATATTTGTGTTGAGCGCTATTACAGCTGGTTTTACAGTTGTACAGTTGAAGTCGGAAGTTTACATACACTTAGGTTGGAGTCTTAAAACTCGTTTTCAACCACTCCACAAATGAACTCCATCATTAATGTATGCAGAGAAGAGAATCGGCCCAAGAATTTAACCTTGGGGCACCCCCATAGAGACTGCCAGAGACCCGGACAACAGGCCCTCCGATTTGACACACTGAACTGTATCAGAGAAATAGTTGGTGATCCAGGCGAGGCAGTCATTTGAGAAACCAAGGCTATCGAGTCTGCCGATGAGGATGTGGTGATTGACAGGGTCGACAGCCTTTGCCAGGTCAATGAATATGGCTGCACAGTATTGTTTCTTGTCGATGGCGGTTAAGACATCATTTAGGACCTTGAGCGTGGATGAGGTGCACCCATGACCAGCTCTGAAACCAGATTGCATAGCGGAGAAGGTGCGGTGGGATTCGAAATGGTCGGTAATCTGTTTGTTGACTTGGCTTTCGAAGGCCTTAGAAAGGCAGGGTAGAATAGATATAGGTCTGTAACAGTTTGGGTAAAGAGTGTCCCCCCCTTTGAAGAGGGGGATGACCGCAGCTGCTTTCCAATCTTTGGGAATCTCAGATGACACAAAAGAGTGGTTGAACAGGCTAGTAATAGCGGTTGCGACAATTTCGGCAGATAATTTTAGAAAGAAATGGTTCAGATTGTCTAGCCCAGCTGATTTGTAGGGGTCCAGATTTTGCAGCCCTTTCAGAACATCAGTAGACTGGATTTGGGAGAAGGAGAAATGGGGAAGGCTTGGGCGAGTTGCTGTTGGGGGTGCAGTGCTGTTGACCGGGGTAGGGGTAGCCAGGTGGACAGCATGGCCAGATGTAGAAAAATGCTTATTGAAATTCTCAATTATAGTGGATTTATCGGTGGTGACAGAGTTTCCTATCCTCAGTGCAGTGGGCAGCTGGGAGGAGGTGTTAAGAACACACTTCTCCATGGACTTTACAGTGTCCCAGAACTTTTTTGAGTTTGTGTTGCAGGAAGCACATTTCTGCCTTGGCTTTTCTAACTGCCTGTGTATATTGGTTTCTAACTTCCCTGAAAAGTTGCATATCACAGGGGCTGTTCGATGCTAATGCAGAACGCCACAGGATGTTTTTTGTGTTTGTTAAGGGCAGTCAGGTCTGGAGAGAACCAAGGGCTATATCTGTTCCTGGTTCTAAATTTCTTGATTGGGGCATGCTTATTTAAGATGGTGAGGAAGGCATTTAAAAAAAATAACCAGGCATCCTCTACTGACGGGATGAGGTCAATATCCTTCCAGGATACCCGGGCCAGGTCGATTAGAAAGGCCTGCTCGCTGAAGTGTTTCAGGGAGCTTTTGACAGTGATGAGTGGAGGTAGTTTGACCGCTGACCCTTTACGGATGCAGGCAATGAGGCAGTGATTGCTGAGATCTTGTTTGAAGACAGCAGAGGTGTATTTAGAGGGCAAGTTGGTTAGGATGATATCTAGGAGGGTGCCCGTGTTTACGGTTTTGGGGTGGTGCCTGGTAGGTTCATTGATAATTTGTGTGAGATTGAGGGCATCAAGCTTAGATTGTACGATGGATGGAGTGTTAAGCATGTTCCAGGTTAGGTCACCTAGCAGCACGAGCTCTGAAGATAGATGGGGGGAAATCAGTTCACAAATTTGTATCCAGAGCACAGCTGGGGGCAGAGGGTGGTCTATAGCAGGCGGCAACGGTGAGACTTGTCTTTAGAGAGTTGGATTTTTAAAAGTAGAAGTTCAAATTGTTTGGGTACAGACCTGGATAGTAGGACAGAACTCTGCAGGCTAACTCTGCAGTAGATTGCAACACCGATCCTTTGGCTGTTCTATCTTGTCTGAAAATGTTGTAGTTAGGGATGGAGATTTCTGAGTTTTTGTTGGTCTTCCTAAACCAGGATTCAGACACGGCTAGGACATCCGGGTTGGCAGAGTGTGCTAAAGCAGTGAATAAAACAAACTTAGGGAGCAGGCTTCTAATGTTAACATGCATGAAACCAAGGCTATTACGGTTACAGAAGTCACCAAAAGAGAGCGCCTGGGGAATAGGAGTGGACCTAGGCACTGCAGGGCCTGGATTCACATGTACATCACCAGAGGAACAGGAGAAGTAGGATAGGGGTACGGCTAAAAGCTATGAGAATTGGTCGTCTAGGAGGTTGGTTGGGGTCACGGCAATTCAGACAGCTAGCCAGGCCATGGGTAGCAAGCTGGCAGATGGAGGTCTGTTTTTAGCCACCTCGTTCGTTTCCGTCGGTAGATTAGTGGGGTTCCGTGTGGTAGAGGGGACCAATCCAATTGGCAAAATAGTTATAGTTATAGTGGCCTAAGAAAATTGTCCGATAGACCTATTCAGATATCAGCCGATAAGACAGCTAACGATTAGGGCCGCAGATGGGCATTCAGATTTCGGCGCGATGGAGTGGCCAGTTGGATAACTCCCTTGGGCAGATAACGTCAGTAGTCCAGTCGTGGAGGCCGGGTGGGGCTCCGCATCGGCAGTAAAACGGGTCCGGATAGGTGATTGTAGCCCAGGAGTGGCTGATGGAACTCTTCAGCTGGCTAGCTCTGGATATGCATATTGGAAATGCAGGGGTATTGGTGGAAAGATCTAGGGTAGTTTTGTGGAATATTAATGAATATCCATGAACCATTTTGCCCTGATACACCATCAAAACACACAAAACATCTCATGTAATATGCCAACACTCCAAGGCAACTAATTTGTGCAATGCATGCAACCCCTACAGTGTGGCTTTACTTCCAATCATCAGGGACTGATTCAAATGGCCAATACAAATGAATGACATGACCAATGGCCAACCTAGCCTCACAAGCTTACAGGATGTTTCATACGAGGCTATGGCCGACTATCTGGTGGATAAGAAAACCAGCATTACTAAAAAAGAAAGCCAGAATTATATGGCCCTGTCCTTTTTCTATTCTTAAATATTTGTGTTGAGCTCTATTACAGTTTGTTTTAAATTGTACAGTTGAAGTCGGAAGTTTACATACACTTAGGTTGGAGTCTTAAAACTCGTTTTCAACCACTCCACAAATTTCTTGTTAACAAACTAAAGTTTTGGCAAGTTGATTAAGGCATGTACTTTGTGCATGACACAAGTAATTTTTCCAACAATTGTTTACGGACAGATTATTTCACTATTTCACAGATCATTCACTGTAAAAAAAATTGTGGGCAGAACTGTGTGTGCAAGCAAGGAGGCGTGTGCGAGCAAGGAGGCCTACAAACCTGACTCAGTTACACCAGCTCTGTCGGGAGGAATGGGCCAAAATTCACCCAACTTATTGTGGGAAGCTTGTGGAAGGCTACCTGAAATGTTTGACCCAAGTTAACCAATTTAAAGGCAATGCTACCAAATACTAATTGAGTGTATGTAAACGTCTGACCCACTGGGAATGTGATGAAAGAAATAAAAGCTGAAATAAACCATTCTCTCTACTATTATTCAGACATTTCACATTCTTAAAATAAAGCAGTGATCCTAACTGACAGGGAATTTTTACTAAGATTAAATGTCAGGAATTGTGAAAAACTGAGTTTAAAAGTATTTGGCTAAGGTGTAACTTCTGACTTCAACTGTATCTGATTTTGATTTTGTCTTATTCATTGTATATGCAGGGATCCATTGTGAAAGGTCTCAATGGTCCCTGTCATGGATCCCTCTGGAACTTCCATTGCGCACACCTGGCCCCTATTCCCACTGACTGCATTTGTAAACTCAGCAAAAAAAGAAACGTTCTCTCACTGTCAACGGTGTTTATTTTCAGCTAACTTAATTAACATGTGTAAATATTTGTATGAACATAACAAGATTCAACAACTGAGACATAAACTGAACAAGTTTATAAGACATGTGACTAACAGAAATGGTGTAATGTGTCCCTGAACAAAGGGGGGGTCAAAATCCAAAGTAACAGTCAGTATCTGGTGTAGCCACCAGCTGCATTAAGTACTGCAGCACTTCTCCTCCTCGTTGATTGCACCAGATTTGCCAGTTCTTGCTGTGAGATGTTACCCCACTCTTCCACCAAGGCACCTGCAAGTTCCTGGACATTTCTGGGGGGAATGGCCCTAGCCCTCACCCTCTGATCCCACAGGTCCCAGACGTGCTCAATGGGATTGAGATCTGGGCTCTTTGCTGGCCATGGCAGAACACTGACATTTCTGTCTTGCAGGAAATCACGCACAGAACGAGCAGTATGGCTGGTGGCATTGTTATGCTGGAGGGTCATGTCAGGATGATCCTGCAGGAAGTGTACCACATGAGAGAGGAGGATCTCTTCCCTGTAACGCACAGCGTTGAGATTGCCTGTCATGACAACAAGCTCAGTCCGGACCGCCACCTCCAAATCGATCCCGCTACAGAGTACAGGCCTCGGTGTAACGCTCATTCCTTCGACGATAAACGCGAATCTGACCATTACCCCTGTTGAGACCAAACCGCGACTCGTCAGTGAAGAGCACTTTTTGCCAGTCCTGATGGTGGGTTTGTGACCATAGGCAACATTGTTGTCGGTGATGTCTGGTGAGGACCTGCCTTACAACAGGGCCTACAAGCCCTCAGTCCAACCTCTCTCAGCCTATTGCAGACAGTCTCAGCTCTGATGGAGGGATTGTGCATTCCTGGTGTAACTCGGGCAGCTGTTGTTGCCATCATGTACCTGTCCCGCAGGTGTGATGTTCAGATGTACCGATCCTGTGCAGGTGTTGTTACACGTGGTTTGCCACTGCAAGGACAATGAGCTGTCCGTCCTGTCTCCCTGTAGCGCTGTCTTAGGCGTCTCATGGTACAGACATTGCAATTGATTGCCCTGGCCACATCTGCAGTCCTAATGCCTCCTTGCAGCATACCTAAGGCACATTCACGCAGATGAGCAGGTACCCTGGGCATCTTTCTTTGGGTGTTTTTTAGAGTCAGTAGAAAGTTCTCTTTAGTGTCCTAAGTTTTCATAAGTGTGACCTTAATTACCTACCATCTGTAAGCTGTTTTAGTGTCTTAACGACAGTTCTACAGGTGCATGTTCATTAATTGTTTATGGTTCATTATGTTTAAACCCTTTACAATGAAGATCTGTGAAGTTATTTGGATTTTTACGAATTATCCTTGAAAGACTGGGTCTTGAAAAAGGGATGTTTATATGTGATGTTTAAGCATCTTCACATTTTACATTTTAAATATTGCTTAGTCAATTAGGAATTTTTAATAAGACCCATATTTTACCCATATTGTATCATTAAATTCATTGAGCATTGTATGAATCTTCCAGAGTCTTTACTGCTACATTGTGTCTATGCCTGAGCTCCTGTTTTGGTGCTGGATGGGTTGTGTGTCATTCCAAGTCTCAAGGTTAATCACACACAGCTTTTTCAAAGGCCTTGCGGGGCAAAGGTAAAAGTGGCTTAACGGTACAAGTGTCCTCAGCTGACTGCCTAATACTGCTTGACACTCTTTCCCCATGTTTTTTTTGTGTGGGTTCAGGTGTCAACATACCACTTCATTCAGATAAGATATATGGGTCAAGACTAATCACTTGTCATTTTGCATTAATTCATCATGATTAAACTTTAATGAATTACTTCAATGAATGAAGAACTGATCCTGGTTTGTGGCTGTACTTTATTTAAATAATCCAGTCTATGCTGTCTGTATGTTGCCTTCCCTACTACTTACTAAAGCAACATACTGTGTACTTATTGTACTACATACTAATTAGAACATACTCTGTAGTAGAAAACATATGCTGGAAGCAACAAATATTAACATTACTAGCCTCCTGAGAATGCCTCATCTAATGCGCAATTGCGTTGTTTCCCGCCATTCGTTGATTTTAGTACAGCCCATCTCCATATGCCCTTGCCTGATGCACAATTCCATACATGTTAAAAAGCCGAAATTAGTGTAACATTCTGGAATTTAAAGCATACTCAATTGTCGAAGTTTACTATAAAACGTTGATTTCCTATTTGTGCATACGCATCAGTACTATTTAAAATGCAAGGTATTCAGGTACAGGTATTCAGACAGGCCTAGTGTGTATAATAGGCTACGGCATGGCTGTCACTCATGCGTCCACCCTCGTACCCCAGAACTCTTATCTGTCTCTTGTAACTGGGTTTGAGAGCGAGGCATGCGGACACTCTGATCAGGGAGCGAGACAATCAGCCTCCACATCTCTAAACCCACACAGGTGATGTCATCAAGGCCACTTAAACCATTAGATTCTCTATAAACACCTCACTCTTTGAAACCTCTGCCAGATGCATTGAAATGTGTGTCTAAATGCACAGCTACTGTGTGTGCATGTGTGCGCACGTGTGTGCGTGCGTGCGTGTGCGTGCGGGCCCACGTGCGCATGTACAATAGTGTATGATTATATACAAACATTTGTGCCAGAGGATCAGTGATGGAGCCACCCTGACTCTCTCCCTCTCATCATCTGCCTTCTCCTCCCTGTGTTGATAGTTGTTGTTGGCAGTGCTATATGAGTCTCTCCCTCCAGGAGACTGATGGCAGTAATTGCAGTAGTAATCAAAGGACTGTGCAGGGAGCTGTTCTGCTCCATCCTGTTGTCAACAAGGAGCTCATCGCTACCCCCTCTCCTTTGTCCTGCAACCCTTCCCCAGACTGTCGATTTAAAGGACTTACCTGAGTCATGTCATTAGGACGCCCGATGTAAATTCTAAAAGAAGTTTGCAACGAAAAACTTTTCTTAATGAAATAGGATGTCCAGTTAGTCCCTCCCTTTTCAGTCTGATTTCTTCAATCCCATGACTGTGCTGGACTGCTCTATGCAACAAGATAGATGTGTATATGACCCATCTATTCAATAATACTGTGTGTTTATGTTCTAATTCTTTCATTTCTATGCCAACTCTTCTGTTGACTATACTGTGATTGCAGTGTCATGCATCACTGGGTTGTTTGTTGTACATATTACAGTGTTGAACAGCGGTTTGGGTTGTTAGGAGCTGCTGTGCCATCTGCTCACTCTGTCTATATCCACTCTGGGCTCTGTTTTAACAAACCTAACGCAAACATAAATCTCAGCGCACTTGCTGTTGTGTTGTTGGTTACAGTACTGTGCAAAAGTTTTAAGCGGGTGTTAAAAAATGCTGTAAAGTAAGAATGCTTTCAAAAATAGACATTTTAATAGATTATATTTATCAATTAACAAAATGCAAAGTGAGTGAACAGAAGAAAAATCTACAACAAATCAATATTTGGTGTGACCCCCTTTGCCTTCAAAACAGCATAAATTCTTCTAGGTACATTTGCACACAGTTTTTGAAGGAACTCGGCAGGTAGGTTGGCCCAAACATCTTGGGGAACTAACCACAGTTCTTCTGTGGATTTAGGCAGCCTCAGGTGCTTCTCTCTCTTCCTGTAATCCCAGACAGACTCGATGATGTTCACTTCCAGGACTCCTTGTTCTTCTTTACGCTGAAGATAGTTCTTAATGACTTTCTCTGTATGTTTGGGGTCTTCATGCTGCAGAATAAATTCGGGGCCAAACAGATGCCCCCCTAATGGTATTGCATGATGCATAAGTATCTGACTGTACTTCTCAGCATTGAGGAGACCAAATCCCCAAATGACCAAATCCCTAACTCCATTTGCAGAAATGCAGCCCCAAACTTGCAAGGAAATTCCACCATGCTTCACTGTTGCCTGCAGACACTCATTTGTGTACTGCTCTCCAGCCCTTCGGCGAACAAACTGCCTTCTGTTACAGCCAAATACTTTTGCATAGTTGAGTCGCTTGGCCTTGTTTTCACGTCTCAGTCATAGCTTTTTGGCCGCAATTCTTCCATGAAGGCCACTTCTGACCAGACTTCTCCGGACAGTACAGTAGATGGGTGTACCAGGGTCCCACTGTTTTCTGCCAATTCTGAGAAGATGGCACTGCTGGACATCTTCCGATTGCAAAGGGAAGTAAGCATGATATGTCTTTCATCTGCTGCAGTAACTTTCCTTGGCCTACCACTGCATCTACGGTCCTCAACGTTGCCCGTTTCTTTGTGCTTCTTCAAAAAGAGCTTGGACAGCACATCTGGAAACCCCTGTCTGCCTTGAAATGTCTGCCTGGGAGAGACCTTGCTGATGCAGTATAACTACCTTGTGTCTTGTTGCTGTGCTCAGTCTTGCCATGGTGTATGACTTTTGACAGTAAACTGTCTTCAGCAACCTCACCTTGTTAGCTGAGTTTGGCTGTTCCTCACCCAGGTTATTCCTCCTACACAGTTGTTTCTGTTTCAGTTAATGATTGTGTTTCAACTTACATATTGAATTGATGATCATTAGCACCTGTTTGGTATAGTTGTTTAATCATGCACCTGCCTATATGCCTACAAAATCCCTGACTTTGTGCAAGTGTACCTACAAGAATGTATGCTTTTTTGAAGGCAAAGGGTGGTCACACCAAATATGGATTTGATTTAGATTTTTCTTCTGTTCACGCACTTTGCATTTAGTTAATTAATAAAAATAATCTATTAACATGTCTATTTTTGAAAGCATTCTTACTTTACAGCATTTTTTCACACCTGCCTAAGACTTTTGCACACAACCAACCGTATGTGAGAAATATTTTGGATATTTTTTGACAGTGGGAATTATTGGCGCAACACCTGTCATAAGTGCAAAGAGGCAGGCCTTCTATGATTTAATAGATTGTAGGTGTGAAGAGTGCTTGATCACTCATTGGCCAAAGAAAACCTGCTCCAAAGCTTTTCATGTGGTTGCTTAAAGTTGTCTATTTACGGTGTTTGATGTTTCATTCTCATAAACTCCAATTCAGCAGGGGTGTCGTTTATTAAATACAGTAGCCTACAGTTACCTAATATTAATATGTATTCAGCTTTTCACATTAACATAATATCCAGTTTAAAGAAAAAAGGAGAATATCTGTTGACTGTTCTGTTTTGTAAAGGTGGTATTTTAATAAAACATAGATGATAGGCTACTGATAAGGTTACTGTGCCATAACCGACTGTCTTACTGCTTTCGATCAGCTTTTATTTGGTCTTAAATATCCACAGTTGCACTGCCTGAAATTGGCACTTTGGCGCACGTTTTAAGGACACACCTTAGATATTTCCAACCCTCGCACCTCAGTGCAAGCAAGCAGATGATAGACAGGTAAATTACCAACACTGGCACAAGGGATTGAAAATAGCAGAGTGCCCATTTTTACAAGTCGAAATTGCCAACGTGTGCATTTGACATTTGCTCTGCCTTAACGCCAGAAATAGAGCCCCATGTGTTAGTTCATGGATAGCCCTGCAAAGGCCTAGGTCATTTTTGTCTGGTGAGGAGTTACTTTTTGTGTGTGATTTTATTGAACCGATAGGCCAGTGGAGAGAAGACAGATAGTAACTGTGTGTTTGTGTCTTGTAGGGGGACCAATGCAATGTGAATAACAGTCGCTGTGTGTTTGTGTCTATCATCACAGTGACTGCATGTTTGTGTTGTGCAGGTGGACCAATGTAATGTGTCTGACAGTGGCTGTGTGTTTGTGTGTTGCATGACAGTTACTGTGTGTTTGTGTCTTGCAGGGGGACCAACCGGAGGGACTCTGTGGGGGGCGGGACTGCTCCACCTGCCAGTGTTTCCCTGCTAAAGGAGCCCAGGTAAGACTCCTTACACATACACTACACACCGTCCAATCACAACATAGACATCCCACACCACACATTCTAACCAGGAATTGCCATAAACCACAGAAGGGGTGCTCAATCCTTGAAGTATGTAAATGAAGTGATGAGGCAGAAATGTCCACACAATTGAAATGCCAACGTGTTTTCAGAGCAAACTTCGACGTCATAACCGTCATGCCAGCCCTAACCGTATGTAACCAGTTTGGATGTATGGTTTATGTGAATGAAACAGCTGTAGTGTTTATAGTCCCATTAGCCAAGTGTCACAACCTTATCAAAATAATTATAGTAAAACAAAAGCTTTCTACTGCAGCTGACCTGAATGAATGAATTGACATAATATGGGGCTATTATGTTTAGTACCCATTAGGGTCATACACAAGTGTTTAGGGATCTGAACACATAACTAAAATGAAAATGGGTCTCCGTGTTCAGATTGTTAACTCAAGAACATGTTTATTCACTGTAACACTTTTTAAACACAGGAACACGTTTATTCAGCACAAGGCGTTTAGGTTTTAAAGGGTGTAAAGCCGTTTTTCATATTTCCCAGCATGCCTTTCCCAGCATGTGAATGTGAGAGACAAGGTTGTTGCAACTCCTATTGTGCTTTATGACCACATACTATACACTTAAAAAAGCCTTTAGTTATGGTCTATTTATCCTCCAGATTTTGGTCTGAAAATCCTGGCTCATGTGCCACATCAGACCTGCAAATCACAATGCTCTGGTTAGTAATTCCTATTGCAATCCAGCCAGAAGGATGATATCCAACAATTTGAATATTTTATCCCCCACAACTTGCCCTCAGAATGACTGCTAAAGGAGAAAAAAATTATAAACAAGACTACCTAAACCACCTAGACTGGAATAACCATCTCAGTAATGGGTGCAATAAGTCCAACACCTGACAGATTGGATTAGTTTATGATAAAAATGTAAGTTATTGATTGTTGTTTAGTGGAAGGTCAATTAATCAATTTGTATGAGGAAACAAATATTAAAACAATCTATTCTAAAAATCAACCTGCACCAAAGCATGCTGGGAAATATGATAATGAGCCTCCCACACAATTGTTTTTCACTCTGACAAGAAACCCAAACCAGCTGCACGCTGTGCCATCGTGCATACATGTATTTTGTCCCCCCACACCAAACGCGATCACGACACGCAGGTTAAAATATCAAAACAAACTCTGAACCAATTATATTAATTTGGGGACAGGTCGAAAAGCATTAAACATTTATGCCAAATTAGCTAGTTAGCTTGCACTTGCTAGCTAATTTGTCCTATTTAGCTAGCTTGCTGTTGCTAGCCAATTTGTCCTGAGATTTAAACATTGAGTTGTTATTTTACCTGAAATACACAAGGTCCTCTACTCTACCAATTAAATCCACACATAAAACGGTCAACAGAATCGTTTCTAGTCATCTCTCCTTCCAGGCTTTTTCTTCTCTTGACTTTTGCGATTGGCAACTTTCATAAATTAGGTGCATTACCGCCACTGGCCTCGTTTGTCTTTCAGTCACCCACGTGGGTATAACCAATGAGGAAATGGCACGTGGGTACCTGCTTCTATAAACCAATGAGGAGATGGGAGAGGCAGGACTTGCAGCGTGATCTGCGTCAGAAATATAACTGATTTCTATTTTAGCCCTTGGCAACGCAGACGCTTGTTGAATAACATAGATTTCTAAATATATTTCGCAACGCGAGCGGTGTGGTCAGCCTATGAGAGACGATGGGAAAGTAAACACTAGTGTTTGAAATCTGAACACTTAGGAGATTTTAAACACAGATGTGTAGGTTAAATATATGTTTCACGTTTCATGGTTTTAGAGTGTAGATTTCTAAGGTTGGAGAATCTCAGCATAGATTTTGAGCTGAAGCTGGTATGGATGTGCCTTCATAAAGGAAACATTGTAACCTTCAGCCTCCCTAAAAATGACTTTCACTCTCTAGAGATTGGGTAGACTATGATAATATGAACATTGAGAAGTATTTACGAGATGTTGAGATTGTCTGGGCTGAGGGCTTTGGGCACTGACCAACAGGGCTATGTATGAGGCTTGGGTTTGGGGGAGGGGGATAGAGAACAAAGTGGGGTGTTAAAATGTGACAGAACGGGTCAAAATAGCAAAATTTGAAATTGTGTTTTTTACATTGGATAACAGTAGAGACTCAGAGCTACAAAATGGTATATCATACACACATTTGAGGAACAATGGGAAAGTAATTTTGCTTTGAAAGTTGATCAACTTCTATACTCACTTATGAGAAAATGGCCTTTGAATGTTTTGGTACTACCACTGGAGAGCTTTTCTTTGTCTACACCCATTCATCATTGTTCACAGCCTCTTAAGCTTTATCCCCACTCATCTCTTTAAGGGTTGAGTTCTGTACTAACAACAGCAGTCAAGTACCCCTGTAAAGACCTTTATTATACACAGATTCAAAATATCTATTGATAACCAATGTGTATTTTGTGGGTGCAGTGGCGATTTTAGCATGTAAATCTTGGTGGGGCAAATACCAGCAAAGCCACTACACAACACAACACTAAACAATACATTAATTGTACTATAACTGTAGCAAACGGTGCCCACAAACATAAAGCTGTCCCAACATCTTACCACTGCTACACCTGGCTATCAGCGGAGCCTTGTCTAGCAGCGAAACAGTTCATTCAGCCTCATTTACTGCCTTAAAAAAAAACATAGCTGATACGGCTGACTTGCTTAAACAAATGTGGTTTCTAATGACAATTGAGATGTACAAACTATGGCATAAGGAGATGACTAGCGGATAAGCGGCAATCTGTAATTTCGATTAAGACAATGTGCGAGCTAGGACGGACATAGTCAATATAAGTATTTGTTTTAGCACTTTTGAAAGGTACAGCGACAGAATTCAGAACATGGGCCGTTCTTACAGTGCTCTCCCTGTACACCAAGTCAGAACCGTAGCATAAATAAAGTGGGCATATAAACAGACAATGAAAGCTCTTACAATATTTGATGATTACATTTCTCTAAAACAGGTTATAAGCTACATGTGCACCACCAAGTCAGAACAGTAGGCAAAATTAAGAGGGGTAAATATACCAAATTAATAGGGTGAGGCACATGAGCTACTAACATCTTACTACACAACATACATTTAGTGTTACTTTCTTAGCTACAGTATACATATCTCCCTGGCATATTACATCATTTATGCAGCAGCATACAATACATTTTTGGATTCACCTTGTTGTGCTGTGCTCACTTGTACATGAAGGTGACGCGGCATTCCTTCGTGGGCAAATTTTGTCATCAAATTCTGTCATTCTCTGGATTTATGGTGCTTCCAAAATATCTGTGAACTCGGAAAAAACAAGGTCGAATCATGATGATGTCATTGATCTTCAGGTCGTAGCTCTAGAAAGAGGCCGGATTTACAATTCCTTGTTTAATGACCGTTCAAAACATATTTTCCCAGTCAGAGGTTGTTTATTCCCTAATTTCCAATTGTCTTGAACTCACTGAAGTCAAGTTTTCGCAGTTCTGAGTTAACAGTTGTTTTGAGCGCGGCACAAATCATGCTTCATTGACAGCATGGCCAATGTTGAATGTTTATAATTTTAAACTTGGAAAAGAACCCCTTAATCCCAGATTTGGGACCACACAGCCACTCCACTGAATAGCAGGCTAGTGATTTCTTTGCAATGCTTGCAGTTGACATTAACCACTGTCACGGATTCCTTCCAAACCACTCATTGTTTAATTTGCTATAGCCAACTTGTTGTGTAATATTTATGTCCAATGGCTGATGAGCACCGATACGTTTTATCTATAATTTATTTTCATTATTTCTCTTCATATGACAAGGATTAAAAAGGATTTTCCAGTAGATTGTCGACTTGATTCATGATGATGACTGCTAGCTAATACTTGAAAGTATGAGTTTGACATGATCAGTCCAATCAAAGCTACTATACATGTAACATGATTTGGCATAATGTTTTCTGTGGCCAATGACCTTGGGCCTTCTTGGATTGTCACTTCTAATGTAACTCTATGGCAGCACCCAATTGACTAGAATTTTCTAGCTCGCCCATTAGACTTGACGGCGATGTAGTGGCCCCATGAGTGACACTGACCCAATCACAGCGCAACACTCTGTATTTTCTGCTGGCTTGCCCCACCAACACAGAAAGCACGAGGCTGAAACACCTGCATTTTGGAGCTGCCTTACTCAAGAAAACAAAAAAAGAGACCATGTCTGTATGCTGCTTTATTAACTCAATGATATATATGGTTTGCAAACTGATATGTGACACGTATTAATTCTGAAATAACATGGAAAAAAAGGCCAGCCCCACCTAAATTTGTATTCCAAATGAAATACAATTTAAAAATGTGGGGATGACGGGTCGCCACTGTGTGGTTGTGACCCAGAGACTCTTGACCATTTATTTTGGGACTGTTCTTATGTCAGAAGATTGTGGGGTGAGTTAGAAGATTTTCTTTTAAAAGTAACTAATATTATTGTTAATTTGAAAGGCTGATATTATGTTTTATTTTGATCCAAATTATATGGACCCTGATTTAACTTTCCTTGTTAATTTCCTTGTTAATTTGTTAATTTTTTATTTTTCATGGCAGATTCTTTATCCATAAAATGAAGTGGGCGGAGAACAAACACCTCTTCACATTGGGCTCCCGAGTGGCGCAGTGGTCTAAGGCACTGCATCTCAGTGCTAGAGGTGTCATTATAGACCCTGGTTTGATTCCAGGCTGTATCACAACCGGCCGTGATTGGGAGCCCCGTAGGGCGGCGCACAATTGGCCCAGCGTCGTCCGTGTTAGGGTTTGGCCGTCATTGTAAATAAGAATTTGTTCTTAACTGACTTGCCTAGTTAAATAAAGGTTCAAATAAAATAAAAGAGAATTTAAATAAAACATTTAAATTATCAGTAAGTGTAAAAATAAAAAAGGAATACATACCATAAAAAAAATAGACAAATTAAAAATGTATCTCGATGTCTCGATATAACCCTGTCTGTTAGCTTTATGTACTCTTGTTTGTATATTTCTGTTTTTGTATTTGTTTTGTTCATAATAATAATAATACATTTTTGTAAAAAAAAATATCAGTCATGCACCCAAGCTAGCTACTTCCAGACACAAATGAGAGAACATCTCACTGAAAATTACTCACCCTAGCAGAGCTGGTTAGGCTGTTTTCATGTTATCCAGTGCTTTGGTGACTGTAATTGTGCTGCTGGCAACAATTTTAATTACTCTTTTTTGCAACGTTTACTGACAACAGCCATATTCAACTGGTGTTGAGCGTTCGTAAATTCATCAGTTATTCTGCGCTCTCGCACACATGAGAGTGCTCTTAAATCGGAGTTTATGGCCAGACTGAATTTACAAACGCACCCGAAATGATTACTTGCATAGGGGAGTCTTTTGTTCAGACATGTAGCTAGCTAGCTAGACAATCAACCATAATCTCAATTCATGACGTTACTACCCTGCATGAATCTGCAGTTAGCTAACCAACCAGGTTCAATGTTAGCTAGCTAAGCATATGGCTCTGAGATACGAATAATAAGATCACATAACGTTAGCTAGCGAGCCAGCCATCTAACGTTAGCTAGCTAACAGTACACTTTAACTTGAAATGAAATGACTTTCTTACCCGTATACATCATAGATGGACACATCTCCTGTGTTTGCCCTTAGTTTGAAGATGTAATCTGGAGACAGGTGTTTTCTCCATCTCCTTAGCTCTCATATTCGAATTCCACTGAAATCGGTCCTCCAGAAAGTGGAGAGTGCCAGATCTCCCCAAGGAGATGTGGGTGTGGAGTCAGGTGCAGGAGAAACAAGTTCCAAAGCAATGGGTGTTTATTTTAACTAGCTCAAAAAACAACAGGACACCGGACTACAGCAATAGCCACGAAAACCCCACACAGACAGAGTCCAGGGAAAAACACCTGTAAAACATGAGCTAATAAAACCTAATATGCCTAGTTTCCTGAAACGGTTCACAACTGGTCCCAGTGTGTTTCTGGGGTAGAGAGTGGTAAAACGCTGCCCAGTGAGTGTGTTAATGGAGAAAAGAGGCTTATAGTGAGACACAGCTAATGGGATTAGTGGTGTTCCATAACATGAGGGGATATTCCTCACTGCACACACACACACATTGGCCTGGACCCTTTATCGTCGACATGGAGCCCCGCTGATCCATCACGACTGGACAGAAGACGTTATCGCCCGTTGTGGTCTCAACAGGCTATTCTGTTACGATGTCACCGAAGAACGATCTACTAGCCCCGGCCCGCTAGCTGTTCTGAACCCTGTGACTACCCAACAGAACTCTGACTCACCTATTGCTGCTCTTTTGACCCTATGATCACTTGGCTGCACAGCTAATGCCCCACTGGACTGTTTCAATAACACGGTACCTCATTTTGTTTACCTGTTGGCCCCAGCCTTGAACTCAGGTCCTGTATGCACCTAACTGACCCGCTCTGGCCATTCATCGCCATTTACCCGTTGTTGATTGCTTTATGCCTCTTTCTAATGTCAATAAGCCTTGTCTACTGCTGTCTTGGCTAGTTTTTACTGTTTTATTTCACTGTAGAGCCTTCAGTCCCGCTCAAAATGCCTTAGACAGCTCTTTCGTCCCACCCCACACACATGCGGAGACCTCACCTGGCTTAATTGTGCCTCCGGAGACGAAACCTCTCTCATCGTATCTCATCGCCTAGGTTTACCTCCACTGCACTCACATCCTACCATACCCTTGTCTGTACATTATGCCTTGAATCTATTCTACCATGCCCAGAAATCTGCTCCTTTTATTCTCTGTCCCCAACGCACTAGACAACCAGTTCTTATAGCTTTTAGCCGTACCCTTATCCTACTCCTTCTCTATTCCTCTGGTGATGTAGAGGTTAACCCTAGCACTGTAGCCCCCAGTTCCACTCCCATTCCCCAAGCACTATCATTTGTTGACTTCTGTAACCGTAAAAGCCTTGGTTTCATGCATGTTAACATCAGAAGCCTCCTCCCTAAGTTTGTTTTGTTCACTGCTTTAGCACACTCCGCCAACCCTGATGTCCTTGCCGTGTCTGAATCCTGGCTTAGGAAGGTCACCAAAAATTCAGAAATTTCCATCCCCAACTTCAACGTTTTCCGCCAAGATAGAACTGCCAAAGGGGGTGTAGTTTCAAACTACTGTAGGAATAGCCTGCAGAGTTCTGTCATGTTATCCAGGTCTGTGCCCAAACAGTTCGAGCTTCTACTTTTAAAAATTCACCTTTCCAGAAATAAGTCTCTCACTGTTGCCGCTTGTTATAGACCCCCCTCAGCCCCCAGCTGTGCCCTGGACACCATATGTGAATTCATTTCCCCCCATTTATCTTCAGAGTTTGTACTGTTAGGTGACCAAAACTGGGATATGCTTAACACCCTGGCCATCCTACAATCTTAGCTTGATGCCCTTAATCTCACACAAATTATCATGGAACCTACTAGGTACAACCCTAAATCTGTAAACACTGGCACCCTCATATATGTCATCCTGACCAACCTGCCCTTTAAATACACCTCTGCTGTCTTCAACCAGGATCTCAGCGATCACAGCCTCATTACCTGTGTCCATAATGGGTTTGCGGTCAAACAACCACCCCTCATCACTGTCAAACGCTCCCTAAAACACTTTAGCAAGCAGGCCTTTCTAATCGACCTGGCCCGGGTATCCTGGAAGGATATTGACCTCATTCCGTCAGTAGAGGATGTCTGGTTATTCTTTAAAAGTGCTTTGCTTGCCATCTTAAATAAGCATGCCCCATTCAAAAAATGTAGAACTAAGAACAAATATAGCCCTTGGTTGACTCCAGACCAAAGTCTTCGAAAGCCGAGTTAACAAACAGATCGCCAACCATTTCGAATCCCACCGTGCCTTCTCCGCTATGCAATCTTGTTTCCGAGCTGGTCATGGGTGCACGTCAGCCACACTCGGGGTCCTAAAACGATATCATAACCGCCATTGATAAAAGACAATACTGTGCATCCGTATTCATCTACCTGGCCAAGGCTTTCGACTGTCAGTCACCACATTCTCATCGGCAGACTCAACAGTCTTGGTTTCCCAAATGACTGCCTCGCTTGGTTCACCAACTACTTCTCAGATAGAGTTCAGTGTGTCAAATTGGAGGGCACGTTGTCCGGACCTCTGGCAGTCTCTGTGGGGGTGCCACAGGGTTCAATTCTCAACTTTTTTCTCAGTATACATCAATGGATGTCGCTCTTGCTGCTGGTGATTCTCTGATCGACCTCTACGCAGACAACACCATTCTGTATTCTTCTGGCCCATCTTTAGACACTGTGTTAACAAACCCCCAGACAAGTTTCAATGCCATACAACACTCCTTCCATGGCCTCCAACTTCTCTTAAATGCAAGTAAAACTAAATGCATGCTCTTCAACCGATTGTTGCCCGCTCCCGCCCACCCGACTAGCATAACTCCTCTGGACGGTTCTGACTTAGAATATTTGGACAACTACAAATTCCTAGGTGTCTGGTTAGACTGCAAACTCTCCTTCCAGACTCACATTAAGCATCTCCAATCCAAAATTAAATCTAGAATTGGCTTCCTATTTCGCAACAAAGCCTCCTTCACTCATGCTGCTAAACATACCCTTGTAAAACTGACTATCCTAACGATCCTTGACTTCGACGATATAATTTACAAAATAGCCTCCAACACTCTACTCAGCAAATTGGATGTAGTCTATCACAGTGACATCCATTTTGTCACCAAAGCCCCATATACTACCCACCTCTGGGACCTGTGTGCTCTCTTTGGCTGGCCCTCACTTCATTTTCATTGCCAAACCCACTGGCTCCAGGTCATCTATAAGTCTTTGCTAGGTAAAGCCTCGCCTTATCTCAGCTCACTGGTCCCCATAGCAACACCCACCCGTAGCATGCGCTCCAGCAGGTATATTTCACTGGTCATCCCCAAAGCCAACACTTACTTTGGCCGCCTTTCTTTCCAGTTCTCTGCTGCCAATGACTGGAACGAATTGCAAAAATCTAAGCATCAGCTATCTGAGCAGCTTTCCGATCATTGCACCAGTACATAGCCCATCTGTAAGTAGCCCACTCAACTACCTCATGCCCATACTGTTATTATTTTTTTTGCTCCTTTGCACCCCAGTATCTCTAGTTGCACATTCATCTTCTGTACATCTATTACTCCAGTGTTTAATTGCTAAATTGTAATTATTTCGCCACAATGGCCTATTTATTGCCTTACCTCCTTAATCTTACTACATTTGCACACACTGTATATAGACTTTTCTATTGTGTTATTGACTGTACGTTTGTTTATCCCTTGTGTAACTCTGTGTTATTTGTGTCGCACTGCTTTGCTCTATATTGACCAGGTTACAGTAAATAAGAACTTTTTCTCATCTGGCCTGCCTGTTTAAATAAAGGTGAAATTAAATTAAAGAAACACGTGTGTGTGCGTGCACATGCATGTACTCAGTACAGATGCACACACATACAAACTCATACACACCCCGCCCTATACCCACCCTGCTGAGATGTCGGCACACTGACCTAATTGTGTGCCAGCTTGATGAGCCTTATTACGCTCACTCCCATTCAGGTGTGTTGCCATCGCAGGCCTATGTTGTAAATACTGTTTATCCCGCCACAACACATTACAGCAATATTCCATCTTCACATCTGCTCACAAAATGTAAGTCATGCTTGTCAATGAGAGTCAGAGAGGTTTAGCTAGATGGCCAGGCTGTTTTGTGTATTCTGGAATGTGGCAGTGTAAGGGCACAGATGCCACAAAGGCAGCCAGATTCCCAATGATATCCTTTAACAGAAAAGTGACACATTTACTGCTTCCTTGTAAAGCAGAAGAGCACAATAACAGTGAGCCGTGCAGTAAAGTGAGTGTGCACAGGTGCTCAAATATGCTTTGTGAGCCAAGATAGACAAGACACACACGCACACAGGCATGTATGCACAGACATGTAAAGAGAATACACACAAATGCATACACATGTACTCACACACGCACACATGCATGCATGTGCACACATACACACACACACCTGTTCATTGATGAAGTGCCCATTCAGAAGGCCTCCTCTTTAATCAGTCTATAGTAGCAGGGGGAGCGACTGGTGAGAGGGGACTGGAGACATCCCTAGAATGTGGAAGGATGAAGAGCTCAGTCATAAATTAGTAATGATTACAGACTTACATTACAGCATAGCCCCTGGCGCTAGCACACAGCTACTAATGAATACAGAATATACAGTGCATTTGGAAAGTATTCAGAACCCTTCACTTTTTCCACATTTTTTGTTATCTTACAGCCTTATTCTAAAATGGATTGTACAAAAAAAATCCTCATCAATCTATACACAATACCCCATAATGACATAGCAAAAACAGGTTTTTAAGAAATGTTTGCAAATATATAATAATAAATAAACTGAAATATCACATTTCCACAAGTATTCAGACCCTGAATTGCCACTAGTCAGATACCTGCTCTCCTGGTCCCCTCCCCCCACTACCCTTATAGATACCCACCCAACAAACAATGAAAATTACCATTTGTTAAGTCCAGGTAGCCCCTCCCTCTTTCAGTGTGTTTTTTTTCCCATTTGGTGCCAAATGAACATGACCCTGTTGGCATCATGAAAAGTGTGAGTAGAGGTGTGCTGACACTCCAACCAGAAATTTTGATATTTCATAAGTCCAGAAAAGGTGCTCAGTCCTCACACACACACATACTGACTTTGATCTCTCTCCTTGATTTCCACAATAACTAGATGTCTGACCTCTCGACACCTCAAAAAAATCTTACAATTGCGACAAAACACACTCTTGCTAACACACCTGTATTTTATGTATGATTTGTGTGGTAAATGCAGGTAAACGCTTCTTTGAAATTATGTACGAGTTGGTTAAACGTTGGAGTTGGAACCACTACATGTTCTGCTGATGGGTGTACTGGTCAAGGCCTGGTAACAGGCTGTAGGAGCTACAAACTTGTTGTATCTGAGTTGGTTAAATGTTGGAGTTACTTGTACTGGTGGTGAGTGTACTGGCCTGGTCCAGGCCTTGCTTGCGGAGACCTGGTGAGAGGCTGTAGGAGCGACTAGCTGAGTTGTATTTAGACAGCTGGGCACGACTCTAATTTGCTGTACTAGGCTGTCCATGGCCGGGCTCACACAATGGCTGCTGTGACACAAACTGAATGGGAATCAGGGGTCTTAGTGATTTTCACAGGCTTGCGAGCTGGGAGAAAGACAGGGGCACGTAGAGTGTTCAGCACTGAGCTTCTGTCACATCCACTCTGAACACGCCAGTCAACACCGGCTCTATTCCCTAGTGCCGCACACACTTACACTAAGACAAAGACGCACACATAAGTAGACACCCACACATACGCATAGAGTACATGTTCCCCGGCATACACTTTAGAATACAGACACATTAACTCACTAGCATAAACGTTACAGTTCTATTCAAGCAAAACACACACTTTTACACTCACACTGTGTGACTCTATCCACTGGGGTATTGGTTGACACTGTGGCTAGATTGTGTGTGTGGGAACAGCCTGCTACAGTATAAACTAAGTCAGAGCTGTGCCTCCCTGGTATAGACCTAGACCCATAAAAATAGAACAACGTCCTGCTTTACTCTTATGGGTAGCTACACCCGCTATGGCCACCAGTCCACCCATCACAGAAAATGTACTTCAATGGGAATGTCTGTTCTAGTAATTATATTTCTCTGTCTGTAGACCAGTAGACCAGGGAGACTAGTAGCTAGTCTCAGACGGATAATATGAATCAATATATGAATCAAAGTGTGTGTGGGGTGTATGTGTGTGTGCGCGTGTGTGCAATGCCCCCTACTGCCCCCTGTAACTTGAATGGGGCACACCCTAATTCCAAAAGTCTTTTGACTATGTAAAAATCACTACATTGACTTATTGAATGTCTTTGAATGCATAATTTAATCTTTATTCATTTATACAACGGTTGGGTCTAATCCTGAATGCTGATTGGTTAAAACCGCATTCCAGGCGGTGTCTATTCCACAAGTTTCTACCGGCTAAATCTATGACGTTAAAATGCCTATGTACTCTGTTCCATCTGACTGCGCAATCCACTGTCTCATCAGCCCAGTCAGGCACTTTATCAACTTGATCTCCACTATGAAAAGCATCTAGAAATTATCTCACATTTCTTTTAGACTAACATTTAGTTTTCAACAGCGGAGATTTTTATAAACCTTGCTGTCTGTCTCTCCAACATTTGCAACATTCTTCCAATAGTCAATTTCGAGTCGGGACGAGAGAGACAGGTGGGCAGCGTTTCTCAGCTAGTCGAAATCATGAATCGGTTTTTAACATTTTTATGGATATACATACAGTGCCTTCGGAAAGTATTCAGACCTCTTGACTTTTCACAATTCGTTCCGGTACAGCCTTATTCTAAAATGGATTAAATTGTCTTTTTCCTCATCAATCTACACACAATACCCCATAATGACGAAGAAAAAACATGTTTATAGAAATGTTTGCTAATTTATTTGTAACAAAAATAAAAAATTAAATATCACATTTACATAAGTATTCAGACCCTTTATGATGCTGCAAGCTTGGCACACCTGTATTTTTGGAGTTTCTCACATTCCTCTCTGCAGATCCTCTCAAGCTCTGTCAGGTTGGATGGGGAGCGTTGCTGCACAGTTATTTTCAGGTCTCTCTAGAGATGTTTGATTGGGTTCAAGTCCAGTCTCTGGCTGGGCCGATCAAGGACATTCAGAGACTTGTCCCAAAGCTACTCCTGCATTATCTTGGCTGTGTGCTTAGGGTCGTTGTCCTGTTGGAAGGTGAACCTTCGGTCCTGAGCTCTCTGGAGCAGGTTTACATCAAGGATCTCTGTACTTTGCCCCGTTTATATTTCCCTCATTCCTGACTAGTCTCCCAGTCCCTTCTGCTGAAAAATATCCCCACAGCATGATTCTGCCCCCACCATGCTTCACCGTAGGGATGGTGCATGTTTCCTCCAGACCAGTGGTGGAAAAAGTACCCAATTGTCATACTTGAGTAAAAGTAAAGATACCTTAATAGACAATTACTCAAGTAAAAGTGAAAGTCACCCAGTAAAATACTACTTGAGTAGAAGTCTAAAAGTATTTGGTTTTAAATATACTTAAGTATCAAAAGTAAATGTAACTGCTAAAATATACTTTAGTATTGAAAAAGTGTAAATCTTTTCAAAATCCTTATATTAACCAAACCAGACGGCACCATTTTCATGTTTTTTTATTTACAGATCGCCAGGGGCACACTCTTACATAATTTACAAACAAAGCATTTGTGTTTAGTGAGTCCGCCAGATCAGAGGCAATAGGGATGACCATGGATGTTCTCTTGATAATTGCATGAATTTGGCAATTTTCCTGTCCTGCTAAGCATTCAAAATATAATGACTGCTTTTCGGTGTTTAAAGTATTTTTACTTGAGTACTTTACGCAACTGCTCCAGATGTGACACCTGGCATTCAGGCCAAAAAGTTCAATCTTGGTTGTATCAGACCTGATAATCTTGTTTCTCATGGTCTGTGAGTCATTTAGGTGCCTTTTGGCAAAATCCAAGCTGGCTGTTATGTTCCTTTTACTGAGGGGTGACTTCTGTCTGGCTTCCGGTCTTTCCAGCTTCAGTTTGAAGTGTTGTTGTTGGCTGTGTTGTTGGCTAGCTCCTCTGAACAACAGTGGCCTAACGAGAGGGCACAATTTCTGTGCCAGGCAAAATCCCACCTCATTAGCTCATTGTTACAGATATGTCCAAATAAATTTCAAATTGTTATTCTTGCTGCATTTTTTGACGTGACTGTAAGTGATCCGTAGTTGTCTATCCAGGGATAAGAAAGTTGCCAGTATAGCAATGGGACATTTAGAATGAACGACTGGGTCAGGTCCATAGATACAGAACAAAAATATTGAACAACTGGGTTGCGTCTTTAGGCGCCAAACCGATAGAACGAACAACCAGCCGGCTTGTTTAGCAACCCTAGATTTGTGTAGGGACTATATCTTGTGAAATGATGAAATAGTATGAATAAATTCATCAAAATAAAAACGTTTTTAATGAAAATATGTCAGTCATTATTTTAATTTGTTGGTAACCCGACTTCGTCTCGGGCCTAACAACACCCGTGTAAATGTATCCTCCAAACACCAGCTTCTCGGACATTATCACTTAAAGAGATTACTGCCACCACCAATCAGTCAATGAAATGGACACAGAAATAACCCATATTGTATGTTGTGGCAGTCGGTTTTTACCAGGTTTGGTTATCTGCAAAGAGATAATCTCGGTTTTCCCAGAACTAAAATCTTGTGTAATTTGGTCAGATGCTTATGTTTACGTTGTCTGTCCACAAGAGATTAGCAAAGAGAAGAAAGCAAATATTCCTAGTCTACCTGTTAGTACTCTTCTATGTACTGAACAAAAATATAAACGCAAACATGCAACAATTTCAAAGATGTTACTGAGTTACAGTTCATATAAGGAAATCAGTCAATTTAAATACATTTGGAATACAGATATGCATCTGTTGGTCAACAGATACCATTAAAAAAAAGGTAGGGGCGTGGATCAGAAAACCAGTCAGTATCTGGTATGACCACCATTTGCCTCATGCAGCGCAACACATCTCCTTTACTTGGAGTTGATTAGTCTGTTGATTGTGGCCATGTGGAATGATGTCCCACTCCTCTTCAATGGATGTGTGAAGTTGATGGATATTGGCAGCAACTGGAACACGCTGTCGTACACGTCGATTCAGAGCATTCCAAACATGCTCAATGGGTGACATGTCTGGTGAGTATGTAAACCATGGAAGAACTTGGAAATGTTCAGTTTCCAGGAATTGTGTACAGAACATTTGCGACATGCGGCCTTTGAATTATGATAAATAGCATGTCAATGGGCCTCAGGATCTCGTCACGGTATCTCTGTGCATTCAAATTGCCATCGATAAAATGCAGTTGTGTTTGTTGTCCGTTGCTTATGCCTGCCCATACCATAACCTAACTGCCATCATTGGGGGCTCTTCACAACGTTGACATCAGTAAACAGCTCGCCCACATGATGCCACACACGTGGTCTTCTGTTGTGAGGCCAGTTGGACGTACTGCCAAATTCTCTAAAACAATGTTGGAGGCAGTTTATGGTAGATAAACTAATATTAAATTCTCTGTCAACAGCTCTGGTGGACATTTCTGCAGTCTGCATGCCAATTGCACGTTCCCTCAAAACTTGAGACATCTGTGGCATTGTGTTGTGTGACAAAACGGCACCTTTTATTGTCTCAAGCACAAAGTGCACCTGTGATCATGCTGTTTAATCAGATTCTTGATATGCCACAACTGTCAGGTGGATGGAATATCTTGGCAAAATTTGAGAGAAATAAGCTTTTTCTGCGTATGGAAGATTACTGGGAACTTTTATTTCAGCTCATGAAACATGGGACCTACACTTTACATGTTGCGTTTATATTTTTATTCAGTGAATATCATTTACTCAGTAGGGGCTGATAAAGACATTCTATCTACTAAACCAAAAGTACCAAGGTCTCATCTACACATGTTTATTTTGACCACGTTCAGTTGGACAATGTTCGTTAGGGCAGACAGCAGAAAAAGTTTGTTTTATGTTTTGCAGCTGAAAACTAAAATGAGTGATTCTTATTGGACAAGTCCAGGCAATCGCTCCCTGTTTCAGTCAGTTTTCTTCTGTTTGGTGCCTACTAAATGCGACACAGGGCACAATGTTGTGGAATATTCAGTTCAGATATATATACACTATATATACAAAAGTATGTGGACACCCTTTCAAATTAGTGGATTCGGCTATTTCAGTCACACCCTTTACTGACAGATGTATAAAATCGAGCACACAACAGCAATGCAATCTCCATAGACAAACATTGGCAGTAGAATGGCATTACTGAACAGCTCAGAGACTTTCAACGTGGCACCTTTCCAACAAGTCAGTTTGTCAAATTTCTGGAGTGAGGAATCATGCTTCCCTGTCTGGCAGTCCAATGGACAAATTTGGGTTTGGTGGGTGCCAGGAGAATGCTACCTGCCCCAATGCATAGTGCCAACTTCAAAGTTTGGTGGAGGAGGAATAATGATCTAGGGCTGTTTTTCATGGTTTGGGCTAGGCCTCTTAGTTCCAGTGAAGGGAAATCTTAGCATTCAATGACATTCTAGACAATTCTGTGCTTCCAACTTTGTGGCAACAGTTTGGGGAAGGCCCTTTCCTGTTTCAGCATGACAATGCCCCTGTGCACAAAGCGAGGTCCATACAGAAATGTTTTGTCAAGATCGGTGTGTAAGAACTGGATTGGCCTGCATAGAGCCATGACCTCAACTCCATCGAACACCTTTGGGATGAATTGAACTCCGACTGTGAGCCAGTCCTAAATCCCCAACATCAGTGCCCGACCTCACTGATGCTATTGTGGCTGAATGGAAGTCCCCACAGCAATGTTCCAACATCTACTGTAATGCCTTCCCAGAAGAGTGGAGGCTGTTATAGCAGCAAAGGGGGGACCAAATCCATATTAATGCCCATGATTTTGGAATGAGATGTTCGACAAGCAAGTGTCCGCATACTTTTGGGCATGTAGTGTATATGTTGAAGATCAGGCATACCTCTCTGATATGCCAGCTTAATTCATGATATTTATATTCATTTGTTATTTTCAGTATGTTGTAGCCTTGTAAATGTGATCCCCAGTGTTCGTAACGTGTCACTGTGATGTCCAGGGTGTTCCAGGAGTTTTAGGACGACAGGGGCCTCAGGGGCCACCTGGGTTCCCGGGCCCCCAGGGGCCTCTTGGAGAGAAGGGATATCGAGGAGAGGAGGGCTTCCCTGGCGTATCTGGACCGAAGGGAGACGTGGTAAATTAAATACCTCATATTTAGGATTCTGAGTTTAACCTGACCACTTCACCTGATCAGGTCCCACTTGTGCTGTACTGTACTTACGTGTACTGTAATCATGTACCCAAAAGAATCCCTGTCAATCACAAACTCTCAACTGGTTTTAAGTGTCATGGAGAGAGACAAGGCGAAAAAGAGAGATCATGACATGGTTAAAGAGAAATAAATATTAGATCTTGTGTGTCTGTGTGTGTGTTCTGACTCCTGATCTGTTTCTGCTTTTTCAGGGTATTGCTGGCATACCAGGATATCCTGGACTAGATGGTGTCCCGGTGAGTGTGTGTGTGTAGGGAATGCAAGCATGTATGCACATGTGTATTCCTTGCCATGGCATATTGTAATTCCATGGTTAGCTAAAGAACTGCAAACTACTTTCTGCTCAATACTGTGTCATTCCTATGCCTTTTGGACCTCATATGTCTTTTGGGGAAAAGTATACAGTACCAGTTAAAAGTTTGAACACACCTACTCATTCAAGGATTTTTCTTTATTTTTTACTATTTTCTTCATGGTAGAATAATATTGAGGACATCAAAACAAGTAAATAACACATATGGAATCATGTAGTAAGCAAAATAAAGTGTTAAACAAATCAAATAATAATTTATATTTTAGAGTCTTCAATGTAGCCACCCTTTGCCTTGATGACAGCTTTGCACACTTTTGGCATTCTCTCAATGATACTCCCACTAAGCGCAAACCAGATGGGATGGCGTATCGCTGCAGAATGCTGTGGTAGCCATGCTGGTTAAGAGTGCCTTGAATTCTAAATAAATCACAGTGTCACCAGCAAAGCACCCCCACACCATCACACCTCTTCACCTATGTTTCACGGTGGGAACCACACATGCGGTGATCATCCTTTCACCTACTCTGCGTCTCACAAAGACACAACGGTTGGAACCCAAAACCTCAAATTTGGACTCGAAATGACAGATTGGTCTAATGTCTATGGTTTGTCTGTTGGTTTGTCTGTTGCTTGAACTCTGTGAAGCATTTATTTGGGCTGCAATTTCTGAGACTGGAAACTCTAAGGAACTTATCCTCTGCAGCGGAGGTAACTCTGGGTCTTCCTTTCCTGTGGCGGTCCTCATGAGAGCCAGTTTCATCATAGCGTTGATGGTTTTTGCGACTGCACTTGAAAAGTTCTTGAAATTTTCGAATTGACTGACCTTCATGTCTTAAAGTAATGATGGACTGTCATTACTCTTTCCTTATTTGAGCTGTTCTTGCCATAATATGGACTTGGTCTTTTACCAAATAGGACTATATTCTGTATAACACCGCCCCTTGTTCACAACACAACTGATTGGCTCAAATGCATTAAGAAGGAAAGAAATTCCACAAATGAACTTTTAACAAGGCACACCTGTTATTTGAAGTGCATTCCAGGTGACTACCTCATGAAGCTGGTTGAGAGAATGCCAAGAGTGTGCAAAGCTGTCATCAAGGCAAAGGGTGGCTACTTTGAAGAATCTCAAAAATAAAATATATTCTGATTTGTTTAACACTTTTTTTGGTTACTACATGATTCCATATATGTTATTTCATAGTGTTGATGTCTTCACTATTATTCTACAATGTAGACAATAGTAAAAAATAAAGAAAAACCCTTGAATGAGTACATGTGTCCAAACTTTTGACTGGTACTGTTTATGTTTAATTTCTTAAGTATATCATAAAAAGGACAAGTTTGACTTTCAGAAAAATGTTATTATGTTAGTTGCATAATTCTAATATTGTGAAACCTAACAGGGTGAACATTTGGAGCCTAAATTAGCCATAGCTCTGTGGGTGATTGCGATTGAGCTAGCACAATGGTAAATATGGTAAACATTGAAAGAGGATTTCATTTATATATCAAAATTATCTTAACATTTTGACATTTCCTAAATGTTCTCTGTAATTTATCCTAACAGGGTGGACATTTATGAGTAAGACAAACAGACTAACGTCATGAAATGCTAAAATGATCCCAGATGGGACTCAAATATGCAAGTTTTGACTTCACTTTGACATTAGTATCCCATCATGACCGTTTTCCCACCAACAATGTGATGACACTACCTGAACATGATGTCAAGGGGTTGTTTTCTTAAAGGAGAATTACTACAAACTAACAGGGTGGAAAGTGATATCAGGGACACACAGAACATCATAAATACAATAATAATAAATACAATAATCATGAGAAATAAAATATTGATGAGAGATATTTAAAATAATGAAGAAATGTTTTATTGTCTTATTATAGTAGTTGACGAATAGCATCAGGGGACATGGCAAAAATGCCAACATGCACTGAAAACCAAATGCATATTGATCCATATCTTTGTGTTTTTATGGTAAATGACACCTAATCTTATATTTAAAGCCTTTTGGAATCCACATTTTCCACTAAATAAGTAAGGGATAGTCAACGAGGGGCTATGCGTTCTCTAGAAAATAATGAACGATGTAGAATGTGTGTTCCACGACACGCTAGCAAAGTGAAACTATCGTGCCACAGAGTTGCATTATTTTCCAGAGAACGCATAGAGCCCCGAGTTGATTATATATTTTATACCATGGCTATAATTTAATAAATGTACAGCTAGAAATGTGTTCATTTGCAGGTAGAAATGTGTTTAACATCCACTGAAGTAGCTAGCAAGTTTACCATATAGCAACAGTCATTGCCTTGGTAACCAAGCAAACAGACTGGCTAGTTTAGCTAACCAAACCATCAGTCCTAACTTGCTATTATGAAAATCAAATTCAACAGTGCCAATGACGTTTTCAATTCGACTTTTGCTTTCAAAAGCAGTTCAAGCATAGAACAATAGCCATTGAATTCTACCGTGCAAATATAACAGTGTGTTATAGGGAAATAATGCACGCTCTAGAATGCCCTTCAAGCCCATCAGAAACTATTATTCAACAGCGCCATGGTATAAGAAGTTATATTTCCTGGGGAAAGAAAAGGGACTGGATAGTGGGAATGACCAATAGTGCATAAATAGCCTAATGTGTGAGTGTGCGTGTGTGTGTGTTCCAGGGTCACCCAGGGCCAGGAGGTGTTCCTGGTCTACCAGGGCTTGATGGCTGTAACGGGACCAGAGGGGACTCTGGTTTCCCTGGAATCCATGGTCTGGATGGGCCTGATGGGGGAGCGGTGAGTACAGCACAGAACTGTACGGTATGTGGCTGGTGTAGGGGACACAGAGAGGGGCTATATCACTCTGCATTCCTTGAGATCCCAGAACATGAAGGAACAGGGGGCAGGAAAAACAACAGCTCAAGGGCAGGCAGAGGTCAGTCATCCAGATCAGAGTCCAAAAGGTACAGAACGTCAGGCAGTCTAAGGGTCAGGGCAGGCAGGGATCAATAATCCAGTGTGATGTGACAAGGTAGAGAACGACAGGCAGGCTCAGGGTCAGGACAGGCAGAATGGTCAAAACTGTGAAAACTAGAAAACAGGAACTAGAAACAGACAGGAGCCAGGGGGGAAACACTGTTAGGCTTGACGAACAAAACGAACTGGCAACAGACAAACAGAATACACTGGGCATAATGGGGACGATGGGCGACACCTTGAGGGGGGTGGAGACAAGCACAAAGACAGGGGAAACAGATCAGGGTGTGACAGAATATACATTTTTGTAGGGTTGATACATTTTTGGTCTGACATTTTATTTTTAAAACCTTGAATACACTTCAAGTTTGCATGTCCTGCAACAACAGGGTGATCAAATTAAGATCCTACACCTGTACAAGTAATTACTGACAGAGCTGTAGTCTACCCTACCAAGCAAAAGAGCAGTAACTGCTCATAGAGTGAAACTGTGAAAAGTGACTTCAAAGTTTGTTTTTATTGTACAGCCAAATGAATTGTAGCTAATTGAAACCAAGATAAAAGCCAGTTACTGCCTTTTTCCTTGGTTTCACTTGAACGTTTTGTTTCTGCAAACAAAAAATACATTTCTCCATAATACAACACAATGGAGGCAGGATATTTGCCCAAATGATAAAGCATGTATATAATGTACAAAAAATGACCAAATGTGCAGTTCCTGCTCCTTTGCTTGTTAGGGCAGTAGTGTACTGTGGGCCATTTAATGTACATATGCATATGTAGGGGATTGCTAAGGGTATTGCTACTGCCTTTCTGAGACCTACAAGCGCTTCTTGAGTATGTTGTGCTAACTGTACAGAGGGTTTTGAATTCACACCCCGGTCTGGGCGGAATTTGGTCCACATGACTCGGATCACACAGTCGGGCTCTTGCTACTGCCTTCCTGAGACCTAGAAGTACTGTTGCCCCAGATCTAGAAATGCCTTCTCTAGATCAGTGTTATTTGCGGTGCTTCTTGTGTATTTTGCGTAGGGTTGTGAGTTTCCACTCAGTAACAAATACATTCATGTTCAAATATACTGTATTGTGTTGTTGACATTTCTATTGATGACTGCAGGGTTTCTCAGGGATCAAAGGAGTGCCAGGGGACCCCACCGTTCAGTTCATCCAGTACCCTGGTATACCTGTAAGTGGGCTTTCACAACCATCTCCCCTCCATACAGTCTCTTTCATTTGTGTATCCACCTGTACATGCTTTCCCACCTGTACATGCTTGCATCTCTTACGCAAAATATTCATCTTATTTGATTATTTATTGATTGATGATGGGTGGATGGATGGATTGATTGTCATAAACCTTTTAGGTGCCCATCCCATGTCTGCATACAAAACAAAACCATGCTTCCACACAATCAATCATCCTACAGTCATTGTCTGTGGACCTGACTCTCACTCCTATACCCTCTTAGCTTTGTACACCCGTTTGCCCATCCTCACCCACTCCAATGCCTCCTCACATTGCCATGTATGTTCTGTTGTTAAGACTTCTCTTTTTCTTTTCTCTTCTCTTCTTCTCTAACAGGGTGATGTCGGCCGTGCTGGGGTTACTGGACTGCCTGTGAGTAAGATGGTTGTTGGATGGGTTCCCTACAGCCTGTCAAGTCACAACATACACTACTTCAAAATGGCCCCCTTACCAGCATGTGCCTGCCTCTGCTGCTGTTGGCTTCATTTACTATCATCCTCAATTAAAATAATTAATTATTTTTCCATATTTAATTAATTTATATTATGCTTTATATTATGCTCCATACAAAAGCTCACTTTTTGACCATGGAGAATTCGGGGCATATAAAAATACTATAAAAATACTGACCACACACCAATACATGGATTTGAGAGTCAAATAACAGCCATCCGCGATAAAGTGACTATGCATTGATAATAAACAGCAAGTAGTAGCAGTGTGAAAATGGGGGTCAATGTAAATAGTCCAGGTAGCCATGTGATTAACTGTTTAGCAGGTTGTTGTCCTGATACTACACTGCCAGGTCTCTCAACTCCTCCCTATAGCTGTGTATGTCACGACTGCTCCCTCTCCCCTTCTCGAGTGCCAGGCTGCCCATCCTTACGAACACCTGTCACCATCATTAGCGCATCAGCGCTCATTGGACTCACCTGGACTCCTTCACTTTGTTGATTGCCCCTCTATCTGTCTGTTCCTCAGTTGGTTCCCTGTGTCAGCATTATTGTCGTAATGTTGTTTTGTTCCCCCTGTCCAGACGCTGTTCTTGTTTTGTTATATGTCTGTTGTTTCATTAAATGTTCACTCCCTGTACTTGCTTCTGGTCTCCAGCATCTGTCCTTAGAGAATGCTGACACCGCTATTTGAAGCATCAAGGAGTTTGTGTTATTTGTGGTGACGTCGGGTCCGGGTGCTGCCACCGATGGAACCTGGGGTGCCTCAGCTGGCTTGTCAGGCTTGCATGCATTAGCTGGCTCGAGAGGTTTGCTTGTCTCGGTTGGCTCGGCAGGCTCCCATCCCTTGTCATGCCTCAGCCGGTTTGTCGGGCTCCCACGCCTCGGCCGGCTCGTCCATCTCCCACGCCTCGGCTGGCCCGTCGGGCTCACCCATGTGAGGGCTCCAGGCTGTCCCGAGGGCTCCAGGCTGTCCATCATTACGCACACCTGTCACCATCATTACACGCATTAGCGCTCATTGGACTCACCTGGACTCCTTCACTTCATTGATTGCCCCTCTACCTGTCTGTTCCTCAGTTGGTCTCTCCATAGATATTCGATCAGGTTCAAGTCCGGGCTCTGAGTGGGCCAATCAATGACATTCAGAGAGAGACTTGTCCCGAAGCAACCCCTGCGTTGTCTTGGCTGTGTGCTTAGGGTTGTTGTTCGGATGGAAGGTGAACTGGAGGATGTTTGGAGCTTTTCATCAAGGATCTCTCTGTACTTGCTCCGTTCATCTTTCCCTCAATCCTGACTTGGCTCCCAGTCCCTGCCGCTGAAAAACATGCTGCCACCACTATGCTTCACCGTAGGGATGGTGCCAGGATTCTTCCAGAAATTACGCTTGGGATTCAGGCCAAAGAGTTCAATCTTGGTTTCATCAGACCAGAGAATGTTGTTTCTCATGGCTTGAGAGTCCTTTAGGTGCCTTTTGGCAAACTCCAAGCGGGCTGTCATGTGCTTTTTACTGATGAGTAGCTTCTGTCTGGCCACTCTACCATAAAGTTCAGATTGGTGGAGTGCTGCAGAGATGATTGTCCTTCTGGAAGGTTCTCCCATCTCCACAGAGGAACTCTGGAGCTCTGTCAGAGTGACCATCGGGTTATTGGTCGCCTCCCCTACCAAGGCCCTTCTCCCCCGATTGCTCAATTTTGCCAGGCAGTCAGCTCTAGGAATAGTCTTGGACTTTCAATGCTGCATTTTTTGGTACCCTTTGGTATCTGTTCCTCGACACAACCCCGGAGCTCTACAGACAATTCCTTCGGCCTCATGGCTTGGTTTTTGCTCTGACATGCACTGTCAACTGTGGGCAGGCCTTTCCAAATCATGTCCATTTACTACAGGTGGACTCCAATCAAGAAACATCTCAAGGATGATCAATGGAAACAGGATGCACCTGAGCTCAATTTCAAGTCTCATAGCAAAGGGTCTGAATACTAATGTAAATAAGTTATTTCTGTTTTTTATTCTTAATACATTTGCAAAAATTACAAAAAAAAGGTTTTCGCTTTGTCAATGTGGGCTATTTTGTCTAGATTGATAAGGGAAAACACTATTTAATCCATTTTAGAATAAGGCTGTAACATAACAAATTGTGAAAAAAGTAATGGGCTCTGAATACTTTCCGAATGCACTGGGGGTGTAAAGCCATAACACATTTCTTTTTCAAGAAGCAGACCATGATAGATAATGTCAAATAGTCTAACAAAACAGCCCAACAATATTTTTATCATTAATTTCTCTCAGCCAATCATCAGTCATTTGTGTAAGCGTTGTGCTTCTTGACTGTCCTTCCCTAAGCGTGCAGAAAGTCTGTTGTCAATTTGTTAACTGTAAAATACCATTGTAGCTGTTCAAACACATTTTTTTCCTAAGTTTACTAAGGGTTGGTAACAGGCTGATTGGTCGGCTATTTGAGCCAGTAAAGGGGGCTTTACTATTCTTAGGTAGGGGAAAGACTTTTGCTTCCCTCCAGGCCTGACGGCACACACTTTCTAGTAGGCTTAAATTGAAGATATGGCAAATGGTAGTGACAATATTGTCCGCTATTATCCTCAGTAATTTTCCATCCAAGTTGTCAGACCCCGGTGGCTCTTCTACACTCACTTCTACAGAATTCAAAATTACAATGCTTGTCTTTCATTATTTGGTCAGATATACTTGGATGTGCAGTGTCAGCGTTTGTTGCTGGCATGTCATGCCTAAGTTTGTGTAACGCTCCGGGTGTCGTGGGTGTCACACCCTGACCATAGTTTGCTTTGTATGTTTCTATGTTTTGGTTGGTCAGGGTGTGAGCTGGGTGGGCATTCTATGTTACATGTCTAGTTTGTCTAGTTCTATGTTTGACCTGATATGGTTCTCAATCAGAGGCAGGTGTTCGTCATTGTCTCTGATTGGGAACCATATTTAGGTAGCCTGTTTGGTGTTGGTTTTTGTGGGTGATTGTCCTTGTAACTGTCTAGTGTTAGTTTGCACCAGTTTAGGCTGTTTCGGTTTTCACATTACGTTTATTGTTTTTGTATTGATTCGTGTTTACTTTGTTTTTATTAAACATGAATCTCAATAGCCACGCCGCATTTTGGTCCGACTCTCCTTCACATCAAGAGAACCGTTACAGTGGGTGTGGAGTCAGATGCAGGAAACAGAGAGTGCGATGCTGTGCTCTTTAATGCACCAAAACGCAACACAGTGTGCTCACAACCAAAAATACACGACCAGGAACAAACACGTTCCTCTACTACCAAACAGAAGGTCACAATAATTAATCCCACACAAAGAACCAGGCGGGCCGGCTGACGAATAAAGCCTCCCTAATTATACCCAACACAAAACAGGTGTACTCAATAAACACATAAGGAGAGGGAGGAAAGAATCAGTGGCAGCTAGTAGGCCGGCGACGACGACCGCCGAGCGCCACCCGAACGTGAAGGGGAGCCACCTTCGGTCGGAGTCGTGACAGTTTGCTGATCTTGCCAATGGAAAAAATAATTAAAGTCGTCTGCAATATCAGTGGGTTTTGTGATAATTGAGGCATCTGATTCAATGAATGATGGAGAGGAGTTTGCCTTTTTGCACAAAATTTAATCTAAAGCCTCTGCAGGATCGGTGTCCCCCCACGCGACAGTTAAGCTAATGTTAAGCTAATAAAATAGAAGTAATAGAAGTAATATGATTACTATTGTGGCACATGTACATGCCAGTTTTCTAAAGCAGGAAAATAATCCTGCAGCAACAGCAAATTTGATTTATTATGTGGATTATAATACATTTACTTTAATGTAGGGGTTGCTAAATTTTTGGTAGAAATTTCAAAGTTGAAATTACAACCTTTAGAAGCCTTTTTCAAATTCAAATACACAACAAGTTTGCATTTTCTTCTTTGCGGGAAAAGTGTCAGCAGCAAAAGAGTGATCAAATTAAGATCCTACATCTGTATATGTAGGTAGTACATTTTATGTTAAAGTTTTCAATATAGTACAAACTATTTCTGCATATTCTGAACATTGATATTCTGAACATTGTAGCTGGGGATTTTAACAAGGCTAATCTGAAAACAAGACTCCCTAAATTTTATCAGCATATCGATTGCGCAACCAGGGGTGGAAAGACCCTGGATCATTGTTACTCTAACTTCCGCAACGCATATAAGGCCCTGCCCCGCCCCCCTTTCGGAAAAGCTGACCACGACTCCATTTTGTTGATCCCTGCCTACAGACAGAAACTAAAACAAGAAGCTCCCACGCTGAGGTCTGTCCAACGCTGGTCTGACCAAGCTGACTCCACACTCCAAGACTGCTTCCATCACGTGGACTGGGAGATGTTTCGTATTGCGTCAGACAACAACATTGACTAATACGCTGATTCGGTGTGCGAGTTCATTAGAACGTGCGTTGAAGATGTCGTTCCCATAGCAACGATTAAAACATTCCCTAACCAGAAACCGTGGATTGATGGCAGCATTCGTGTGAAACTGAAGGCGCGAACCACTGCTTTTAATCAGGGCAAGGTGTCTGGTAACATGACTGAATACAAACAGTGCAGCTATTCCCTCCGCAAGGCTATCAAACAAGCTAAGCGCCAGTACAGAGACAAAGTAGAATCTCAATTCAACGGCTCAGACACAAGAGGCATGTGGCAGGGTCTACAGTCAATCACGGACTACAGGAAGAAACCCAGCCCAGTCACGGACCAGGATGTCTTGCTCCCAGGCAGACTAAATAACTTTTTTGCCCGCTTTGAGGACAATACAGTGCCACTGACACTGCCTGCAACGAAAACATGCGGTCTCTCCTTCACTGCAGCCGAAGTGAGTAAGACATTTAAACGTGTTAACCCTCGCAAGGCTGCAGGCCCAGACGGCATCCCCAGCCGCGCCCTCAGAGCATGCGCAGACCAGCTGGCCGGTGTGTTTACGGACATATTCAATCAATCCCTATACCAGTCTGCTGTTCCCACATGCTTCAAGAGGGCCACCATTGTTCCTGTTCCCAAGAAAGCTAAGGTAACTGAGCTAAACGACTACCGCCCCGTAGCACTCACATCCGTCATCATGAAGTGCTTTGAGAGACTAGTCAAGGACCATATCACCTCCACCCTACCTGACACCCTAGACCCACTCCAATTTGCTTACCGCCCAAATAGGTCCACAGACGATGCAATCTCAACCACACTGCACACTGCCCTAACCCATCTGGACAAGAGGAATACCTATGTGAGAATGCTGTTCATCGACTACAGCTCGGCATTCAACACCATAGTACCCTCCAAGCTCGTCATCAAGCTCGAGACCCTGGGTCTCGACCCCGCCCTGTGCAACTGGGTACTGGACTTCCTGACGGGCCGCCCCCAGGTGGTGAGGGTAGGCAACAACATCTCCTCCCCGCTGATCCTCAACACTGGGGCCCCACAAGGGTGCGTTCTGAGCCCTCTCCTGTACTCCCTGTTCACCCACGACTGCGTGGCCACGCACGCCTCCAACTCAATCATCAAGTTTGCGGACGACACAACAGTGGTAGGCTTGATTACCAACAACGACGAGACGGCCTACAGGGAGGAGCTGAGGGCCCTCGGAGTGTGGTGTCAGGAAAATAACCTCACACTCAACGTCAACAAAACTAAGGAGATGATTGTGGACTTCAGGAAACAGCAGAGGGAACACCCCCCCATCCACATCGATGGAACAGCAGTGGAGAGGGTAGCAAGTTTTAAGTTCCTCGGCATACACATCACAGACAAACTGAATTGGTCCACTCACACAGACAGCATCGTGAGGAAGGCGCAGCAGCACCTCTTCAACCTCAGGAGGCTGAAGAAATTCGGCTTGTCACCAAAAGCACTCACAAACTTCTACAGATGCACAATCGAGAGCATCCTGGCGGGCTGTATCACCGCCTGGTATGGCAACTGCACCGCCCTCAACCGTAAGGCTCTCCAGAGGGTAGTGAGGTCTGCACAACGCATCACTGGGGGCAAACTACCTGCCCTCCAGGACACCTACACCACCCGATGCTACAGGAAGGCCATAAAGATCATCAAGGACATCAACCACCCGAGCCACTGCCTGTTCACCCCGCTGTCATCCAGAAGGCGAGGTCAGTACAGGTGCATCAAAGCTGGGACCGAGAGACTGAAAAACAGCTTCTATCTCAAGGCCATCAGACTGTTAAACAGCCACCACTAACATTGAGTGGCTACTGCCAACACACTGTCAATGACACTGACTCTACTCCAGCCACTTTAATAATGGGAATTGATGGGAAATGATGTAAATATATCACTAGCCACTTAAACAATGCTACCTTATATAATGTTACTTACCCTACATTATTCATCTCATATGCATACGTAGATACTGTACTCTATATCATCGACTGCATCCTTATGTAATACATGTATCACTAGCCACTTTAACTATGCCACTTGGTTTACATACTCATCTCATATGTATATACTGTACTCGATATCATCTACTGTATCTTGCCTATGCTGCTCTGTACCATCACTCATTCATATATCCTTATGTACATATTCTTTATCCCCTTACACTGTGTATAAGACAGTAGTTTTTTGGAATTGTTAGTTAGATTACTTGTTCGTTATTACTGCATTGTCGGAACTAGAAGCACAAGCATTTCGCTACACTCGCATTAACATCTGCTAACCATGTGTATGTGACAAATAAAATTTGATTTGATTTGATTTGTCACCTCAAAATGGTGTTTTGACATTCGGCTTTTTAATCAAAAGTTATTGTGAATAGGAAGCAGCAACAGCATAATTTCAACTTATGTTTATAAATATAAATGGTACTTTCAATATTAAAGAGTATTTCCAAGAGTATTTTTCTAAGTCATGTCAAAACTTCTCAATGAGTCCAAAAACGCGCTGTGATTGATTTATTTGATGATATACCAGAAATCGTGAAAACGAGTTTGCCTTGCCTTCCTGCTTGAGTACCTGCACCTCTTATAGAATATTTGCACTAAAGTATGAACGCTGTTACTAAAATGAAAATTAGTAACACCACCTTTTTCATTCCACTTCAAGCATGGAATCTTACCCTACCCATGTGTTCATTCAGATGCTTTGTGGGTTGTGGATGTATCCAGGTTGTTTTTTAGGGTTTGACGCAGGGTTCTTTGTTTTACAGGGCTTCCAAGGCATTAGCGGCCCTAGGGGACCTACTGGACCAGTTGGTTTGGATGGATCAGATGTGAGTATAAAGCATCTATCATAGTCCAAAACGTGTATACGTACGCACAGCAGTGTTCTAGAATATTGGACCATTGGCCTTTCATACATTTCTAATTCTCAGCGCAGCTCAAGCTATTTTTCCAACTGTCAACATATTCAAATAAATAGAGGACACGTACCGGATCCTCTTTGGTTGAGAATTTGGGCTGTGTGTCCTCCGGGAGGGTGGTTTCAGCTATGTCACAATGGGACACCGGACAATCGCGTCTCAGCGTCTGTGTATTATTTCTATTTCTAATGGATTACATTTAGAAAGGAACCTACCCAACTCTGTTTATGTACATTTTAAAATGTTACATTACGTTTGACAACACATTAAGTGTGTGCCCTCAGGCCACTACTCTAATACCTCATATCTACAATACAAAATGCATGTGCACGTGTGTGTAGAGTGTGTGTGTGTTAGCATGTGTATGTGTATGCGTGTGTCTGTATCTGTGTTTGTGTCTCTTCACAGTCCCTGTTGTTCCATAAGGTGTATTTTTATCAGTTTTTAAAATCTGGTTCTACTGCTTGCATCAATTACCTGATGTAGAATAGAGTTCCATGTAGCCATGGCTCTATGTTATACTGTGCGCATCCCATAGTCTGTTCAAGACTTGGGGATTGTGAAGAGACCTCTGGTGGCATGTCTTATGAGGTATGTATGGGTGTCCGAGCTGTGTGCTAGTAGTTTAAACAGACAGCCCAGTACATTCAACATGTCAATACTTCTTACAAAAACAAGTAGTGATGAAGTCAATCTCTCCTCCACTTTGAACCATAAGAGATTGACATGCATGTTATTAATGTTCGTTCTCTGTGCAGCATGGCAGCCAGCCGTGCTGCTCTGTTCTGAGCCAATTATAATTTGTTCCCTCTTTGTGGCATGAGACCACGAGACCAGACAGTAGAGCAGGAGTGACAAAACTAGGGGCTCTAGGACCTACCTTGTTGATAGTGTTGTTAAGAAGGCAGATCAGATCTTTATTATGAACAGACTTCTCCCCATCTTAGCTACTGTTGCATCAACATGTTTTGACCACGACAGTTTACAATCTAGGGTTACTCCAAACAGTTTAGTCACCTCAACTTGCTGAATTTCCACATTATTCATTACAGGATTTAGTTTTGTATTTGTATTTATTAAGGATCCCCATTAGCTGCTGCCAAGGTAGCAGCTACTCTTCCTGGGGTCCAGCTACTTTAAGGCAGTTATATACTAATTTAAATATTACATGGCATTACATTTCATAACACTTTAAGTGTGTTCCCTCAGGCCATTACTCTACTATCACATATCTACAATACAAAATCCATGTGTACATGTGTATGTGTGTCTGCCTGTGTGTATCTCTTCACAGTCCCCACTGTTTCTTAAAGTTTTTTAAAAATATGATTCTACTGCTTGCATCAGTTACCTGATGTGGAATAGACTTCAATGTAGCCATGGCTCTATGTAGTACTGTGCTCCTCCCATACTCTGTACTTGACTTGGAAATTGTGAAGAGACCTTGTGGGGTATGCATGGGTGTCTGAGCTGTGCTAGTAGTTTAAACAGACAGCTCAGTGCATTCAGCATATCAACACTTCTTATAGTTGAGGTTTAGGGTTTAGTGTATGATTTGTCCCAAATACAATGCTTTTAGATTTTGGAATATTTAGGACTAACTTGTTTCTTGCCACCCATTCTGAAACTGACTGCTGTGGCAGTGATTTCACTCGCTGTAGTAGCTGATAGTGTTGAGTCATCCACATACATAGACACACTGACTTTACCTAAAAAGCCCTTGGCTGCTCATTAGTGAAGATTGAACAAAGTAAGAGGCCCAGATAGCTGCCCTGGGGAATGCCCGATTCCACCTGGATTACGTTGGAGAGGCTTCCATTAAAGAACACTCTCTGTGTTCTGTTAGAGTTGAGTTGAGTTTATTTGTATTTTTACAGGGACAGTACACATTAATCAACGTTTCAGTATTAGTGCTAGTTTTAGCCAGCCAGCTAATTTTCAACCACAGTCCCTGGGCAGGTTATTAAAAACAATTAAAATAACAATACAGACAATCATTGAGCAGTTAGCACACGCAGAGCAACATAGGACAATCAAGATGTAACATGCAGACAGAGCAACATAGCAACAAAAAAACGCAAGACAAAATACATAAAAGCAACAAAGTGTTTCCACACCTCACAAGCTGCAGACAACATGGAAAGCAACAAAACACAACTAAGATGTTCACAAATCTGATTGGCCTTTAGCCATGTCTTCATATGTTTTTTTGTGAAAGTGTGATAGGTGGTACAGTTATGTGTGTCTGGTGTCAGTGTATTCCAAACATGGGAAGCTCTCACAGAGAAAGCAGATTGACAAAAGATGCTTTTCCTTAAGGGAACTATACAGTCACCTCTCATGGCAGACCTTGTGGATCTGCTGCCATATGTTTGGGTTTTCTGTTTAACAAAAGTACTGAGTGGAGGGGGAGCCAGGCCATTTAGGATCTTGAATACAAGACATGCATCGGTGTATTGCACAAGATTTTTCCAACTCAAGAGCTCATGCTTTCTGAGGATGTAACAGTGATGATGGCTATTGGACTTCCTATCAAGCACTTTGAGAGCCTGTTTGTAGACAGTCTGAATGGGTTTTAATGGTGTACAGCAAGCTTGGGCCCAACTAGTCAAGCAGTATGTTAAGTGGGGGAGTATCATAGATTTCAAGTACAGTTTTGCTACCTCTGTAGTCAAACAATTTTGTATTAATCGGAAATAAGATAGGTTGAATTTGGTTATTTGAATTACCCTTTTCCCCTTCTTTTTAAAAGAGAGGTTGGAATCAAGTTTGATGCCAAGGTACTTAAAATCAGATACCACCTGGAGCCTCTCCTCTGACAAATAGACATCTAGCTCAGTAGCATCAGTTGCCCTCTTTGTGAAGAACATGCAGACAGTTTTTTTCACATTGTGACGTAACTTTTTATCCACAATATAGCAGGGGGTGTAAAGCCATATCACATGTTTTTCCAGTAGCAGACTATGATTGATAATGTCAAATGTAGCATCATCAGTAATTTGTGTAAGTGCTCTGCATGTTGAATGCCCTTCCCTATAAGTGTGCTGGAAATCTGTTGTCAATTTGTTTGCTGTAAAATAGCATTTTATCTGGTCAAACACATTTTTTTCCTAAAGTTTACTAAAGGTTGGTAACAGGCTGATTCGTCGGCTATTTGAGCCAGCAAAGGGGGCTTTACTATTATTGGGTAGCAAAATTACTTTTGCTTTCCTCCAGGCCTGAGGGCACACACTTTCTTGCAGGCTTAGAATGAAAATATGGAAAATAGGAGTGGCAAAATCGTCTGACATTGACGCTTATAAGGCTGCGTTTACACAGGCAGCCTAATTCAGATAATTTTTCAATTATTTGCATATCTTATACCAATATGATCTTTTCCATAATGTGTCAACAACAAAAAACACAAATGGAATCTGATATCTTCACTCCTGCATAGGTGAATCTGAATCCTGGTACAAACCCTATCCTCCATATGCAACTTCTGTCTGGACGCTCAGATAAAAAAAGATGTGCTCTGAAGTTTTTTTGCACATGACCCTCTGTTATAACAACAACCACCCCAAAATGTTAAGGAACAGTGACAGGAAATGAACATTGCACCTGTGTGCTACAACTGAATGTGCAAATCTGATATGGGTCACATGTAAAACAGAGTGTGGACAGTCAGAAAAAACATTGGATATAGATGGAAAATCAGATTTGGGTTCTGAGTGTGGCTGTGTAAACACTGTAGTGCACTATATAAGGAATAGGGTGCCATTTGGGACCCATTGTGTTTTCTCACTCGAATGTGTGTGTTCAATGTATACTGTATTTGTGGTACATATCGTACGTAGCCTGCAGTTTGTTTCTTTGTGTATTGTGTGTTCTAGTGTCATCCAAACAATCACCTTGAATTTGTTTAAAACCATGTTTATTCATAAGGATGTCTGTGTGTTTTTCCGCAGGGTTTAACTGGTTCACCTGGCCTGAGAGGTCCGCCTGTATGTTCCTACCTTTACCTAACTACCTGCTCGATTACACTTTCACACATTTTACTCTACAGACTATGAAAAGGGATAATCTAATATTATTTCATGCCACAATTGCATATTCAGTAACCTCCCCTATGTTGAAAGCATTCTAAATCATATGAAACACTAGTACACGGCCCTCTCCATAGGCTAGCTTTAGTTGTATTTATCTGTCACACTCACTCTTTCTCTTTCATTAATTCTCTATCTCCCTCTACCTCTCCCTCTCTCCCTGTCATTTTATCAGGGAGAGAAAGGAAGATCATTGCCAGGACAGAAAGGAGATGAAGTGAGTAACCCACAAGTGTGTCCATAACACCCCTGCAGGTCAAGTATGGAAATCAGCTCTTGTGCTTCCAATCCATAAGGGCAAGGATAGTAGTGATCTTAATACTTATCGCCCCATTTCAAGTCTTTCTTGTCTAGCTAAGATTCTTGAATCCTTAGAAAATGTACAACTTTTGCAAATGTATTTTTAATGTTAACCAATTATGGTTTAGGCCTGGGCATAGCACTATTACAGCAACCACTTTAGTTATTAATGATCTTGTCAATGCTTTAGTAACTAAAATGAAATGTGCTGCTTTGTTTGTAAACCTGTCAAAAAATTTTGATGCTGTTGCTCGTGCTATTTAATTGAATAAGTTGTCGTCAATAGGCCTGAGCTCTGACGCCTGTTAATGGTTTAATGATTATCTTAGTGACAGAACTCAGGCCATAGTGATTGATGGGGTTAAGTCTACATTTCTTGAGGTACATAAGGTGTACCACAGGGGACCTGTTCTCATCACTATTTATCTAAACACATTGGTCAAACTGTAAAATATTGTAAAAATATTGTAAACTTCATCTTTATGTAGATGATACTATTATGTATGCTATTGCCCCGACTGTTCATGTGGCTGCGTAAAAACTACAGTCAGATTTTATAGCTGTGCAGGAATCCCTTGTTGATTTAAAACTTGTGCTTAATACGGGCAAATCAAAATGCATGTTTTTAGGGAAAGGGAAAGGGGGATACCTAGTCAGTTGTACAACTGAATGCCTTCAACTGAAATGTGTCTTCCACATTTAACCTAACCCCTTTAAACTCTTGTAAGAATGTTCACTCATTAGATGGTTCTCCAATCGAACATGTTCCTGCATATAAATACTTAAGCATTAGGATTGATATGGATAATACGTTTAAAAAACATAAAGATGAGCTGGTTAAGAAGATAATATTTAAAGTGTCCTTTTTCTATAAAAACAGATAGTGCTTTTCTCTAAGCATTAGGAAGTAGATTATACAGTCAATCATTTGATCTGTTCTTGATTATGGTGATATTATTTATCAAAGTGTAAATACTCATAATCCTTTGGATGCCATCTCCCATAGTGCCCTTCATTTTGTTACAGGTGACAGTTTTGATACTCACCACTGTATCCTATATCAAAAGGTTGGCTGGACTTCGCTAAAGACCTGTAGATCTCTACATTACTCCCTTTTTGTTGACAAGGCCCTACTTCATAAACTTCTGACTAATCTACCTTTGCTGTTGAAGTATAGACACCTTGCCTAACCTGTTCACAGGATTGGTTTACTTTTGAGGTTTCTAGGGTCTCCACCGAGCTTGGTGAATCTGCTTTTAGTTTTAATGCACCGTATTGCTGGAACAAAATTCAAAATACATTTAATCTTGATGTTCTGTTGCTGTTCGGGTAATTTAAAGCATTGATTGGGGACTGATTTGTGGAGAAATGTAACTGTTTTTCTGGTTGATTTTGTAATGTTTTATTTGTGCTACCCATGACAGTTTTTTTGTATTTTAATATATATATATATATATATAGTACCAGTCAGACGTTTGGACACACCTACTCATTCCAGGGTTTTTCTTAATTTTTCTGAGTAAGCACAAACCAGATGGGATGCGTATCGCTGCAGAACGCTGTGGTAGCCATTCTGGTTAAGTGTGCCTTGAATGATAAATAAATCACAGACAATGTCACCAGCAAAGCACCATCACACCTCCTCCTCCATGCTTCACTGTGAGAACCACACGTGCCACGATAATCTGTTCACCTACACTGTGTCTCACAAAGACAAAGCGGTTGGAACCAAAAATGTCATCAGACCAGAGGACAGATTTCTACCTGTCTTAATGTCCATTGCTTCTGTTTCTTGGCCCAAGCAAGTCTCTTCTTATTATTGGTGTCCTTTAGTAGTGGTTTCTTTGCAGCAATTTGACCATGAAGGCCTGATTCACACAGTCTCCTCTGAACAGTTGATGTTGAGATGTGTTCGTTACTTTATTTGAACTGCAATCTGAGGTGCAGTTAACTCTAATTAACTTATGGCTAACTCTGGGTCTTCCTTTCCTGTTGCGGTCCTCATGAAAGACAGTTTAGTCATAGCGCTTGATGGTTTTTGCGACTGCACTTGAAGAAACTTTCTATGTTCTTGAAATTTTCGTGATTGACTGACATTCATGTCTTAAAGTAATGATGGCTTTAGTTTCTCTGCTTATTTGAGCTGTTCTTGCCATTATATGGACTTAGTCTTTTACCAAATAGGGCTATCTTCTGTATACCACCTGTACCTTGTCACAACACAACTGATTGGCTCGAACAAATTAAGAAGGAAATAAATTCCATAAATTAACTTTTAAAAAGGCACACCTGTTAATTGAAATGCATTCCAGGTGACTACCTCATGAAGCTGGTTGAGAGAATGCCAAGCGTGTGTATAGCTGTCATCAAGGAAAAGGGTAGCTACTTTGAAGAATCTCAAATGTACAATATCATTTGATTTGTTTAACACCTCTTTGGTTATTACATGATTCCATATGTGTTATTTCATAGTTTTGATGTCTTCACTATTATTCTACAATGTAGAAATAAAGAAAAACCCTTGAATGAGTAGGTGTATCCAATCTTTTGACTGGTACTGTATATATAGATACAGTTTGTGTGTAAAGAATGTGCTGACAACCTCACCTGTGTATGTGTCATAGGGAGATCAGGGTACCCAAGGGCCCCCAGGACCCTTTGAGTTTGTGGACCCCCCAGAAGACTTCTACATCAAAGGAAGCAAGGTGATCAGGATGTCTTCTATAACATGATTTTCATTGGTTGTCTGTGGGGTGGTAGGTACTCTAGAGGTTAGAGAGGCTTACCAGCAGCTCGAAAGTTACTCGCTCCCAAGTATACTACTAGCCAATGTCCAGTCTCTTAACAACAAGGTAGACGAAATCCGAGCAAGGGTTGCCTTCCAGAGAGACATCAGAGATTGTAACATTCTCTGTTTCATGGAAACATGGCTCACTCGGGATACGTTATCAGAGTCTGTACAGCCACCTTTCTTCACGCGTCACGCAGACAGAAACAAATATTTCTATGGTAAGAAGAAGGGCGGGGGTGTATGCCTTATGATTAACAAGTTGCGGTGTGATCATAACAACATACAGGAACTCAAGTCATTTTGTTCACCTGACCTAGAATTCCTTACAATCAAATGCCGACTACATTATCTACCAAGAGAATTCTCTGGGATTATAATCGTCGTGAACATCCCCCCCAAGCAGACACCTCGACGGCCCTGAAAGAACTTCATTGGACTATGTAAACTGGAAACCACATACCCTGAGGGTGCATTTATTGTAGGTGGGGATTTTAACAAGGCTAATCTGAAAACAAGGCTCCCTAAATATTATTAGCATATCGAATGCTCGACCCGGGCTAGAAAAATTCTGGATCATTGTTACTCTAACTTCCGCGACGCATACAAAGCCCTCCCTCGCCCTCCTTTCGGCAAATCTGACCACGACTCCATTTTGTTGCTCCCAGCCTATAGACTGAAACTAAAACAGGGAACGCCCGTGCTCAGGTCTGTTCAACGCTGGTCCGACCAATCCGATTCCACGCTTCAAGATTGCTTCGATCACGTGGACTGGGATATGTTCCGGATTGCGTTGAACAACAACATTGATGTATACGCTGATTCGTTGTACCCACCCACAATTGTCGCCGTTGTACCCAAGGCGGCAATTAAAACCTTCCCCAACCAGAAACCATGTATTAATGCTGCTTTAGCTACACTGCTTTATATCAGGGCAAGGTGACCAGAAACATGACTGAATACAAGCAGTGTAGCTATTCCCTGCGCAAGGCAATCAAACAAGCTAAGTGTCAGTATAGAGACAAAGTTGAGTCGCAATTCAATGGCTCAGACATGAGAGGTATGTGGCAGGGTCTACAGTCAATCATGGACTACAAAAGGAAAACCAGCCACGTCGCGGACCCCGGTGTCTTGCTCCCAGACAAACTAAACAACTTCTTTGCTCACTTTGAGGACAATACAGTGACACCGACACGCCCCGCTACCAAAACCTGAGGCCTCTCCTTCACTGCAGCCAACGTGAGTAAAACATTTAAAAGTGTTAACCCTCGCAAGGCCCAGATGGCATCCCTAGCCGCGTCCTCAGAGCATGCGCAGACCAGCTGGCTGGTGTGTTTACGGACATATTCAATCAATCCCTATCCCAGTCTGCTGTTCCCACATGCTTCAAGAGGGGTACCATTGTTCCTGTTCCCAAGAAAGCTAAGGTAACTGAGCTAAACGCCTATCGCCCCGAAGCACTCACTTCCGTCATCATGAAGTGCTTTGAGAGACTAGTCAAGGATCATATCACTTCCTCCCTACCTGATACCCTAGACCCACTTCAATTTGCTTACCGCCCCAATAGGTCCACAAACGACGCAATCGCAATCACACTGCACACTGCCCTAACCCATCTAGACAAGAGGAATACCTATGTAAGAATGCTGTTAATCGACTACAGCTCAGCATTTAACACCAAAGTACCCTCCAAACTCGTCATTAAGCTTGAGAGCCTGGGTCTCGACTCTGCCCCGTGCAACTGGGTCCTGGACTTTCTGACGGGCCGCCCCCCCAGGTGGTGAGGGTAGGAAACCATCTCCACCCCGCTGATCCTCAACACTGGGGACCCACAAGGGTGCGTTCTCAGCCCTCTCCTGTACTCCCTGTTCACCCATGACTGCATGGCCATGCACGCCTCCAACTCAATCATCAAGTTTGCAGATGACACTAAAGTGGTAGGCTTGATTACCAACAACAACGAGACGGCCTACAAGGAGGAGGTGAGGGCCCTAGAAGTGTGCTGTCAGGAAAATAACCTCACACTCAACGTCAACAAAACAAAACAAAGGAGATTATCGTGGACTTCAGGAGACAGCAGAGGGAGCACCACCCTATCCACATTGACAGGACAGTAGTGGAGAAGGTGGAAAGTTTTAAGTTCCTCGGCGTACACATCACGGACAAACTGAAATGGTCCACCCACACTGACATTGTGGTGAAGAAGGCCCAACAGCACCTCTTCAACCTCAGGAGGCTGAAGAAATTTGGCTTGTCACCAAAAACACTCACAAACTTTTACAGATGCACAATCGAGAGCATCCTGTCAGGCTGTATCACCGCCTGTTACGGCAACTGCTCCGCCCACAACCGTAAGGATCTTCAGAGGGTAGTGAGGTCTGCACGACGCATCACCGGGTGCAAACTACCTGCCCTCCAGGACACCTACACCATCCGATTTCACAGGAAGGCCATAAAGATCATCAAGGACAACAACCACCCGAGCCACTGCCTGTTCACCCCGCTATCATCCAGAAGGCGAGGTCAGTACAGGTGCATCAAAGTTGGGACCGAGAGACTGAAAAACAGCTTCTATCTCAAGGCCATCAGACTGTTAAACAGCCATCACTAACATTGAGTGGCTGCTGCCAACATACTGACTCAAATCTGTAGCCACTTTAATAATTAAAATTGGATGTAATAAATGTATCACTAGTCACTTAAACAATGCCACTTTATATAATGTTTACATACCCGACATTACTCATCTCGTATGTATATACATTACTCTATACCAAATCCAAATCAAATCAAATCAAATGTATTTATATAGCCCTTCGTACATCAGCTGATATCTCAAAGTGCTGTACAAAAACCTAGCCTAAAACCCCAAACAGCAAGCAATGCAGGTGTAGAAGCACGGTGGCTAGGAAAAACTCCCTAGAAAGGCCAAAACCTAGGAAGAAACCTAGAGAGGAACCAGGCTATGAGGGGTGGCCAGTCCTCTTCTGGCTGTGCCGGGTGGAGATTATAACAGAACATGGCCAAGATGTTCAAATGTTCATAAATGACCAGCATGGTCAAATAATAATAATCACAGGCAACAGTTGAAACTGGAGCAGCAGCACGGCCAGGTGGCCTGGGGACCCAACTCTGTCCCTTAGTCACTGTCACTAGCCAGCTACTCAGGGACGGTTGCCTTACCTACATAGTCATTGAACACTGGTGACTTTAATAATGATTACTTACTATTTACATATCTACTGCTGTACAACATTTTTAACATTTAAAAATGTTTCATTATTGTGTGCTTGTTGGACATTTACTGCATTGATTGATAGGAACATACGCATTTTTCTGCACCCGCCATACCATCTGCTAAACTGTGTATTAAATGTTTACTTTATTTGATAGGACTCTTAATAATAGCGATGATTCAACTTGACAGTTAGCCCAGTTGATTAGAGTACTTTGGCATCATTTGCAGGCCGAACAAAGAGACTGAACACTGAGCTGATGAACAAGAGAACACCTCTTTTTCCCCTCCTACTATCTACTGCATCTTGCCTATGCCGTTCGGCCATCGCTCATCCATATATTCATATGTACATATTCTTATTCATTCCTTTACACTTGTGTGTATAAGGTAGTTGTTGTGAAATTCTTAGATTACTTGTTAGGTATTACTGCATTGTCGGAATTAGAAGCACAAGCATTTCACTACACTAGCATTAACATCTGCTAACCATGTGTATGTGACCAATAAAATGTGATTTTATTTTATTTGGAACTCAAATGGCAGTTGGAAGGCTGTTTGTCTCTGATCCCAGGTACCATCTCCTGCCTTTGTGCACTTGACAAAGGAACTTAACCCCCCATTATTAGCTCCATCCAGGGGGACTACACCGTGGCTGACCCAGTGCCTCTCAATGTTTGTATGGGTTTTTGGGAAAGCCAGAATACCAATTTCTGTTCTAAAAAATATACATCAAAGTATCTATTATATATATTCTTTCCTGATTCTTATTGATTGCCTGTGTTTTATTGCAGGGGAGGAGTGGTGTGAAGGGAGAGTGTGGACCCAGGGGAAGTGATGTGAGTACACAGAGCCAGCTGAATCTTGTTTATCATCATTACTTACGCATAAAAGTTGTGGTCTTTGTATTTGAGCAATATGATTGGCCGTTCATTCATACTATGCTCCCATGAGTAAGTTTCTTGAGCACTCAAGCAGTACAGAAGTTGATAGCTACTTTCACACAGCACACGCGAGCTGTCCTGAGTAAAAAGAAGCGCCCATCAATCCCCACTGGGCACACACTGGTTGAATCAACGTTGTGTCCACGTCATTGCAATGAAATTACATTGAACCAACGTGGAATAGATGTTGAATTGACATCTTTACCCACTGAATCTACTCGCTGAGCTTATTTATTTTTGTGAATTACGAAAAGTAAACATTCAATAGTGAACATAGAGTGGTTCTTCCTTTAAAAGTTACGAGCTTATGCAGCGATCGTTTGTGGTAGATGGTGGCATTCTGTCATTGCACCACACTATCACAAGGGTGAGTTAGAACACTGATCTATCAGAAGTCTAAACTGTGGCAATTAATGAAGGCGTTTATAGTCCTGCATCAAGCAACAACAACAAAAAGCTGTGTTCCTGGAGTTAAGAAAGAACTTGGGTAAATACCATAGGGGAATTTTCACAAATTTTGAAAAATAGGCACTGTGAGCTTTTGGTTTCTCTCCCTCTAAAAACAGAAATAAATCATTCTAAATAATAAACTGGCTTTATTTGCAAATTAGTAAGAATGTCTCACACAATATTCAAGAATGGCATTTTTCCCTTTATTCAGATTACAATCGCTCACTTTCGGTTATTTGAAACTAAATCATCTCCAAAATATCATTATGTTTTAAACAAGCCATAGAAAAGGAAGGAACTTGTCTCTCGGCCCTGCATTAAAGACCAAAATTGCTTAAGGTTAAAGAAAATTGTGATAAATAAAAAATATATACCACCGTCCCTTGCGCATGTCATTTTCTTTTAATAATGCATCCTTAATTACAAAGCGATGACTATTATTATTAACCCTGCACTATAATGATATAAAAGCCCCTTAGATATTCTCACAGACCAGATTTGCCCTAACGAAAAATGCCCCTTAGATATTAATTTAGAATCCTCCAATCCTCAAAGTGTAATTATTGATGGAAAGTCACGTCATTGACATAGATTCAGGCGGCATTGGTGGAGTTGAAGAGGAAGAGGAACGAGATGTCACAATCCATGCCAAGCAAACATGCAGATGTTTATTTCAAATACATTTTAGTTGCAACAAGTTCGATCGGGTTTAAATCAGGAGACCTACATGTAGAGATGAAAAACATTTTTTTAAATATTCTTTAGGCCTACCATAGGCAACATGAGTCTCACTAGTGTTGAGTAATGTGCTGTTAAAAGTGTTGTAGGTATTTTATTTATTTATTTTTATTTAACCTTTATTTTACTACATAAAGGTCTACTTACCCTGCTGGTGTCTTGACCCAGTGTATGCCCTCATTTGCAATACAAACCATAACAAATTACAGTGGGAATAAATGGAAGGGGGAACCAGTTAGGAACTTCTCTGTTGGCCATGGAGGCCTTTTAAAAACATGTTTTCAAACACTTTTCACAAGGTCTATTAGCAGGACAATAGACACGATGTGGTCCCAAAAACAGCTCTCTGACATAGGGTCCAGCATATCTCTTGATGATGTCATTGAATATCTCGCCAGCTTTGATTACATGCCTGGGCCTGCAGTACGCAAAGTTCTTTGTTTGTCAGACATCATCATTGGGTTGAAAACTACAGAACAGTACAAAACAAGAGAACACACATGGTTAATTTTCTTGATTTTCTTTTTATAATAATAATTCTATAGATATATACAGTTGAAGTCAGAAATGTACATACACTTAGGTTGGGGTCATTAGAACTCGTTTTTCAACCACTCCATAAATTTCTTGTTTAACAAACTATAGTTTTGGCAAGTCGGTTAGGACATCTACTTTGTGCATGACACAAGTAATTTTTCCAACAATTGTTTACAGACAGATTATTTCACTTATAATTCACTGTATCACAATTTCAGTGGGTCAGAAGTTTACATACACTAAGTTGACTGTGCCTTTAAACAGCTTGGAAAATTCCAGAAAATTATGTCATGGCTTTAGAAGCTTCTGATAGGCTAATTTACATAATTTGAGTCAGTTGGAGGTGTACCTGTGGATTTATTTCAAGGCCTACCTTGTAGACCTCCACAAGTCTGGTTCATCCTTGGGAGCAATTTACAAACGCCTGAAGGTACCACGTTCATCTGTACAAACAATAGTACGCAAGTAGAAACACAGGCAGCCGTCATACCGCTCAGGAAGAAGACGCATTCTGTCTCACAGAGATGAATGCCCTTTGATGCGAAAAGTGCAAAGCAATCCCAGAACAAGGGTAAAGGACCTTGTGAAAATGCTGGAGGAAACAGGTTCAAAAGTATCGATATCCACAGTAAAATGAGTCATATATGAGTCTGATATAACCTGAAAGTCAGCTCAGCAAGGAAGAGTCCACTGCTCCAAAACCGCCATAAAACATCCAGTCTACGGTTTGCAACTGCACATGGGGACAAAGACTGTACTTTGGAGAAATGTTTGGCCATAATGACCCTCATTATGTTCGGAGGAAAAAGGGGGAGGCTTGCAAGCTGAAGAACACCATCCCAACCGTGAAGCACGGTGGTGGCAGCATCATGTTGTGGGAGTGCTTTGCTGCAAGAGGGACAGCTGCACTTCACAAAATAGATGGCATCATGAGGGACTAACATTATGTGGATATATTGAAGCAACATCTCAAGACATCAGTCAGGAAGTTAAATCTTGGTCGCAAATGGGTCTTCCAAATGAACAATAACCCCAAGCATACTTCCAAAGTTGTGGCAAAATGGCTTAAAGAAAAGTTTAAAGTCAAGGTATTGAAGTGGCCATCACAAAGCCCTAACCTCAATCCTATAGAAATCTTGTGGGCAGAACTGAAAAAGCGTGTGCGAGCGAGGCCTACAAACCCGAATCAGTTACACCAGCTCTGTCAGGAGGAATGGGCCAAAATTCACTCAATTTATTGTGGGAAGCTTGTGGAAGGCTACCCAAAACGTTTGACTCAAGTTAAACAACAGTGCTACCAAATACCAATTGATTGTATGTAAACTTCTGTCCCACTGAGAATGTGATAAAAGAAATCAAATTTGAAATAAAGAATTCTCTCTACTATTATTCTGACATTTCACATTCTTAAAATAGTGGTGGTCCTAACTGACCTAAGACAGGGAATTTTTACTAGGATTAAATGTCAGTGATTGTGAAAAACTGAGTTTAAATGTATTTGGCTAAGGTGTATGTAAACTTCCGACTTTATATACAGTTGAAGTCGGAAGTTTACATTTTTCGCAAATCCTAACATTTAATCCTTGTAAAAATTCTCAATTGGTTTGAGGTCGGGTGATTGTGGAGGCGAGGTCAACTGATGCAGCACTCCATCACTCTCCTTCTTGGTCAAATACACAGCCTGGAGGTGTTTTGGGTCATTTTCCTGTTGAAGAACAAATTATAGTCCCACGAAGCGCAAACCGAATGGGATGGTGTATCACTGCAGAATGCTTTGGTAGTCATGCTGGTTGAGTGTGCCTTGAATTCTAAATAAATTACAGACAGTGTCACCAGCAAAGCTCCCCCATACCATCACACCTCCTCCTCCTTGCTTCACGGTGGGAACCACACATTTTCTTATTGGTGTCCTTTTGGGGTGTCTCCTCTGAAAAGTTGATGTTGAGATGTGTCTGTTACTTTAACTCTGTGAAGCATTCATTTGGGCTGCAATTTCTGAGGCTTGTAACTCTGATTGGCACACCTGTTAATTGAAATGCAACCTCATGAAGCTGTTTGAGAGAATGCCTAGAGTGTGCAAAGCTGTTATCAAGGTAAAGGTTGGCTGCTTTGAAGAATCTCAAAGCAGCCAACCAGATGACCTGGTATCCACAATCACCTGACCTCAACCCAATTGAGTTGGTTTGGGATGTTGGACCGCAGAGTTAAGGACAAGTAGTCAACAAGTGCTCAGCATATGTGGAAACTCCTTCAAAACTGTTGGAAAAGTATTCCAGGTTAAGCTGGTTGAGAGAATATCAAGTGTGTAAAGCTGTCATCAAAACAAAGGGTGGCTACTTTGAAGAATCTCAAATGTAAAATATATTTTGATTTGTTTAACACTTTTTTGGTTAATAAAAGTCCTCTCACTGTCAACTGCATTTATTTTCAGCAAAATTAACATGTGTAAATATTTGTATGAACATAAGATTCAACAACTGAGACATGAACTGAACAAGTTCCACAGACATGTGACTAACAAAATAGAATAATGTGTCCCTGACCAAAGAGGGGTTCAAAATCAAAAGTAACAGTCAGTATGTGGTGTAGCCACCAGCTGCATGAAGTACTGCAGTGCATCTCCTCCTCATGGACTTTTTCAGATTTGCCCGTTCTTGCAGTAAGATGTTACCCCACTCGTCCACCAAGGCACCTGCAAGTTCCCAGACATTTCTGGGGTGAATGGCCCTAGCCCTCACTCTCCAATCCAACAGATCCCAGTGCTCAATGGGATTGAGATCCGGGCTCTTCGCTGGCCATGGCAGAACACTGACATTCCTGTCTTGCAGGAAATCACGCACAGAACGAGCACTATGGCTGGTGGCATTGTCATGCTTGAGAGTCATGTCAAGATGAGCCTGCAGGAAGGGTGCCACATGGGGGAGGAGGATGTCTTCCCTGTAACTTGCAGCGTTGAGATTGCCTGCAATGACAACAAGCTCAGTCCGATGAGGCTGTGACACACTCCCCAAGACTATGATGGACCCTCCACCTCCAAATCGATCCCACTCCAGAGTACAGGCCTCGGTGTAACACTCATTCCTTCGACGATAAACGCGAATCCGACCATCACCCCTGGTGAGACAAAACCACGACTCGTCAGGGAAGATCACTTTTTGCCAATCCTGTCTGGTCCAGCGACGGTGAGTTTGTGCCCATAGGCGACTTTGTTGCCGGTGATGTCTGGTGAGGACCTGCCTTACATCAGGCCTACAAACCCTCAGGGTTGTTGTCCTGTTGGAAGGTGAACCTTTGCCCCAGTCTGAGGTCCTGAGTGCTCTGTAGCCGGTTTTCATCAAGGATCTCGCTGTACTTTGCTCCATTCATCTTTCCCTCGATCCTGACTAGTGTCCTGTCCCTGCCGCTGAAAAACATCCCTGCAGCATGATACAGCAATCACCATGCTTCACCGTAGGGATGGTGCCATGTTTTGTCCAGACGTGACACTTGGCATTCAGGCCAAAGAGTCCAATCTTGCTTCAGACCAGAGAATCATTGTCTGAGAGTCCTTTAGGTGCCTATTGACAAACTCCAAGCGGGCTGTTATGTGCCTTTTACTGACAGGTGTGTGCCTTTCCAAATCATGTCCAATCAATTAAATTTACCATAGGTGGACTCCAATCAAGTTGGACAAACAACTCAAGGATGATCAATGGAAACAGGATGCACATTTTAAATAAAATGTCCCGCAATTCTACGCATTCTTCCATGTCATATGTGTGTTTATATGATACCAGGGGTGTAAGCAGAGTAAAAAAAAATAAAGGTTTGTGGTGCCACCTCAGCTATATGGTTCTAATTAGCACCTTTTTTTCTAAGAGTGTAGCCATACCCTCATACACACAGCTCTCACGTTTCTTCATTAATTTCTTCATTCAATACATTCATTTCTTCATTCAGTACAAATTATGTTAATTGTAGATTGTGATCATTGAGTAGTATATGATGTCTGTTGGTCACACCATTGGACTAGGTGAATCTCACGTAGTGTTAAACACAAATAGGTTGCCTTACCCTGTACCATAATGTCTAATTGTGTGTTAGTAATCTGTGAGTGATTGATTTTTCAGGGATTCGACTCGTTGACAGGGATAAAAGGAGAAAAGGGAATCATCGGATTTCCTGGAGTCAGGGTAAGAGATGCTAATGACTTGATTCTCCTCTTTGAGGGATGTTATGGTCAGGTCAGGTCAGGTCACAAGGTGAGGAAAAACTCTTGAGCCTAGACAACCTTTACCCAAGGTCTGGAGTTTTTCCTGATCAGGTTACATTTTGGTAATTTAGCAGAAGCTTTTATCCAAAGCATCTTACAGTAGTGAGTGCATACATTTTCATACTGGCACCCCATGGGAATCAAACCCACAACCTTGGCATTGCAAGCACCATGCTCTACCAACTGAGCCACACGGAACATTGTCAGGAAAAACCTCAAGTCATAGTCAATATTGCAGAGTAATAGTGAAGAATGGGGTAAGTTGAGCCAATTTTTACACTCAGCATCACTCCGTCAAGGGAAATACGCGGAGTAAACCAAACAAAACACATCCAAATATTTAGTTGAACCCCCCTTTTGTCCTCAGAACAGCCTCAACTTGTCAGGGCATGGACTCTAAAAGGTGTCAAAAGCGTTCCACAGGGATGATGGCCCATGTTGACTCCAGTGTGTCAAGTTGGCTGGATGTCCTTGAGGGCGGTGGACCATTCTTGATACACACAGGAAACTGTTGAGCGTGAAAAGCACTTAAATATGTTGTCTTGTCCATTCAGTCTCTGAATGGCACACATACACAATCCATGTCTCAATTGTCTCAAGGCGTAAAAATCCTTCTTTAACCTGTCTCCTCTCCTTCATATACACTGATTGAAGTGGATTTAAGAAGTGACATCAATAAAGGATCATAGCATTCACCTGGATTCACCTGGTCAGTCATGGAAAGAGCAGGTGTTTTGAATGTTTTGTGTACTCAGTGTATAGTATTCTCTCTAACAAAGATATCTACATATATTTCAGGATGTTGTTTAACACTGGAAATAATCAAAATTCATGTAACCACTACAGTTTTGAAAACATAGCTTGTCCAAAAAAACGTGGTCTCTTGGCACACTTAACCAGGGCATGGGGGGGTTGAGTCATGGGACAGAGTAAGTGAAGCCGCCTACAACTTTTTCTGAATGAAATATTACCACTACCTTTTTAAGATCATGTCTATCTTTATTTCCCGCACACACTTCAACACAATCACTATAACTTTTTTGTCCTTTAATAATTTAAGCCTCTTTTAACACAGGCTTAACACCTAACAAACACTTTGTACTTTTAAAAAAAACACATTAAACATAGGCCAGGCCTTGTTGTTATCTCATACCAGAGTGATAATGCCTTGCATTACGCCTGGGAAGAAAACATTTACATTTGCTCAACTTGCCATTGGCTCAACTATTGGTTCAACTTACCTCAAGGCAAGGATTTGGACTGTTTTAGCCACAGCCACAAGAAAGCACTTTCATGCTATGTTTAGGACCTCATATTTAAGCTTATAGAGACCTCCTATTGACGTATAGAACAATCCTAAAATTATCCAGCTGGTTTATATACGAGCATCATGAAACCTCTAACACAAAAAATCATTTGACTTGGTGAAAATATTTCTTGGGGACCTAACTTGCTTACCACTTTCACAGAGTCCATGGAATGGTGACTTTTTATATCTGGTCAAATATATATTTTCTTGTATAGTTTCCTAGAAGCAATGGTGGCTCAACTTACCGCTATGGCTCAACTTATCCCCCCCCCCCCTCATAGATCATTCATTAGTTTCATATTACATTAGATTTGGAATATATATTTCACCCAAGGAATCTTTAGTTTTCCATTCAAACTACTGTATGGTGATGTTTTAAGCTGAGAGTGTATTGGAAAAGGACCCTAATGCCTAACCTGTACTTTCCCTATCGGACGTGGTCACTCTTATGGGTTTCCTCTCACTTCTAAGAAGCTTTTACTTTGTGCAGAGCTTTCCTGTCCTGCTCCTACTTCTTTGCATTTCAGGGCCACATGTTTTGAAACAAAATGCCTGCAGGGGATCACCATCTTGTGGTGCATACACAACATCACAGGCCTACACTCAAAAAGACCACCTTACTCAAGCTACTCATCTCTTTACTGTAACACATAGGCAGTGGTGGAAAAAGTATCCAATTGTCATACTTGAGTAAAAGTAAAGACATGTTAATAGAAAGTGAAAGTCACCCAGTAAAGTACTACTTGAATAAAAGTCTAGTTTTAAATTTACTTAAGTGTCAAAAGCAATATTAAATGCTAAAATATACTTAAGTATCAAAAGTAAATGTCATTTTCCTGTCCATTTTCCAGTCCTTTTGGGTGTCAGGGAAAATGTATGGAGGTAAAAATTATATATTTTCATTAGGAATGTAGTGAAGTAAAAGTTGTCAAAAATATTAGTAGTAAAGTGCAGATACCCCCCAAAAAACAAGTTAAGTAGTACTTCAAAGTATTTTTACTGAGTTACTTTACAGCACTGCACGTATAGTGGATAACAATAGTATGTTATTGTGTTATTAGGGTCTTTCTGGATATCCTGGCTTCCCTGGGCCACCTGGTGTAAAGGTATGCAGCAGTTTCGTCACCGTATTAAATACAACTGTGTGTGTTGATTGTGCTCTAATTACCATGATTTCTCATATGTTCAGGGGATCCTTGGGAGCCCTGGCCTACCTGGTCTGATAGGAACGGAGGGACCCAAGGTTAGCCGGTCTCACTGTAGAAAACAGCGCTCTCTGTACGGTGTCGGCATAGGTTTGAATCTGGCCTACTGCCCTTTGACACAACCTCTCTCTACCTTTCCCCACTGTCATTCTCTCTCTTTATCTGTTCAATAAAGTCAGAAAATACTTTAAAATATATTTCAGAAAGCAACGCTTAACTCTTAACTATTCCCCATCCAATCTCACTGAGATCACCCATTTGATTTTCATTAGTGTGGTGTTATTTAGTATCTTATGTGACGTGACGTTAATGTGATATCTTTGTAAATGTCTCCAAGGGGTTCCAAGGAGATCTTGGTCCCAAAGGACTGACAGAGTTCAGGCAGGTTAATTATACAGGTAAGTGCTTTGTTTTCAACATATACAATCCTCTGGACACCATTGACCCTTTAGTGACATCGTAGTAGATTAATACTCTCACTAACCCATGGATGTTACTGTGTCTTAGCTTTACATTAGACTCCGAGAATGTGTTTTCTCAAGCATGGGACCTGACATAGTGATATGAGTGATCTAAAAACAAATGTTCTCACACAAACCTGGATTTTCCAAGGCAAAAAATAAAAACCACATAGCATACTTAACTCCATGGTCCTCTAAGAACCTACGTTATGTTAAAAAAAAATGCACTGCATGCTGGCATGGTCAATAGCCCGTTTACCATTCTCCTCTTCCATTTAGTTGCTCCCTCTCTCCATCGGTTCAGTTCCACTCCAAGAATGGTGACAAACATGATAATGCAATTTTATTTAGCTCATTGACTACATTGGAAATAAGTTTTGTATAGTGCATAGTGTATAGTGTATAGTGTGTTATCCTCTGGGCATTGTACTGTTTAAATGTAGTACAATGTTTTAACCCTCCAAAATAAATAGGCAATCTAGTCAAATTACATTTCCGGGTAGAAGCTGGTGAAAGACATGATTTCTGTAACACCCCAGATCTCTACTGAGACTCACTCGTAAGGAAACTGACGGGAAAGACTGATTGACTAAACGATAAAGGAGAATGGGACTTTGTGGGCATATTGTGTGTGTGTCCTGGCATGATGTCATCATTGTTTTTCCCCCTGGCATGACATCATCATCGTGTGTCTTGTGGGTCGGGGTGTGTGTTACATGACCGCCGTACAGCTTGTAGAGGTGAGCACATTGTCTGTTAAGAAATTCACTGTATCACTAAAACACCTTGATAAAACTGATTTTCATAAAACAACTGTGATAAGACTTTATAAAGATATGTCACTCTCGTCAGTTAGTCTTTATGGATGTGTCGTTCTTAGAAATAAATAAAATACCTGTGCAGGTTGTAACATCCATTCACACTATCCCAGATATCAAATCAACTGATCATGTTTTTCATACACTTAGAAAAAAGGTTCCAGTTAGTACCAAAAACTGTTTTTTCATTTAATTCTCATTGTTCCTGTAGGGTAACTCTTTTTGAGGCCTTGGAGAACCTGTTTATAATGGTTCTATGTAGAACCATCATGAGAGGGGTTTAAGTAGCACCAGTGTTCTAAGTAGGAACCCTTTTTGGTGCTACTTAGAACCCATACATTAAAAAAAGGGTTATTTGATTTGTCCCTGTAAGGGAACCATGTCTGGTGCTTTGCAGAACCCTTTCATGAAGAACTTTCTACACTGGATTCCAGGTAGAACCAATAGCAGGTTATATCTAGAACCACACTAGAACTGCATGGTTTGATTACTATTTACATTTAGTAGTATGGCTCATCCATAATGAAACTTGAAGAAAACATTTGAGAAAATGTTTCTAGACATTTCTTCCACTGGTTGTATCAAAGTGAGATATACCTCCAAGACATGTGATTCAGCATTATAATCTTTAAATAATGGACTATGGAGGTCTGGTGTCTAGTGTCTTTATATACATGCTGACACTCCTCACTTAAGGATCTAGAACAATCAACCAAAAATAACCCATGCACATAAACTCAGAGGAAGTTACCTGCACTGTAGATACAGTGTAGGTAACTTCCTCTGAGTTTATGTGCATGGGTTATTTTTGGTTGATTGTTGGCTAGAGGGCATGTGAGCTGTTGGCTAGAGGGCATGTGCAAGACCAGAATATGCACATTTGCTATTTAACGCAACAGTCTTTGTGTCAAAACTATCAGTAGAGTTGAAAGTGCGATAGAAACACATTGAACTTCAAATGTTTATTTGGTACATGAAAACGTAAGGAAAAAAGTAGATCACGCACTGATTTTATCTGCAACAAGTCAGTTTGGTGGAAACACACAGCTGGTTGGAAAATGTGCATATTCTTTATATTCATTTAAGAATTTTTGCTGTCTATTGCCAATTGGTTGGAAACCTATATAGCTAGTGAAGAGTTACAACTATAAACCATTTAATGCAGTAATTGTGACTCCCATGGTAACCTGTTGTTTCAGGGATGCCAGGGGAGTCGGGGCTGCCTGGAAGACCAGGACCACCTGGAGATGTTGGGGAGATGGGGATGCACGGCCGCCAAGGACTGCCTGGGGTATCAATACCTGGTCAGTGACCCAAAAGTCCCCTGGCCAGTACTAATACCCCCCATCTCAAAATACAGTTCAGCCCCAGTGTGAGCGTGCTTGTTTATATACATGTGCGTGTGTGTCTAATAAGGTCTTTGTACTGTAACTCTACCTTACCATGCCATGCTGCCTCTCCTCAGGTACCAATGGTGACCCTGGCCCAATAGGGATGACTGGCACCAAGGGGGTTAAAGGAGAGCCAGGGATGCACTACCAGAACGGGCCTACACCCGGAGAGCCTGGTAAACCGGGCACAGCAGGCCTCAGTGGTCTGAAAGGAGAGCGCGGCCCCCCAGGTTTGTAACCTCAAGTGCATTTTGTCCCCATCTCCTGCACTTCTCTCATAGAACATGGCCTGTCTTCTACTAATCTCTTGATATTCGATGCTTTCATTGTCATAGCATCTGAATGCGGATTTAAACACTCAACACCTACTGTAGACTCGGTTCTGGCTTGTGAATGTGGAACTCGTGTTGGTACTGTAGATAATGTTATTAAGTTCTTTACAGCTTGTATTGCAATGTTGTTGTGTGTACACTCTTAGAAGTAAAGGAGCCTGTGGGGTGGAAAGGGTCTTCGAGGAACCCATCTGTAATGGTTGAAACAGGAACCTTTTTTTAATGGGAGGGGTTCGATTTTGAACCTTTAAAAAAATATATTGTAGACGTGGCAACCTATCGGAAGATTGGAGGCATTGCTTATTGAAGGCATGGCTTTCAGGTAGTTATTTTTGGCCACCCCATTGAGTAAATGTCATAGAGTACCACAGTATGAGTCATAATACCCATAAAACCTAGCGGTCAAACAGGGAAATGGTTCCAATCGTTTTTCTACCATTAATTTTTCCCATAGGGGATTTTAGAAACACTTTAAAATAAGGTCTGTGTTTTGTGTAGGCTTACCCTAACATGACATTTTGATAACCATGTAAATCTCTCTCAGACAAGGTGACTTTTATCAATATATTCGCCTGTATTTAACCCCAACCAATTAAATGCTAATTAGTTGTTAATGTGACTATCAGAAAGAACTACAAATGATGATCTAGACGAGACTGCCAAATAGAGGCAAAGGTAAGAATCTCTGGATTAACTATCTATTGCTAGCTAAATATAGTAATGAATAAATTTGCTACATTCCTTAAATGTACCTGTTAGCAAAGGTGCCAGCTAGAGATGTTGTGCAGGAGCTTGCAGGGATTTGTAGTCTTGCTTTGTCTACTTTGATGCTAATTAGCATTTTTGAATCTGAGAGTAAATTAAGCCAAATATATTGCTAAAAGTCACCTTGTCCCGGAAAGATTTACATGGTTATCAAAATGTCACGTCAGGGTAAGCATACACAAACACAGCCCTTATTTGAATTGTTTCTAATATCCCCCATAGAAAAAATGCATGGTGGAAAAATGGTTAAAACCATTTCCCTGTTTGACCACTAGGTTTTAAGAGTATTATGACACCTCCACTGTGGGTCTCTATTCCTGTTCATCATGTTAAGTTTGTACACTGCAAATTAAAATGTTCCTTGAATATTTAGGCATATTACAAATTCTAATATAATATTCATATTATTAACATTACTGATGAGTAATAAAGTGGTAACTATAAGAGCATATGCTCTTGAGGAACTCCTACACCTCAGTATGCCTCATTGAAGATACAAACCTGTCACTGTTCAACCAATACAACAGAACAGATGATCAGGAATGACATTTACTCCCACGGGTGGCATTAAAAGTGACATCTGAAAGCCATGCCCCTACTAAGCCATGCCTGTAGTCCATGGTTATTCTAGGAACCCTTTGCTACATTGAAACATTAAAGGTTCCTCCAAGAACCCCTCAACTAACCAAAGGTGCAAATATACCAATGGTTCCTTGAGGAACTCCAGGGGTTCCTTGAGGATCTCCAGGATTCCTCGAGTCACCACTAATTCTATGAGTGTAGTTTGCTTCCATTTTTCATCATCTTGTCAGCTAATATTCCACTTGTGTTTGTTTTGCTAAGCCTATGTCTGATCTGCATGCCTTTGTGTCTCCTGCAATGATGTCATCATTGTGTCCCACCCTGGATGATGTCATCATTCTGTGTGTGCCCCTCGTATGACATCATCGTGTGTCTTGTGATGTGTGTTGGGTGGGCGCCACATAGGTTGTGGAGGTGAGCACTCCTGTTTCACTGGTTTGAATTCATTCTCAAGATATTCTCAAGATAAACACCATCATTTAGACATGCACTTTATTAGATCCTGGAATTCCTTTGAGGGGAGTCTGCATTGTAATAGCAGTAATTTTTATAGTACCCAAAACAATGATTTAATTCGACCATAGGATAAAAACATACTGTATGAATAGTACACTGTGGATTCTATTGAATTTATCTCTCAAAATATTTGTGTACGTCTTCACTCAGCCTTTGGGATATTCGATTAAGGTGTGTAATCATGGTTGTGCTGCAGGTACGTACTGCACCCCTGGTTCACCAGGAGAGCCTGGAGCAGATGGAGATCAAGGTCCTCCTGGATCTGCAGGGTTCCCTGGTAGCAAAGGTGAGTTGTTATGTAACATGGATTTATTCATGTGGAATTATTAGAACATGTGTCTAGGGCTGTTGCGGTGACTGTATTACCGCCACACCGGCAGTCATGAGTCATGACCGCGGTAAAATTCCACATGCCATGTGATCTCCTTTCATGCACTCTGGACATGCTTTGGTAGTACCCAACGTGCTAACTACCATCAGGTCCTAATGGTCTTGTACTCAGGGCTCTATTGTCCCTCTAACCACTGACATCAATGTAAATACAATAACAAATTACTTCAAACACATATCATCAAAACAGTGTTTTGCTTTTAAAACTCATTGTGAGGATCAATTTGAAGAAAGAAATTCAACAGCAGGTTGAAACTGAGTGTAAAAGATGGTTGCTGTGGATGTTGTTTTCAAAGCCTAACACAATGAAATGGACAGCACTTTCTAAGGTGATGATTCATTCAAAACATCCATAAGCATATTAGAGCTTATGCATGTGCATAGGCTTATGAGCCCAAGTCCCCAAAAAACTGGAATAAAATTGATGATTGTGCCGTTATACAATACATAGCCAATACATATTGCGAATGGCAGAATAACAAAACTGATTTACGATGTCTTGGTTTCATAACCCAAAATTAAATACATTTGAGTTATAACCTTCGAGTGTGGACTGTATTATTATGCATACTGGATGGACTGGTTACCTTATGCTATGCTCCAAAATGTCTATACACGAGTCTGGGAGACAACGTATAGCCCTAGGCCAGGGTTTCCCAAACTCGGTCCTCTGGGCCCCAAGGGATGCACGATTTGTTTTTTGCCATAGCAATACACAGCCGATTCAAATAATCAACTAATCATCAAGCTTTGATCATCGGAATGCACCCCTTGGGGTCCCGAGGACCGAGTTTGGGAAACGCTGCCCTAGGCAATGCTGTTGGTTCGTTGAAAAGTGCGGATGGCTTACAGTTTGCCTACACTTATAGTGAATTTGTATTTGATTTTGAATAGCCTTGTAATAGAGAATGTTTTATATTTTCATAATTCATTGGGTGACACATTACCTTCAGCTATACAGAATGTCTCACCACCATATGTGTTTCCATTTCCTCCTCTCTTTCCTTTATTCATTTCTCGAGTGTGCAGAGGGGCTGTCAACAGTTTAGTGAAATATGTTTTGTTTGCTGAAAACATGTTACTATCGATGTTCCCAAACAGATTTTACTTGGTTTGCCAAATGAAGCATTGGGTAGCTGCAACAGGGTTGGAGAACCCATGGCATAGAGAGTTTGGGCAGAATATCACCTGTCTGGGCAGCACCTCATATATGTTTTGATTTTTAAGACATTCCAAGATTTGTGTCATTCACAACTAAAGTTACCATATAACTCTAAATCAAATGTTTAAAATTATCACTTTTGCGTTCAACATAGCCACTTCATATGTGCACTTGTTCTGGAATGGTAAAAATATACTGAAAAAAAATATAAACGCAACATGTAAAGTGTTGGTCCCATGTTCCATGAACTGAAATTAAAGATCCCAGAAATGTTCTATACGATACAAAAAGCATTTATCCTTTGCCAAGATTATCCATCCACCTGATTAAACAGCATCATCATTACACAGGTGCACCTTGTGCTGGGGACAATACTAAGGCCACTCTAAAATGTGCAGTTTTGTCACACGACACAATGTGGGAGTGTGAAAGTTTTGAGGACGCATGCAATTGGCATGCTGACTGCAGGAATGTCCACCAAAGCTTTTCTCAGAGAATTGAATGTTAATTTCTCTACTATAAGCCACCTCAAAAGTCGTTTTAGAGAATTTGGCAGTACGTCCAACTGGCCCCACATCCGATGACCACGTGTAACCAGCCCAGCACCTCTGCATCTGGCTTCTTCACCTGCAGGATCGTCTGAGACCAGCCATCTGGACAGCTGATGAAACTGTGGGTTTGCACAACCAAAGAATTTATGCGTAAACTGTCAGAAACCGTCTCAGGGAAGCTCATCTGCGTGCTCGTCATCCTCACCTTGACCTGACTGCAGTTTGCTATTGTAACCAAGTTCAATGGGAAAATATTCACATTCAATGGCCACTGGCATGCTGGAGAAGTGTGCTCTCCACGGATGAATCCTGGTTTTAACAATACAGAGTGTGTATGGTGTCATGTGGGCTAGCATTTTGCTGATGTCAATGTTGTCAACAGAGTGACCCATGATGGCGGTTATGGTATGGGCAGGCACAAGCTATGGACAACAAACACAATTGCATTTTATCGATGGCAATTTGAATGCACAGAGATACTGTGATGAGATACTGAGGCCCATTGTCGTGCCATTCATCCGCCGCCATCACCTCATGTTTCAGCATGATAATGCACAGCCCATGTTGCAAGGATCTGTACGCAATTCCTGGAATCTGAAAATGTTCCTGTTCTTCCATGGCCTGCAAATACTCACCAGACATGTCACCCATTGAGCATGTTTGGGATGCTCTGGATTGACGTGTATGACAGCGTTTTCCAGTTCCCGCCAATATCCATCAACTTCGCACAGCAAATTAAATAAAAAATCTAATCAAATTATATTTGTCACATGCTCCGAATACAACAGGTGTAGTAGACCTTACAGTGGAATGCTTACTTACAAGCCCTTAACCTCTCTGGGATATGTGGGACGCTAGCGTATCACCTGGCCAAAAGCCAGGGAAAATGCAGTGCGCCAAATTCAAGTAAATTACTATAAAAATCAAACTTTCATTAAATCACACATGTAAGATAGCAAATTAAAGCTACACTTGTTGTGAATCCAGCCAACATGTCAGATTTCAAAAAGGCTTTTTGGCGAAAGCAAACAATGCTATTATCTGAGGATAGCACCTCCGTCAACAAAGCGAGAAACCATATTTCAACCCTGCAGGCGCGACACAAAACGCAGAAATAAAAAATATAATTCATGCCTTACCTTTGATGAGCTTCTTTTGTTGGCAATCCAACATGTCCCATAAACATCACAAATGGTCCTTTTGTTCGATTAATTCTGTGGATATATATCAAAAAAACAAACATTTTATTTGGCACGTTTGATCCAGAAAAACACCAGTTCCAACTTGCTCAACGTGACTACAAAATATCTCAAAAGTTACCTGTAAACTTTGCCAAAACATTTCAAACTACTTTTGTAATACAACTTTAGGTATTTTTTAATGTAAGTAATCGATAAAATTGAAGACGGGATGATCTGTGTTCAATACAGGAAGAAAACAAACTGAGGCATGCTTTCTGGTCATGCTCATCTATCTAATAGTACACTTCAAGTGACCCTCGTTCAAGATGGCCGTACTTCTTCATTACACAAAGGAATAACCTCATGTAACGTACTGGGTATAGTGGGTGAGAAGTCAGGCGCAGGAAGCAGAGAGTTCAGGGTAGTGCTATATTTAATGCACAAGCGGCGCACAACAAAACAAATGCCCCAAACACGGGGACTGAAACTGTCCAGCAAAACCCACGAAATACGAAACATGTAACCCACAGACGTGCACACAAGTTACACAAAACAATCCCGCACAAAGAGCAGGCGGGCCTACTGGTAAATAAAGCCCAACTAATCAGCCTAAAACACAAACAGTTGAAACCAATAAACAGAAAGGGGAAAAAGGATCCGTGGCAGCTAGTAGGCCGGTGACGACGACCGCCGAGCGCCACCCGAACAGGAAGGGGAGCCACCCTCGGTAGGAGTCGTGACACCTCAACCAATTTCTAAAAACTGTTGACATCCAGTGGAAGCAATAGGAACTGCAAGAAGGTCCCTTAGAAATCTGGATTCCCAATGAAAATCCATTGAACAGAGTGTGACCTCAAAAAAAATGTCTGAATGGTGTGGCCTCGGGGTTTAACCTGCTAAATAAGTTCTGTTATACTCACAGACATGATTCAAACCGTTTTAGAAACTTAAGAGTGTTTTCTAAAACGAATATACTAATATATAAATCCTAATTCTAATATATAAACTTCAGAGTGTTTTCTTTCCAAATCCAAATACTAATAATATGCATATCTTATCTTCTGGGGATGAGTAGCAGGCAGTTGAATTTGGACATGCATTTCATCCGAAAATACTGCCCCCTGTCACCAAGAAGTTAACCAACAATGCAGTTTTAATAAAAATAAAAAATAAATAAAAATAAAAAATAATTAAGAGCAGCAGTAGAATAACAGTAGGGAGGCTATATACAGGGGGTACCGGTACAGAGTCAATTTGCAATGTTAGTCGAGGTAATTGAGGTAATATGTACATGTAGGTAGAGTTAAAGTGACTATGCATTGATAAAGTTAAAGTGACTATGCATTAAACAGAGAGTAGCAGCAGTGCAAAAGAGGTGGGGGGACAATGCAAATAGTCTGGGTAGCCATTTGATTAGCTGTTCAGGAGTCTTATGGCTAGAAGGTAGAAGGTAGAAGCTGTTAAGAAGATCTAGACTTGGCGCTCCGGTACTGCTTGCTGTGCGTTAGTAGAGAGAACTTGGGTGGCTGGAGTTTTTGAGGGCCTTTAGGGCCTTCCTCTGACACTGCCTGGTATAGAGGTACTGGAGGGCAGGAAGCTTGGCCCCAGTTACGTACTGGGTCGTACACACTACCCTATGGAGAGCCTTGGGGTCGGAGGCCGAGCAGTTGCCATACCAGGCAGTGATGCAACCAGGATGCTCTCTTTGGTGCAGCTGTAGAACATTTTGAGGATCTGAGGACCCATGCCAAGTCTTTTCAGTCTCCTGGGGAGGAAAGGCTTTGCTGTGCCCTCTTCATGACTGTCTTGGTGTGTTTGGACCATGATAGTTTGTTGGTGATGTGCACACCAAGGAACTTGAAGCCCTCAACCTGCTCCACTACAGCCCCGTCAATGAGAATGGGGGTGTGCTCGGTCCTCCTTTTCCTGTAGTCCACAATCATCTTTTTTGTCTTGATCACGTTGAGGGAGAGGTTGTTATCATGGCACCACACGGCCAGTTCTCTAACCTCCTCCCTATAAACTGTCTCAACGCTGTCTGTGATCAGGCCTACCACTGTTGTGTCGTCTGCAAACTTAATGATGGTGTTGAAGTCGTGCCTGGCCATGCAGTCATAGGTGAACATGGAGTAAAGGAAGGGACTGAGCACGCACCCCTGAGGGGCCCCCGTGTTAAGGATCAGCGTGGCATATGTGTTGTTACCTACCCTTACCACCTGGGGATGGTCATCAGGAAGTCCAGGATCCAGTTGCAGAGGGTGGTGTTTAGTCCCAGGGTCCTTAGCTTAGTGATGAGCTTTGAGGGCACTATGGTGTTAAACACTGAGCTGTAGTCAATGAATTACATTCTCATGTTGGTGTTCCTTTTGTCCAGGTGGGAAAGGGCAGTGTGGAGTGCAATAGGGATTGCATCATCTGTGGATCTGTTGGGGTGGCATGTAAATCGGAGTGGGTCTAGGGTTTCTGGGATAATAGTGTTGATGTGAGCCATGACCAGCCGTTCAAAGCACATCATGGCTACAGACGTGAGTGCTACGGGTCGGCAGTCATTTAGGCAGGTTTTTTTTTTTTTTTACCTTTATTTAACTAGGCAAGTGAGTAAAGAACAAATTCTTATTTACAATGATAGCCTAGGAACAATGGGTTAACTGCCTGGTTCAGGGGCAGAATGACAGATTTTTACCTTGTCAGCGATTCGATCTAGCAACCTTTTGGTTACTGGCCCAATGCTCTAACCACTATGCTACCTGCCGCCCCTAAGGCCTTAGTGTTCTTGGGCACAGGCACTATGGCGGTCTGCTTGAAACATGTTGATATTACAGACTCAGTCAGGGACAGGTTGAAAATGTCCGTGAAGACACTTGCCAGTTGGTCAGCGCTTGCTTGGAGAACACATCCTTGTAAATGTCTGGCCCTGCGGCTTTGTGAATGTTGACCTGTTTAAAAGTTTTACTTACATTTCTTATAAGGGTCCTGGTTAGAGTCCCGCTCCTTGAAATCGGCAACTCTACCCTTTAGCTCAGTGCGGATGTTGCCTGTAATCCACGGCTTCTGGTTGGGGTATGTAGGTACGGTCACTGTGGGGACGACATCATCAATGCATTTATTGATGAAGCCAGTGACTGATGTGGTGTACTCCTCAATGCCAACGGAAGAATCCCGGAACATATTTCAGTCTGTGCTAGCAAAACAGTAATGTAGCTTAGTATCTGTGTCATCTGACCACTTCTTTATTGACCAAGTCACTGGTGCTTCCTGCTTTAGTTTTGCTTGTAAGAGGGAATCAGGATCATAGAATTATGGTCAGATTTACCAAATGGAGGGTGAGGGAGAGCTTTGTACGTGCCTCTGTGTGTGCAGTAAAGGTGCTCTAGAGTTTTTTAAGAGTGGGACAACATTTCGCTGGCCACAATCAACCGCCTGATCAACTCAATGCGAAGGAGATGTGTCGCGCTGCATGAGGTAAATGGTGATCACAGCAGATACTGACGACTGGTTTTCTGATCCACGCACCTTGTTTTTTTTAAAGGTATCTGTGACCAACAAATGCAAATCTGTATTCCTAGTCATGTGAAATCCATAGATTACGATTTTAATTAATGCATTTCAGTTGACTGATTACCTTATATGAACTATAACTCAGTAAAATCTTTGAAATTGTTGCTTTGATGAGTTTATATATTTGTTCCGTGTATTCAGTGTAAGAATTTCTTACTATAAAATCATATAAAATAAAATAATGGCACAGGACTTCATGTCAGCTAAATAAAAAAGACTACAGCCTATGGCATGGAACATAGCCAGATAACATACAGTACATTTTCTTAACATCATAATGTTCCTTTAGACCTGACTAAAACAAATAAGTGGATTTAATAGGTGACATCAATAAGGGATCATAGATTTCAGCTGGATTAACCTGGTCAGTCTATGGCATGGAAAGAGCAGGTGTTCCTAATGTTTGTACACTCAGTGTGTAGGCTGCTATTGTACACTGCTATCCTGTACCTTTCTCATACAGGTGTAGGATCTTTATTCAAGCCAGTTTGCTACAGCAGGAAAACAGTCCTGCAGCAACAGAAAATGTGAATTGTTATGTGGATTATAATGAATGTACATTTTTACAGGAGTTGATACATTTTTTGTTAGGGCAAACCCAAATCAAGTCTGAAATTTCAATGTGGAAATTACAAACTTTTAGAACCCTTTTTAAAAATCAAATACACGACAACTTTGCATGTCCTGCTAAGCAGAAATATTCTTATCCACAAAAAAAACGTATCAAAATAAGATCCTGCATCTGTATTCTATGCCTTTTTGTATATTCCATGGGTTTCAGAAGACAACATATGTCCGTCCCACCGGCCAAATGTGGCCTGCAAGCCAATTTAATGTGGCCCACCATACATTAAATAATTAAGAATGGTGCACCATTTTCTGGCCCCTTGAATCATGTCAATATCTGTAATTGGCCCCTTTGACAAATGAGTGAAACCCTAATCCTGTATCTTACTTATTCACTTTGTCTCATTGTTTTTAGGAATTGATGGTGATTGTGATTGTGAGCTCCTCCAGCCTTCAAAGGGAGACCCTGGCTTTATGGGGATTCCGGGATTGCCAGGGTTACGAGGACTTTGTGGGGCACCAGGCCCGAGGGGTGACATTGGTTTTCCCGGAGACATAGGAAGAAGTGGGGCAGACGTGAGTATCATTGTCAGTGTTCCTTTATTGACGGACCATGACTAAGACCAAGAGTTTTTCCTGACCTTGTGTACGGATCAGGAAAAGCTATATTTTTATTTAACCTTTATTTTGACAGTGTCATGCTGAGACCAAGATCTATTTTACAGATAAGCCCTGTATACACTCAATGGCCATCAATATACATTATACACATCAATATACAGTGCATTAAGAAAGAATTCAGAGCCCTTGACTTTATCCACATTTTGTTACGTTACAGCCTTATTATAAAATATATTGAATCGTTTTTTCCCTCATCAATCTATACACAATACACCATAATGACATAGCAAAAACAGGTTTTCAGAAATGTTTGCAAAAACATTTTTTTTCCATTTCATAGGGCTTCCCAGGATTTGCAGGTGTCCGGGGTCCAAAAGGTCAGAAAGGTGACGTCTATCTATGCATTAAAGGTAAGAGCGACTTTTCATTGGTCGATGTGAACATTCTATCTTGCCATTGGATGTATTTATACTGAACAAAAATATAAATGTAAAATGTTAAGTGTTGGTCCCATGAACTGAAATTAAAGATCCCTTAAGTTTTCCATACACCCAACAAGCTTATTTCTCTAACATTTTGTGGAGGAATTTGTTACCATCCCTGTTAGTGAGCATTTCTCCTTTGCCAAGATTATCCATCCATCTGACATGTGTGGCAAATCAAGAAGCTGATTTAACAGCATGCTCATTACACAGGTGCACCTTGTGCTGGGGACAGTAATAGGCCACAATACCACAGAAATGAATGCTCCGAGAATTTTATGTTAATTTCTTTACCATAAGCTGCTTCCAACATCGTGTTAGAGAATTTGGCAGTAGGAAGCCCAGGAACTCCACATCCGGCTTCCTCACCTGTGGAATCATTTGAGGAGGGGTGGGGGGTGCTGAGGAATATTTATGTCTGTAATAACACTCTTTTGTGGGGAAAAACGTATTCTGATTGGCTGGGCCTGGCTGCCAAGTGGGTGGCCAGTCATGGAAATCCATAGATTAGGGCCTAATGAATTTATTTCAATTGACTGATTTCCTTATATGAACTGTAACTCAGTCAAATCTTTGAAATTGTTGCATATTGCGTTTATATTTATTTTCAGTATAAATACTAAATACCATCAATTGTTTTATTCTGTGTTGTTACAGCATTCAACCCACATAATGCATTTCTAAAAATAAAAAATAAAAATTAAACTCAAATTGAAAACCGTGATTATATATATACAGTGCCTTGCGAAAGTATTCGGCCCCCTTGAATTTTGTGACCTTTTGCCACATTTCAGGCTTCAAACATAAAGATATAAAACTGTATTTTTTTGTGAAGAATCAACAACAAGTGGGACACAATCATGAAGTGGAACAACATTTATTGGATATTTCAAACTTTTTTAACAAATCAAAAACTGAAAAATTGGGCGTCCAAAATTATTCAGCCCCTTTACTTTCAGTGCAGCAAACTCTCTGGGACCAAGAACCCAATGGTCACTCTGACAGAGCTCTAGAGTTCCTCTGTGAAGATGGGAGAACCTTCCAGAAGGACAACCATCTCTACAGCACTCCACCAATCAGGCCTTTATGGTAGAGTGGCCAGACAGAAGCCACTCCTCAGTAAAAGGCACATGACAGCCCGCTTGGATATTGCCAAAAGGTACCTTAAAGACTCTCAGTCCTTAAGAAACAAGATTCTCTGGTCTGATGAAACCAATATTGAACTCTTTGGCCTGAATGCCAAGCGTCACATGTGGAGGAAACCTGGCACCATCCTTACGGTGAAGCATGGTGGTGGCAGCATCATGCTGTGGGGATGTTTTTCAGCTGTAGGGACTGGGAGACTAGTCAGGATTGAGGCAAAGATGAATGGATTATAGTACAGAGAGAGCCTTGATGAAAACCTGCTCCAGAGTGCTCAGGACTTCAGACGGGGGTGAAGGTCCACCTTCCAACAGGACAACGACCCTAAGCACACAGCCAAGACAACGCAGGTGTGGCTTTGGGACAAGTCCCTGAATGTCCTTGAGTGGCCCAGCCAGACCCCGGACTTGAATCCGATCTAATATCTCTGGAGAGACCTGAAAAAAGATGTGCAGCAATGCTCCCCATCCAACCTGACAGAGCTTGAGAGGATCTGCAGAGAGGAATGGGAGAAACTTCCCAAATACAGGTGTGCCAAACTTGTAGCGTAATTTTTGCTTTATCATTATGGGGTATTGTGTGAAGATTGTTGAAGGGAAAAAAAAAAACATTTTAATAAATTTTAGAATAAGGCTGCAATGTAACAAAATGTGGAAAAAGTCAAGGGCTCTGAATACTTTCGAAGGAGGTATATAATGAAATGAGGGTGCAGATGCCCAGGTAGGTGTGTAGAATTTTTTTTTGGGGGGGTGAATATTCCTTTGAGACCACCGGGAGACATCCTGCCAACTGATACACTGAATGTCCTGAGAACGCCCTAAAAACATCCTGGCCTGGTCCCCAATGACAGAGGGAACTCTAGGCAAAAGACTCCTAGATCTAGAGAATGGCATGCTGGGATAACATCTCGCCATAACCCTAAAACAGACCTACTATGAAGGTCACCAAATGTCCTTTGAATCTCCCCTGTCTGCTGGGAAGGTCCTTGTAATACTATTTTCTTCTATCTCTGTTGAGTTATGAATCGTTTTGTGCGCCCTGATTTATTTTGACCACTGGATGTGTTACAATGTAAGGGTGTAAAGTCTGGTTGGTTTCTAGGTGTGAAGGGAGACATTGGCCTCCCGGGGCTGGCTGGTCGTCCAGGCTTCACTGGGAGGAGAGGAGACGAAGGGAATCCGGGTGTGCCTGGTGACGCTGGCCCAGAGGTGAGTCTACCAAGGTCATTAAGGACACCAAAAGCCATATTCAAACTGTTAGTGACTTAGTTACATACAGAAGGAACTGGAATTAGGAGTCTGGCCCTAAGCATGGATCTAATGTTTCTTTAAGATGCCCAAATGCTCATCATAATGAGATCCTAAAACCTCCAACTTCAAGGTTTACTTTGTTACTCTTGGTCTGCAACAAGAAGTGGAGTGTGCCAATATGTATTGCTTGATGCATCCTTGACTCGGCTAGCCTACTAACATTACACAAAATTCAAAAGACACGATTTCGCATATACATGTATGACCAAATTACACGTTTTTGCCTGTTTGTTTCACAAACATCCATGTGATTTCACAGGAATAAAGATGTAGGAGAATTATACAACGTGTAAGTTTGTATTCGTACATTGTTTTAAAAAAAAGTGGATGATGCTCGTGGTCTTGTCAAATAACTGTAATGTACCCCTTACTGCTATAACTAACTGGTGGCGGTAACCCCGGAGATGGCAAAATACGATGACTTTGAGTTTGAAATTGACTCGGGCAAGGTGTTTCTTTGAGGAAAGAACGCTTCACTGCTGGTCCTCGAGTCAAGAAATGCATATGTGACAAAGTAGATGATTGTTAAAATACATATAAAACGTTGTACATTTAGGTGTACACTTCCATGTAATATAGTCTATTCAATATGATTATTAGGCCTTGGCAGTGTGTTTGTCTACAAGGTTGAAGAAAGACTTATTAAATTCATTCTTAATCTACATTTTCAATCTGTTGGCTGCGCTTCCCTTCTCAACACACTAAAACAATAAATGAAATTCTACAATTCAAAGGGGTTAAAACTAACATTTTTGATTAACAGAATGTGCCATTGGACTTCTTTTAAGGACGCTTTAATGAAAAAGTGTTGGTTCAACGTAGACGATTTAAATTGGCTGATACGGAATTTGTTACCGGACACAATCATTCTGATCAGCTGGTCGTACTTAGCATAGTGGCTAATTGTGCCAGGTTTGCCTATGAGAAAATCTAGCCAATTTAGACCAAAGGTCTAAACCTTCCATCTAAGCAAAAGTTTGTGAGTATGGACTCATCTAGTCAAAGGCTGCGTTTCAAACACATAAAAGACACTCCCTCCTCCACTTACCCTCGCCTTATGCCCTTGAAGGAATCCCCGCGGCCATCTGTGCCGTCGGTCCAAACAATTAGCTAAGCAAGTGTACAACTCTGTACAAGCCTGAAATATCCCATAATTCAATTCGCGATGATTGTACATCCACTAAGAAAAGTCAGCCAAAACATAAAACCAACATCAATATGGAGAAGTCGTAAAAATGAATGTAAATAAGTTAGAAATTGTGCTACTAATGCACGACGGCACAAACACATATCATAAAACTAATGATAGTTTGATTTACCAGATATCGTCAGGTGGCTAGTATTCGATGATGCGGATGCGTTGTCTTCTAACCAAGATACGAAATGCAATCATAATTGACTGTAGCATATATAAAGCACACACAACAGCTACCAGTGGTTCCATGATGACTGAAAACACAACCGTGGGACGAACGAGTGACGAATATCCTGGAAAGAGCTGTCCATTTAAAATTAATTGATTCTTCCCTCGCCCTGCAAGTGTCAGCTCATCATTCGTCATGATACGTCATCAGAAGTGTCCACTTTATTTGAGGGCTAAGGGGAGAGGGTGTCTTTTCTGTATTTGGAATGCAGCCTAAGTTTGATTGGTTCCACTCAGGGTGACAGTTACTCAGGATTCCCGGGTGAGAGAGGGTATCCAGGTAATGACGGGCCAAAAGGGCTTGCTGGACCCGTCGGCCCCCCAGGACCTGATGTGATTGGGGCAGTGGGGGAACGGGGACTCCCAGGCGACCAGGGACCTCCAGGATTCAGGGGATCTCCTGGGCTCAAAGGAGTCAGGGGTAAGGAGCTTGTCAGTCTGTGTGAAACACAAAGACAGATCAGGGTTGGAAATCAGCATTCATTACTGTTGGTCATAAATGACCTATTTATTAGTTATTTTTGTGTATGTATTATTACACTGGATGAAGAGTGGTATATGAACAAAATACATGTATGCACACTCAATTACAACCTTGGAGTAAACTGAAACACCCCTTCATGACAAAAAATAGCAAATAAGAAGCGCTTTTAAAACATTATGCAAGACATCCTGTTTGTCCTCCTCACCCTACCCCATGCCACCTTTCTCTTGTGCAGGTGACACCCTACCCTGCATACCCAGTAACCCTGGTGCCCCAGGACAGAAAGGCGATTCCGGAAGCCCAGGTATAACTTATAGAAACTCCAGCACATTGTGAAAAGTATCACTTTGTTATTGTGCTAATGTTTCAGCATTTCGGGATGCTTACAGGTCTATATGTCTTATAAATGAATGAGTAGTATATGACAATAAAAAATGCACAAAGTTGCCTCAGTCATGTGAACATAACAATACACACATAAAGAATTATCATGGATAAACACCATTTTTATTTAATCTTTATTTAAGCAGGGAGTCATGATGAGACCACAGTGTATTTTGAAGATGAGCCCAGCATGAACACGTTAATAAACAACAATTACTCTATACATACACTACCGTTCAAAAGATTGGGGTCACTTAGAAATGTCCCTGTTTTTGAAAGAAAATCACATTTTTTGTCTACTAAAATAACATCAAATTGATCAGAAATACAGTGTCGACATTGTTAATGTTGTAAATGACTATTGTAGCTGGAAACGGCAGATTTATTTTATGGAATATCTACATAGGCGTACAGAGGCCCATTATTAGCAACCATCACTCCTGTGTTCCAATAGCACGTTGTGTTAGCTAATCCAAGTTGATCATTTTTTAAAGGCTAATTGATCATTAGAAAACCCTTTTGCAATTATGTTAGCACAGCTGAAAGAAGCAATAAAACTGGCCTTCTTTAGACTAGTTGAGTATCTGGAGCATGATCATTTGTGGGTTCGATTACAGGCTCAAAATGGCCAGAAACAAATAACTTTTTCTGAAACTCGTCAGTCTATTCTTGTTCTGAGAAATGAAGGCTATTCCATGTGAGAAATTGCCAAGAAACTGAAGATCTAGTACAACGCTATGTACTACTCCCTTCACAGAACAGCACAAAATGGCTCTAACCAGAATAGGAAAAGGAGTGGGAGGCCCCGGTGCACAACTGAGCAAGAGGACAAGTACATTAGAGTGTCTAGTTTGAGAAACAGACGCCTCACACGTCCTCAACTGGCAGCTTCATTAAATAGTACCCGCAAAATACCAGTCTCAACGTCAACAGTGAAGAGGCGACTGTGATGCTGGCCTTTTAGGCAGATTTCCTCTGTTCAGTATCTGTGTTATTTTGCCCATCTTAATCTTTTCTTTTTATTGGCCAGTCTGACATATGTTTTTTTCTTTGCAACTGCTGGTACTATTTAATGAAGCTGCCAGATGAGGACTTGTGAGGCGTCTGTTTCTCAAACTAGCAGGGGTTGGGCAAAAATAATTCAGCAGACTTATTTCATTGTGATAATCTTGTCACGTGTTCTAACAGTGAGCAATGAGAAATGTGCCAGATTGAATGGTACAGGTTGCATGGTATGGGTTGAGTATGCCAGTTGAATATACACTTAATTTATAATAATAGACACTAACTCTCAAAACAGGTTGGCACTGAACATGGTGTGACACATTTCTCCTTTTTTGTCTAGGGCTGAACGGAGAGTCAGGACCCCCAGGGTATCTTGGAGCTTTGGGCCCAGACGGGGTGAAGGGAGAGAAAGGAGACTTTGGACTGTCTGGCCCACCTGGACCCATAGGTAGAAATATGATAAATGTTTTTACCATTAGAGAATATTACTGCCTGATTAAGTGCCTTCTCTCCATTCTGCTTTACTCACTAGAGATTGTCCCCATTGTAAAGCCTCAAACATATCACAAATAGGGGGTACTTATATTTTTCTCGTTTCACTGCATGTACAAGTGTTTTTGTATATCCCTGAGACACCCTTAGAGGATGGGGTCTCAGCTAGAAATGAGACATTATTGACAGCGAACCTGGAGCAATCAGGTTTAAGTGCCTTGCTCAAGGGCACAGCGGTAGATTCTTCACATAGTTTGCTCAAGAATTCGAACTAGCGATCTTTTCGCTTACTGGCCCAACCACTAGGTTACCAGTCATACTATTTTTTTTATAGGTGGTAGATCGGCTTTAAAATTCAGATAATATGTGGCTTCCTTCAATGTAATTGTCTGCATCATTTCCAATCCCCCCTTTACAGTGCATTCGGACAGTAATTCAGACCCCTTCCCTTTTTTTCACATTTTGTTACATTACAGCCTTATTCTAAAATGGATTAAATAAAAACAAATGTCATCAATCTACACACAATACCCCATAATGACAAAGCGAAAATAGGTTTTTAGAAATGTTTGCAAATGTATAAAAATTTTAATCAGAAATACCTTATATACATAAGTATTCATGCCCTTTGCTATGAGACTCGAAATTGAGCTCGGGTACATCCTGTTTTGATTGATGAGATGTTTCTACAACTTGATTGGAGTCCACCTGTGGTAAATTCAATTGATTGGACATGATTTGGAAAGGCACACACCTGTCTATATAAAGTTCCACAGTTGACAGTACATGTCAGAGCAAAAACCAAGCACTGCTGTCGAAGGAATTTTCCGTAGAGCTCTGAAACAGGATTGTGTCGAGGCACCGATCTGGGGAAGTGTACCAAAAATTGTCTGCAGCATTGAATGTCCCCAAGAACACAGTGGCCTCCATCATTCTTAAATGGAAGAAGTTTGGAACCACCAAGACTCTTCCTAGAGTTGGCCGCCCAGCCAAACTGAGCAATCGTGGAGAAATGGTCTTGGTCAGGGAGGTGACCAAGAACCCGATGGTCACTCTGACAGAGCTCCAGAGTTCCTCTGTGGAGATGGGAGAACCTTCCAGAAGGACTACCATTTATGCAGTACTCCACCAATCAGGCATTTATGGTAGAGTGGCCAGACGGAAGCAACTCCTCATTAAAAGGTACATGACAGCCTGCTTGGAGTTTGCCAAAAGGCAAATAAAGGACTCTCAGACCATAAGAAACAAGATTCTCTGGTCTGATTAAACCAATATTGAACTATTTGGCCTGAATGCCAAGTGATACGTCTGGAGAAAACCTGGCACCATCCCTACGGTGAAGCATGGTGGTGGCAGGGTAGCCTAGTGGTTAGAGCGTTGGACTAGTATCCGGAAGGTTGCAAGTTCAAACCCCCGAGTTGACAAGGTACAAATCTGTCGTTCTGCCCCTGAACAGGCAGTTAACCCACTGTTCCTAGGCCGTCATTGAAATAAGAATTTGTTCTTAACTGACTTGCCTATAAAGGTGAAATATATATATATATTTTTTCTTTTTAAATCATGCTGTGGGGATGTTTTTCAGCTGCAGGGACTGGGAGACTATTTAGGACCGAGGGAAATATGAAAGGAGCAAAGTACAGAGAGATCCTTGATGAAAACCGGCTCCAGAGCACTCAGGACCTCAGACTCGGGCGAAGGTTCACCTTCCAACAGGACAATGACCCTAAGCACACAGCCAAGACAATGCAGGAGTGGCTTCTAGACAAGTCTCTGAATGTCCTTGAGTGTCCCACTCAGAGCCCACACTTGAACCTGATTGAACATCTCTGGCGAGACCTGAAAATAGCTGTATAGCGATGCTCCCAATCCAATCTGACAGAGCATGAGAGGATCTGCAGAGAAGAATGGGAGAAACTCGGAGCAGAGCTAATATGTTGGAGTGAACGGCTGTGTTTGAGAGGCTCCTGCAACTTTCTTGCGAAATAATCTAACTTAACCTACTTTATGGCACTTTTTACAACAAACGTTTCTTTCTAATACAAGATTGTAACTTTCTATGTGAAAATGCCGAGTAATAAGCGACCAAAGGACAATAAATCCACATTGGAGGGCTACTCTCCACTAAACAACGAGACAGACATGGCGGAAGGCACAGGCAACAACGTAACACTTACAGAACTTACCCGGGCTTTTGGAGAACTACGTGTTGCTTTAGCTGAGGATCTTAAGGCTACTAATTGCTGAACTGGACACCAAAATCGAGAGCATCATTCGAACGGTCACTTCGCAGGGCCAGAGTATTGTGGACCTTGAGAAGGCCTTGAGATTGACGAGGTAGAGAAGCTATGCACGTCATTGCAGGATAGTGTGCAGAGGCTTTCTGTGAAAGTGGTTGACCTGAAGGGCCGATCCAGACGTAATAACCTTTGCGTTGTTGGTCTGGCAGAGGGGGTGGAGGCGGGCTCTCGTCCCAGATGAATACCAGGCCTGGTTTTTTAAAATACATTTGCAAAAAAGTTTTTTTTAACTGTTTTTGCTTTGTTCATTATGGGGTATTGTGTGTACATTGATTTGGGAAAATAACAATGTAATCAATTATATAATAAGGCTGTAACGTAACAAAATGTGGAGAAAGTCAAGAGGTCTGAACACCTTCCGAATGCATTGTAAATAGGTCCATTTAATTCTGTCTGCCTTGCCGTTCCAAATAAATTGTTTGCTAATATAATTTAAAAAACAAGTCGCTAGGTGTAGGCAAGGCCATAAGCAAATAGGTAAACTAGGAAATGACTAAAGATTTAATGATGGTGATTTTTTGCACAAATGGACAGGTATTTTCCTATCCTTGGTAGCAAGATCTTATTTCTATTAAAATCTATTGTAGTGAGATTATTTATTTATTTTCGGGATATGAATACCGAGTATGTCCACTACACCATCAGACCATTTTATTGGTAATCTACACGGTAATGTAAATGTTTAATGTTTTTTGTGATCCAATACGTAATATAGTACACAATAATATAGTAATAGTATAGTAATATAGTACACATTATTTGGTTGTAATCCAGAGGTTAGAAAAATTATCTAAATCCTCTATGAGGCTGTGGAGGGATCGAAATTGTGGATTTAAAAGAAAACATGAATCATCAACGTACAATGACACCTTTGTTTTTAAGCCCTGGATTTCTATCCCCTTGATATTATTTTATATGAATAGCTAATATTTCGATGGCCATAAAAAATACATATGCCGATAGGGGACAACCTTGTTTTACTCATGTTTTACAGTTTAGTTCTTTCTGAGAAGCAGCCATTATTTACTATTTTACACCTAGGGTTACTGTACATACCTTTTTTAAATTTTTTATTTATTTTACCTTTATTTAACCAGGCAAGTCAGTTAAGAACAAATTCTTATTTTCAATGACGGCCTAGCAACAGTAGGTTAACTGCCTGTTCAGGGGCAGAACGACAGATTTGTACCTTGTCAGCTCGGGGGTTTGAACTCGCAACCTTCCGGTTACTAGTCACACGCTCTAACCACTAGGCTACCCTGCCGCCCCAAACCCTGCCCTTTAACCCATCGTGTAAGAGATTTTACGAAATTGAAATATTTCAGATATATATATAAATTCCAGTCGTACTAGCGATGAATACCAGGCCTGGTTTCCCAGATTTTTCATAGTGTTCTATTGTTTCCGGTACTTGTCTTATGTTATCACCAATGTATTGTCCTTGTAAGAAAGCTGCCTGATTAGGATGAGTAATATCCAACAATACCTTTTAAATTCTATGCACTATGTTAGACAGAGAGTGTTTCATCTTATCTTATAACCCTAACCCCCACTGGTCAAGTCTGTTGGAGTACCTCTGCCCAGATTGTTGGCAGTCAATCTTTTTTTGTGTTCACCCAGAATTTGGTCATCAGCCTAGTAAAAATACTCCAGACCAGAAGGTGGGAATAGTGTTTCTTTCTTAAAGGATCAATGCAGTTTTTTTTATGTCAATACCATATAAATTCTGGGAAACAACTAAGTACCTTACTGTGATTGTTTTCAATTAAAATGGTCAAAAAGAAAAATGTGCTTCTTAGCAAAGAGCAATTTCTCAAGAATCTTGCTTGGACTGTCTTACTAGGACTGAAAACTAGCTGTTATTGGCAGAGAGGTTTGGAACTCTCTTTCTTATTGGTCTATTACCCAATTTACCGCCTGTTGAAGTCACCAGGCATGCCAAAACTCCATCCCACCAAAACAGGCAAAACATTTCAGGTGGTCTTTTCTAACTTACACTAAAAGTTAATTATCATAATTTTCACAATTGCAAAGTATTATTCCAACGTCATGGTGTAGAAATATATATAAAACACAGGGAAAATATAGTTTTGGACTGCACTGGGCCTTTAAAGGGATAGTGCGAGATATTGCAGTTTGAAGGAAGTTGAAGGTAGTTTCACGAGCCATTGCTGCTGTACCTGTAGACTTCCAGTCATTGTGCTAATGCTAGTCATCAATTGCGCTAATGCTAGTTAGCAACTTCTTTCAAACTGCATGCAGACCCATAACATTTTCATCCATGACTGGCTGTGGGTAAATACAAAAAGGGTTCAATTGACAACATCTCGCAATATGCCTTTAAGCTTTTTTTGGCATGTCCATGCTACTATATAGCCAATGTTACCTAACCAGCTGTGCTAATAATCTGTAGAAACCCCTTGATGATACTAGCTAGATGGTCACAACTAGATAACGATCAAGATGATTAAGTCACTCTCAATTATCCCATGCTGCCAGTGTCAGCTAGCCAAATGTCTAGCTTGCTAGCTAATGTTAGCTAAATGATTAGCATTAGTCATGGGCAAACAATGCTTTCTGAGGCCAAATTTAGCTGAAAAGCTGTTAATTACTGAGCCTTTAACACAATGCTCATTAGCGACACCTACTGGTCAGTTATACACAGCAGCTATTGATGATGATATAACACAGGCACAGTGGCACAGTGGTTAGTCATTGGCTAGGTCAAGCTAAACTCAGATCAAAAAACCAGGTTCACATTTCATGGTCTATGGCATTATTTAGGCTAATCTTATCATATACTAAATAAAACAAATGATTTGAACACCAATGTGCAGCTACTAGTGTTGGTTTAAAAAAAAACAGTACCAAGGCAGGATTCGGCTCCATGCCTTTTGGCGAACTCGGCACGATGCTCTTGTTCAAGTGTTACCATTCGAGTGCTTTGATCAGGAAAAAACATCCAAAGTTAATTTGTTAGTAATTTGTCCAGCAGAGATCTGTGTTTTGAAAGCAACTTGATATTGATGAAAGCACTGAGACTATGGCGGAATAAGTGGGATATCGCATATGAAACACATGATTTTCTGAAACGTTATATAAGCTTCAGGTCTTTGTTTGGATCAGACTGCTCTGCAATTTTGACACAAGTCTTGATGTGTCAGTGTCTTGCGTAACATTACTAGTTAACATCGTAATTTGCTAGCTTGCACAACATATATATCCAGGTAGCTAGTTAACTAAAGATACTGGTTTAATATTAATGTTACTAGCTACAGTGGCTAGATAGCTAGCTTATGGAGGAAACATTTAGTGTTCATCATTGTGTGCACTTGATGCACTTACCATCCCATTAATTTAATATGAAGTGTGACTGGCTCAGCTAGCAAGCTAATGTAAGCTAGATAGCTAATGGGGATTTTTGTGAACGTATCAATGTAATATAATGTTCTGTCAAGCACAAAACTCCTTAGCTAGATGTAAAATATGCAACCAAGGTATAACTAAGACTTGCTCTAGATTATTATACTGTATATATTTTTTCCAGAGGTTTTATGCAGATTTATTGTTTTAGTTAAGATAAATTCTAGCTGTTTTGCAGATGAAAGGGGGTGGATGTCACCGGGAAAAGTACCCTATTTTCTCCTTCTCGTTGTTGCTCCTTTCATGCTTTCTGATTAGCTCAAAGTCAAGTTAACAACCAGGCTGATTCTACATTGAAACCTGTTGTTCTAGCAAGTGAAGGAACGGCCCTCTACCGTGCAGACCAACAATCTTGGTGGTGTGTTCGTACCTTAAGACACTGTGCTTTGTTGTTTGTAACATTCCACACAACAATTTAAGTTCATTTAATTGAATTAAAGCTTACACTAGATCATGTTCTCTCTTTCCCTACCACAGGCTCGTCGGGGTGTGTTGGAGACTCTGGAGAGGCTGGTGCTGAGGGTCTGAGCTACGACGGAGCTGCCGGCTCTCCTGGCTTCCGAGGGTCTCCAGGACTGAAGGGCCCATTTGGGGACTCTGTCCCTGGTGCTCCAGGACCTATAGGCCTCAAGGGTGTACTGGGTCTGTCGGGGCCCAAAGGAGTGCCAGGTCCACCCGGTCCAATTGGATTAACAGGTACCACCAATAAGCAATGTTGAAATTGATTCAAGATTTTGAAATGTCTGCTTTAGGTATGATGTAGTGTGTTGCATATTACAGCTGACAGTCTTATAATGTGTATAGTCACATGCCTCACAACTGGTCAGAGAAACCAGAAACTACCAGAAACTTTCTTGAAACTACACCAGGAGCTATCCACAAAAATTGAGAAGTTTTAGTTCATTATGTGTGATCTCAGAGAGGGTTGACTTGTCTTCTCTAGGTGCTGCGGGGCTTCCTGGTACACCGGGAAGGAAGGGGGAGCAGGGAGAGAGTGGTGCCACAGGCAGATATGGGGCCCCAGGGCCCACCCCTGAACAGTGTGAAGAGGGGGCCCCAGGCCTTCAAGGAATCATGGGACTAATAGGGGACATAGGCCCTCCAGGTAGGTCCTACTGACAATAGCAGCTTTTCAAATCAGAAAGAAAATAAAAACTTGTGTGCGTGGTAGGGAATTTATTTTTAGGTCTGCCTCATTGGGTAATATCATAATTCCGTGTGTGTGTGTCAGGTTACGCAGGCGAGAAGGGTGATAACGGAGAGGAGGGTCTGTCCGGCACGGGTCCTAAAGGAGCTGCAGGGAAACCGGGCTCTCCAGGGTTTCCTGGGTACCTTGGAGCCCAGGGCCCCGTGGGGCCATTAGGAGACCCTGGCATACCCGGGGCTCAAGGGCAGAAAGGTGAGAGGGACACCAAATCACTCTACATAGTCTATGAAAAGTAGTACGAATTAACATTCTAAGTGGTTTGCAAGTATGGACATTGGAACGTAGTCTATGGGGACATCTGGGGTCCCAGCCAATGCAACAACCATTAGCATTAGCATCCATGATGTCCTATGTGTGCAGCCAGAGCTGAGCTGATATCCAATATGGCGTCCTGTGTTCAGGTATAATAGGGGTACCTGGTAGGGATGGGTCAGTGGGTGGTCCAGGGAGGAGTGGAGCACTAGGATCCCCGGGAAGGAAAGGAGAGAGGGGCTTTGACGGTCAACGAGGCTTACCAGGAGATGAGGGCCTCAAAGGAGAAAAGGGTATGTGAATAAAGTCAACATAGAAATCACACTCACAACATTATTCAATGCAGTGCTCATTAAAACAATGTCTCTGATCAAGAGTTTGTAGACGCACCATTTTTGTATAACATTGGAGTGCAGTTGAGAATCTTCAATATCCCCCTAGTTGCGTTGCAGCAAGTTGTCAAAAATACATTCAAATAGCATACATGTATCATTCTACTGTGCACTATTTGTAGATATGTGATTGTAAAAGAGATGGTCTAACTTTTCCATCTGTTCCAGGTAGAAAAGGTGCCCCCGGAGACACAGGAGACACCAACTTCATTCCGATCAAAGGACTACCAGGAGCTCCCGAACCCCCAGGTCTGGATGGCTTCACTGGTCCAAGAGGTGAGAGAAAAGCTTCAATCAACATGTAATCTCACTAATGTTGATATTCAGTTCCTTTAGAAATTATTCATTACCCCTTGACTTTTTCCACATTGTTGTTTTACAGCCTGAATTCAAAATGGATTAAATGTATGTTTTTCTCTCACCCATCTACTTCACAGAATGCTCCATATTGACTAAGTGAAAACATGTTTTTAGAAATGTTTGCAAATTCATTGAAAATTAAATACAGAAATATCTAATTTACATAGAGTTGAAGTCGGAAGTTTACATACACTCAACTAGTATTTGGTAGCATTGCCTTTAAATTGTATAACGGGTCAAACTTTTCGGGTAGCCTTCCACAAGCTTTCCACAAAACATTGGTAGAATTTTCGCCCATTCCTCCAGACAGAGCTGGTGTAACTGAGTCAGGTTTGTAGGCCTCCTTGCTCGCACATGCTTTTTCAGTTCTACCCACACATTTCCTATAGGATTGAGGTCAGGGCTTTTGATGGCCACTCCAATACCTTGACTTTGTTGTCCTTAAGCCATTTTGTCACTTTGGAAGTATGCCTGGGTTCATTGTCCATTTGGAAGACCCATTTACGACCAAGCTTTAACTTCCTGACTAATGTCTTGAGATGTTGCTTCAATATATCCACATTATTTTACTCCCTCATGATGCCATCTATTATCTGAAGTGCACCTAACCTAAAAAGTGTTAAACAAATCAAAATGTATTTAATTTTTTAGATAATTCAAAGTAGCTACCTTTTCCCTTGATGACAGCTTTGTACACTCTTGGTATTCTCTCAACCAGCTTCACCTGGAATGTTTTTCCAACAGTCTTGAAGGAGTTACCACATATGCTGAGCACTTGTTGGCTACTTTTCCTTCACTCTGTGGTCCAACTCATCCCAAACCATCTCAATTGGGTTGAGGTCAGGTGATTGTGGATAACAGATCATCTGATGCAGCACTCCATCACCCTCCTTCTTGGTCAAATAGCCCTTACACAGCCTGGAGGTGTGTTGGGTCATTATCCTGTTGAAAAACAAATGATAATACCTCTAGGCGCAAACCAGATGGTATGGCGTATCGCTGCAGAGTGCCTTGAATTCTAAATAAATCACTGACAATGTCACCAGCAAAGCACCCCCACACCATCACACCACCTCCTCCAAGCTTCACGGTGGGAACTACACATGTGGAGATCATCTGTTCACCTACTCTGCGTCTCACAAAGACACGGCGGTCGAACCAGAACTCTCATATTTGGACTCATCAGACCAAAGGACAAATGTCCACCGGTCTAATGTCCATTGCTGTCCTTTAGTAGTGTTTTCTTTGGGCTTTCGAGTGGCGTAGCGCTCTAAGGCACTGCATCTCAGTGCTAGAGGTGACACTACAGACCCTGGATCGATTCCAGGCTGTATCACACTTTGATTGGGAGTCCCATAGGGCAGTGCATAATTGGCCCAGTGGCGTCCAGGTTAGGGTTTGGCCAGGGTAGGCCATCCTTGTAAATAAGAATTTGTTCTTAACTGACTTGCCTACTTAAATACATTTAAAAAATAAAAAATAAAAATAAATACCTGATTCACGCAGTCTCCTCTGAACAGTTGATGTTGAGATGTGTCTGTTACTTGAGCTCTGTAGAGTATTTATTTGGGCTGCAATTTCTGATTCTGGTAACTCTAATGAACTTGTCCTCTGCAGCTGAGGTGTGTCTTCCTTTCCTGTGGCGGTCCTCATGAGAGCCAATTTCATCATGTCGCTTGAGGGGTTTTTGCGACTGCACTTGAAGAAGTTCTTGAAGTTTTACATCTTCATTTCTCTTTGCTTATTTGAGCTGTTCTTGCCATAATATGGACTTTTGCCAAATAGGGCTATCTTCTGTATACCACACCTACATTGTCACAACACAATTGATTGCATTAAGAGTGAAAGAAATTCCACAAATGAACTTTTAACAAGGCACACCTTTTAATTGAAATTAAACATTCCAGGTGACTACCTCATTAAGCTGGTTGAGAGAATGCCAAGAGTGTGCAAAGCTGTCATAAAGGCAAAGGGTGGCTACTTTGAAGATCCTCAAATATAAAATATATTTAGATTTGTTTTACACTTTTTTGTTTACTGCATGATTCCATATGTGTTATTTCGTACACACCTACTCATTCCAGGGTTTTTCTTTATTTTTACTATTTTCTACTTAGTAAAATAATAGTGAAAACATCAACACTATGAAATAACACATATGGAATCCTGTAGTAACCAAAAAAGTGTTAAACAAATCAAAATATATTTTCTATTTTCTTCTAGTAGCCACACTTTTCCTTGATGACAGCTTTACACACTCTTGGCATTCTCTCAACCAGCTTCATGAGGTAGTCACCTGGAAAGCATTTCAATTAACAGGTGTGCCTTGTTTAAAGTTAATATTATATCCTATATAATATTATATCCTATATAATATATTATATCCAGAATATCCTATTCTGGACAACAGGAGAGGATATTTTTAAAGTACCTTATAGCTTTGTGACACCTAATGGACTTTGGTGGTCAAGATGTGTTGGTATCTGTACTGATGGCTCAAAATCCATGACAGGGAGACATAGTGGAGTGGTAATGCGCAGGCAAGCAGTTGCCCCCGATGCCACTTGGGTACACTGCAGCATCCAATGAGAGGCTCTTGCTGCCAAGGGAATGCCTGACAGCTTGAAATACGTTTTGGACACTACAGTAAAAATGGTTAACTTTGTTAAAGCAAGGCCCCTGAACTCTTGTGTATTTTCTGCACTATGCAGTGATATGGGCAGTGACCATGTAACGCTTTTACAAAATACAGAATTGCGCTGGTTATCAAGGGGCAAAGTATTGACACGTTTTTTGGAATTGAGAGACGAGCTTAAAGTTTTCTTTACTGACCATAATTTTCACTTGTCTGACCGCTTGCATGATGACGAGTTTCTCACGTGACTGGCCTACCTGGGTGGGCCAGGTAGGCCACAGGTCTTTCCATCATTGTATGATTTGTTGTATGCAATTGAACTCAAGCTTACGAACAATGTCAAATGTGATGTAGTGAGGCACCTGAGTGAGATGGGTGCGCAATTACGCAAATACCTTCCCGAAACGGATGACACAAACAACTGGATTCATTATCCATTTCATACCCTGCCTCCAGTCCGATATCTGAACAAGAGAGCCTCATCGAAATTGCAACAAGTGGTTCTGTGAAAATGTTATTTAATCAGAAGCCACTGCCAGATTTCTGCATAGGGCTGCTCTCAGAGTATCCTGCTTTGGCAAATCGTGCTGTTAAGACACTGATGCCATATGTAACCACATACCTATGTGAGAGTGGATTCTCGGCCCTCACTAGCATGAAAACTAAATACAGTCACAGACTGTGTGTGGAAAATTATTGAAGACTGAGACTCTCTCCAATACAAGCCAACAGTGCAGAGTTATGTGCATCCTTTCAAGCACACCCTTCACATTAACCTGTGGTGAGTTATTTGTTCATCAAAAATTGTGAATAATATTTTATATGTAAGATGGCAAAAAAAGATCAAAATTATTGATTATTATTATTTGTGCCCTGGTCCTGTAAGAGCTCTGTCACTTCCCACGAGCCAGGTTGTGACAAAAACTCACACTCATTCTTATGTTTAATAAATGTATTGCATACTGTGTGTGGCAATGATGGCAACAAAAAAAATACATTTCAGAGTGCGCTGACCCTGGTCCTAGAGGGGGTACGCAGCTGGAGGTTGAATGTTTGAAGGGGTATGGGACTATAAACAGTTTGGAACCAGTGGTCAAATATGACATTTTTGGTTCCAATCGCTGTGTCTTTGTGAGACACAGAGTAGGTGAACAGAGGATCTCCGCATGTGCGGTTCTCAATGTGAAGCATGGAGGAGGAGGTGCTTTGCTGGTGAATCTGTCTGTTATTTATTTAGAATATAAGGCACACTTAACCAGCATGGCTACCACAGCATTCTGCAGCGATACTCCATCCCAACCGGTTTACACTTTTTTTTATATTTGTACCTTTATTTAACTAGGCAAGTCAGTTAAGAACAAATTCTTATTGTCATTGACGGCCTAGGAACAGTGGGTTAACTGCCTTGTTCAGGGGCAGAATGACAGATTTTTACCTTCAGCTCAGCTCAGGGATTCGATCTTGCAACCTTTCGGTTACTAGTCCAACGCTCTAACCACCTGCCGCCCACTTGGTGGGACTATCATTTGTTTTTCAACGGGACAATGACCCAACACACCTCCAGGCTGTGTAAAGGCTATTTGACTAAGAAGGAGAGTGATGGAATGCTGCATTAGATGACCAATTGAGATGGTTTGGGATGAGTTGGACCACACAGTGATGGAAAAGCAGCCAACAAGTGCTCAGCATATGTGTGATCTCCTTCAAGACTGTTGGAAAAGCATTCCAGGTGCAACTGGTTGAGCGAATGCAAAGAGTGTGCAAAGCTGTCAAGGCAAAGGGTGGCTACTTTGAAGAATCTCAAATATAAAATATATTTTGTTTTGTTTAACCTTTTTTTAGTTACTACATGATTCCATGTGTCATTTCATAGTTTTGATCTCTTCACTATTATTATACAATGTAGAAACAATACAAATAAAGAAACACCCTTGAATGAGTAGGTGTGTCCAAACTTTTGAATGTGCATTTTTCCCAATACCTTTGGTCCCCTAAAGTGGGGGGACTATGTACAAAAAGTGCTGTAATTTCTAAATGGCTCATCTGATAGGGATGAAAATACCCATAAATTAAAGCTTACCGTATGCACTTTAACCGCATAGTCATTGTAACCTTTCATTTCAAAAAGTGCTGGAGTAAAGAGCCAAAACAACCAAAAATGTGTCACTGTCCCAATTCTATCTCAGAGATCTACGGACAGTTCCTTGGAATTCATAGTATAGTTCCAGTAGACAGATGTGTTTATTTCTAAATCATGTCCAAACAATTGAATTGGCCACAGGTGGACTCCAATCAAGTGGTACTGACTGCCATCTCAAGGATGATCAAAGGAAATTGGATGCACCTGAGCTCAATTTGGAGTGTCATAGCAAAGCGGTGTGAATACTGAAATAAATTAGATATTTCTGTATTTTGTGTTCTCTGCATTTGCATACATTTCTAAAAACATGTTTTCTCTTTGTCATTATGGGGTATTGTCTGTAGATAGGTGAGAGAAAAACATCCATTTTGAATTCAGCCTGTTACTTAACAAAATGGAGAATAAGTCAAAGGGATGTATGGATACTTTCTGAAGGCACTGTAGTTATTCTTTCTGAATTTACATTTAACTGAGTGTCAAGAGCAGCAGATGTAGTATCCAGAGCAAGCGTTGATGGTGACATCACCCTGCCTGAGACTGGAAGTAGTGTCGCCCCTTGCTCAATCAAGACCATGGTTTTGGTAGAGCGATTGGAGTGTTTGTGAGTGTTGTAAAGAAGGTCAGGGGTTCACTCCCAGGCAGGACAGAGAAGGGATCTACTCTGTTACACAAGCCATATAGGTTGAAACATTAGGTATTTGCGCTGGCTAATGTTTTGAATAAAATAAGTGTGTTGCATACAGATCTGCTGGTTAATTTTTCTTACATTTTTGTATTTGTCTGGCAGCAAGCATAATTGCAAGTTTGACTGCAGTCTTGCTTATTGTAAACCCCATTTCAGGTGACAAGGGTCCTGCGGGAGGCAGGGGTCTACCAGGGTATCCAGGGCTTTTGGGGGTGCCTGGCATAGAGGCTGGGCCTCAAGGACCACCTGGTACATGTGGACGCCCAGGTGAACCTGGACTACCTGGCCTGCCTGGCCAGAGGGGTATCATAGGCTTCCCTGGAGAGATTGGTGATCAGGTATGGATGTTAAGAGTACCGACTGTACTTGGTCACATTATAGACATGGGTCAAATACATGCCAAATACTAAACACTGTTTTTATTGGTGTCTCTTTAGGGTGAATCTGGGTGTACTGGATCTCCTGGCACACCTGGCTTCCCAGGGTACAGTGGTCTTAAAGGTACTTCCAATAGACATATAGTCACAACTTCTACAGTATTTTCTCTTCTCATTGTGATGTTGTGCATATCACCAGGGAAAAGCTGCAGGGACTATGACTGATTTGTTAGGCAGAGGTCATTATTGTTTTGTGTAATTCATGCTTCGCGATGATGAGATCTGAGAGTTGATTGGTTTACAGGTGAACGGGGCGACTCCATTGGTATCCCTGGACCGGCTGGTGATAGAGGAGCTACAGGAGACACTGGAGCATTTGGTAAGAGGCGAGGAGATGATACAGCACACATTTAAAAGAGAAGTTCCGGATTTTACAACTTAATGGTTAATTGGTTCCTCACCATGAAAATAGTCTATGGGCCAGGAGAAACTGTAAACCATGGTTCAGTTCTCTTAACAGTCACTACAAACTTCTTATAACTTTTGCCACCACTAGCTAAAAATCTATGGCTGTGATAAGGGCATGCAGACAAAAAGAGCAAGGGGCATCCCTTGAAGCTATTAAGGGGTTTGCCACAATAGATCAGATGGGTCTTAGTAACCAGTAACCATCTCCTGGAGACATCTGATAACTCTAACACGGGCTCTTCACCAATGATGATACTTGAAGGTAATTGTCCACGTCCCTCCTCCAAGTGGCGTTATCAATATAACTACCGCACGGAAGATGTGTAAAGAACTGAGTTAAAATAGTATCTTTCAAATACTTTGGCTGTGATTGCTTTAACTTGTTTCACACTATGGAACTAATGGAAAGGTCCCAAAATTGCTAACCCTCTAATCTGGTAAATTCAGGCTAACTCAAATCAAATGCTCAAATCTTTTTTAAAGAAAAATACTATTTGAGTGCAGGCCTGTTATCAACTTACCACACAACAGCAGATGTGTGCCCTGATCAAGCTAGGGGAAATAGGGAAGCTATAGGTGCGCTAGTGACGGTGTATGATGTCTGTGAACAACCTGTACAGTAAAACTTGCCCCCTCTCCCTCCCTCAGCCGCACCGGGTGACCAAGGTGATGTAGGTGAACCAGGAGTTTCAGGAGCTCCAGGACCTAAAGGGTTAACTGGTCCTCAAGGATCCGTCGGACCTCCAGGGCCTGCTGGTGAGGACTTTAACCTTCAAGACGCTTAATTGCACACTACCCAAAACAATGCTTAATTAACACAAACGAACTCTTAACACCCAACATTGTAGGGTTTGTGGGCTTTGCTCACCTTTGTTTGTTAGTGTTGTTGATGATCTCACCAGTGCCTTGATTGGTTTGAGCTCATACTCTGCTCTCCTCCTTACTCCTCTCTCTGCTGGGAAGGTGTGATCGGACCCCCAGGCCTGAGTGGTAAACCTGGGGCTGATGGTCTCCCAGGGACCTCTGGACAAACTGGGCCCAAGGGAGACCAAGGACCACTTGGACTCAAAGGTGGGGACATGCTCAACCAGACTAGAAACTAAGGAGATTATTTTACATCAAATGTTTCTATCAATATGAGATTCTAGCATTGACATACTTTCATTGACTTATTTTGCCTCCCAGGTCCACCTGGACCACTGGGTTTGCATGGACTGGACGGACTAAAGGGTGTGAAGGGAGAGGTTGGGGCTAGAGGTTAGTAAAATGCACAATGCAGCAATATCAAGATAATCTCTCTGAAATTCTGGAAAATATATAGTTCTCAATGTAACATTTGTGAATGTTGGGGAGGTGAGTCATGGAGAGTCGGACATTTTGTTTGTGTGAATGTGTTTCCCAGGCCCAGGTGTGCCCGGTCCCTCCGGTGCTCCAGGCTATAAAGGAGAGAAGGGTTCTAGAGGGTGTCAAGGGCCTCAGGGGCCCTCTCAGCCAGGACCTCTGGGCCCCAAGGGCCAGTCTGGACTAACGGGTACTGTATAACCTCAGTGATACCAACCCCAGAGATATGGACATTGTATCAAACCACTGGCCACATTTAAATGTTTTTTCTTACGTGCAACTTTGCTCGTACATTGTGCATACGTGGAAATCCACAGTAATGTTGTGATTTAGGACTTATTTATTTATATGTTGCATGAAAATGCATGATTTATAAATGAAACATGCTCATGTGATATTTACATGACTATAATGTTTATAGATATTTGACAAATGTTTTTTCATCACATTTTGGGAACTCGTGCCTTGTTTTAGACATTTGGTCTAAAACAAGGCAAATCTTACGAATGAGGCCCATTAACTTTTAATGCAAAAACAGTGTCTCAGAAAGCTTGAATAAAACCCTCCCATGGAGCAGTTGACATACAAGCAGTGCATAATGACAGGTCTTGCTGTTACATTACACATGATATTAGTGTACTGTACTCATTATATACTGTAAGTTGTGCTTTTCAAAAAGGAGTAGGGTTCAGTAAAATGCTGTGACCAGGAATGTCCTCTCTTTATAGGAAGCCCAGGAGACACAGGTGCCTCCGGTCTACCAGGCATGGACTGTAAGGAGTCCATGCCCGGCCACTGTGGGGAGTCAGGCTTCCCTGGACGCGACGGACCACCAGGTCAGAATCACAGTTGTCGACGCCTTTAATGACCAGTCTGTATGGGAGTAGGGTGAAGTTTAGTCTGGCTAACACCTAACTCCTCCTGACTACAGAGTCTGGAAAGGCTCTTTTGATGTTGTCGGCACGATGCGTTGATAATGAAGGGGGCTGTGCTTTTTTACTGATTGGTTCTCCTCTGTGTCGTTCTCACTCAAACACCCACATGGACAACCACACACAGCCCCGAGTGCAGCCCACTTCCAATACAACTGTTGGATTTTCAAATCCAAACAATGTGAGGTCTCAACTTTTGAGAGAACTAATCAAAGCACAGCCCATTTCTGCGCGAATACTGCATTTACAATGGACTCCTGTCCAGACCAGTGTGTCACAGCTCTCCCTCGGCGGTGTACCATATGAGTCATGTCAGCCAGGCTAGGTGAAGTTGCCCCTCGGCGCTGATATTCGGTCAGTTTTAAATTTTCCCCACCAATGTTTTAAGTTTAGGATTAGGGGTGGGGAAGCTGATCCTAGATCTGTACCTAGGGGAAACTTCACTCTGGTTCCTTTTTGTGCCCATAGGAATAAGGCCCGACGGGGTGTGGTATATGGCCAATATACCATGGCTAAGGGCTGTTCTTAGGCACAACACGAAGACGGGTTCAATTCAATTCATACTATTTCATCCTTTCACCAGAGGAAATAGTCTGGGGAAAGAATTAGCAGCTAGATTTTATGTCCATCCTTGCTATGAAATCAAATAATCTTGCCAGCTAGCTATCGACAGAACAAAATCAAATCAAATTCTGCTGCAGAAATTAAAGAAAATAAGTTGCATTTACATTAGTTTTAGCTGTTTTCAATTGACATTTATTTGGATATACTTTATCCATTATAATTCATGTGATCTCCCACAGAGAGTGAATGGTGTCCTGATGAGACCGCAGCTGTCCTGAGCCAGCCAGGCAAACTAATGCATTAGCATAATTGCAACAGGGGTTTGTACAAACCTTGCTATCGGCCTCTACGACCTCGACATAATGTGTAAATTACATTTACAAAATGTTTGTGGAGGTCGGAGTGGCAGACAGCAAGGTTTGTACAAACCCCTGTTATTGCAAACCTTAATGCTAGGCTAGAAGCAAGGGGAAATATACTGAGGGGGTATTTTTCTCTGTAATAAAGCCCTTTTGCGCTGAAAAACTCATTCTGATTGGCTGGGCCTTGATCCTCGGTGGGTGGGCCTAACTCCCAAGTGGGTGGGCCTACGCCTTCCCATGCCCACCCATGGCTGTTCCCATTGCCCAGTCATGTGAAATCCATAAATTAGGGCCTAATGAATTTATGTAAATTGACTGATTTCCTTCTGTGAACTGTAACTCAGTAAAACCTTTGAACTTGTGGCATCATGCGTTCATATTTTTGTTTAGTATAATAATAAACACCTTATTGCTTTTCTCTTGTCCTTTGCTGTGGTATATCAAGACCAGTGTAGTGATACTTCAGAGCAGTAAACAGGTATTTTTGCGTCACACCTGTGGTATATAGTCTCATATACAAAGGTCTGGTTTTAACCAAATGCTTTTTTTTGTACTTTTTTTAACTGAAACAAATTACCCGTATATGGTTATAATACTGTTCTTTTTTAAAGAAAAGGGTATTCACGTATTATTTTTTTGATTCTGATGTCCATGCTGATTGTGCTGACAAGCATAGCCATTCCAGCCTAGAAATTGTAGCTTAGCTCATAGTTTTCAGCTGTTGCCTGCCACCACAGAAAGTATTCATATGATTCATTATTTTTTGTTACAGCATGATCTTAATGACTGAAAGCATATTTTTGAAATATTTCAAATGTATTGAAATATCTCATTTATACCACGTCAATACTGCCTTCTTAATTGACATGTGTCTGTTTCAGCTTTTAAACAAATTAAAACACATAAAAAACAACAATTTCATCCATTTTGAATTCAGGCTATAACACAACGAAATGTGGAATAAGTCAAGGGGTATGAATACTTTCTGAAGGCTCTGTATATGCATATGATCGAAATCAACACAGGTCGACTCTTGTTTTCAAATGCATAGCCTATTTCAATCAAATCAATCAAATGTATTTATAAAGCCCTTTTTACATCAGCCAATGTCACAAAGTGCTATACAGAAACCCAGCCTAAAACCCCAAACAGCAAACGATGCAGATGTAGAAGCATGGTGGCTAGGAAAAAGTCCCTAGAAAGGCAGGAACCTAGGAAGAAGCCTAGAGAGGAACCAGGCTCTGAGGGGTGGCCAGTTCTGACTGTGCCGGTTTGAGATTACAACAGTACATGGCCAAGATGTTCAAACGTTCATAGATGACCAGCAAGGTCAAATAATAATAATCGGAGTGGTTGTAGAGGGTGCAACAGGTCAGCACCTCAGGAGTAAATTTTAGTTAGGACCTACTGAAGAGATGAGTCTTCAATAAAGACTTAAAGGTCGAGATCAAGTCTGCGTCTCTCACATGGATAGGCAGACCACGCCATAAAAATTGAGCTATGTAGGCTCCCGAGTGGTGCAGCGGACTCTATGCTTGAGGCTTCACTACAGATACCCTGGTTCAATTCCAGGCTGTATTACAACCGGCCGTGATTGGGAGTCCCATAGGGTGGTGCACAATTGGCCCAGCGTCATCCGGGTTTTTATGTTGTAGACCGTCATTGTAAATAATAATTTGTTCTTAAATGACTTGCCTAGTTAAATAAAAATATAGGAGAAAGCCCTGCCTCCAGCTGTTTGCTTAGAAATTCTAGGGACAATAAGGAGGCCTGCGTCTTGTGACTGTAGCATACGTGTAGGTATGTACGGCGGGACCAAATCAGAGAATTGGGTAGGAGCAAGTCATGTAATACTTTGTAGGTTAACAGTAAAACCTTGAAATCAGCCCTCGCTGATTTCCCTTTCCCTTCCCTTAAGAGGAAGCCAGTGTAGAGAGGCTAGCACTGGAGTAATAGGATCAAATTTCTGGATTCTAGTCAAAATTCTAGCAGCCATGATTAGCACTAACTGAAGTTTATTTAGTGCTTTATCCAGGTAGCCAGAAAGTAGAGCATCGCAGTAGTTTAATCTAGAAGTGACAAAAGCATGAATTCATTTTTATACATTTTTGGACAGAAAGTTTCAGATTTTTGCAATGTTACGTAGATGGAAAAAGCTGTCCTTGAAATAGTCTTTATATGTTCGTCAAAAGAGAGATCGGGGTCCAGAGTAACGCCGATGTCCTTCAGTTTTATTTGTGACGACTGTACAACCATCAAAATTTGTCACCCCCATGACTTTAGAGATCCTTTTAATTCTCTATTTGGTTAGGTCAGGGTGTGACTAGGGTGGGAAATCTATGTTTTCTATTTCTTTGTTGGCCGGGTATGGGTCCCAATCAGAGGCAGCTGTCTATCGTTGTCTCTGATTGGGGATCATACTTGGGCAGCTTTTTCCCACCCTGTAGTTTGTGGGATCTTGTTTTGGTACTGTGCTGTTTAGCCCTACTAAACTTTACGTTTCGTTTTTATTTGTTGTTTTTTCAGTGTTCATTGAATAAAGTAAGATGTACGCCTACCACGCTGCACCTTAGTCCGATCCTTCCATCGACGAGCATAACAAGATTAATTGCCAGATCCAACAGGAGATCTCTTTGTTTCTCGGGACCTAGAACTATCATCTCTGTTTTGTACGAGTTTAAAAGTTAAAAGTGTGCAGCCATCCACTTCCTTATGTCAGAAACACAGGCTTCCAGGGAGGGAAATTTTGGTGCTTCACCATGTTTCATCGAAATGTACAGCTGTGTATCACCAGCATAGCAGTGAAAGTTAACATTATGTTTCCAAATGACATCACCAAGAGGTAAAATATACAGTGAAAACAATAGTGGTCCTAAAATGGAACCTTGAGGAACACCGAAATTTACAGTTGATTTTTCAGGGGACAAACGATTCACAGAGACAAACCGATATCTTTCCGACCGATAAGATCTAAACCAGGCCAGAACTTGTCCGTGTAGACCAATTTGGGTTTCCAATCTCTCCAAAAGAATGTGGTGATCGATGGTCTCCAAATCAGCACTAAGGTCTAGGAGCAGGAGGACAGATGCAGAGCCTTGGTCTGATACCATTAAGAAGTAATTTACCACCTTCATGAGTGCAGTCTCAGTGCTATGATGGGGTCTCAAACCAGACTGCTCAACCAATTTTTCAAAACAAATTGAGAGGAATGGGAGATTCGATATAAGCAGTTTTTTATATTTTCTTGTTCAAGGTTTGGCTTTTTCAAGAGGTTTTATTACTGCCACTTTTAGTGAGTTTTAATCCGGTGGATAGGGAGACGTTTATTATGCTCAACATAGGAGGGCCAAGCACAGGAAGCAGCTCTTTCAGTAGTTGAATTGGAATTAGGGTCCAGTATGCATCTTGAAGGTTTAGAGACCATTACTATTTTCATAAATGTTTTGAGATATAGGATTAAAAAAACTTGAGTGTCTCCCTAGGTCCTGGCAGTGTTGTGCAGACTCAGGACAACTGAGCTTTGGAGAAATACGCAGATTTAAAGAGGAGTCCGTAATTTGCTTTCTAATCATGATCTTTTCGCCGAAGAAGTTCATGAATTTATCACTGCTGAAGTGAAAGCCATCCTCTCTTGGGGAATACTGCTTTTTAGTTAGCTTTGCGACAGTATCAAAAATACATTTGGGATTTTATTTATTCTCCTCAATTGGAAAAATAGGATGATGGAGCAGCAGTGGGAGCTCTTCCATTTTGTACGGTACTGTCTTTCCAAGCTAGTCGGAAGACTTCCAGTTTGGTGGAGCGCCATTTCCTTTCCAATTTTCTGGAAGCTTGCTTCAGGGCTCGGTTATTTTCTGTATTCCAGGGGGCTAGTTTCTTTTGACAAATGTTTTTGGTTTTTAGGGGTGCAAATGCATCTAGGGTATTACGCAAGGTTAAATTTTAGTTCCTCATTTAGGTGGTTAACCAATTTTTGTACTCTGATGTCTTTGGGTAGGTGGATGGAGTCTGGAAGGGCATCTAGGAATCTTTGGGATGTCCTAGTATTTATAGCACGGCTTTTGATGATACTTGGTTAGGATTTTAGCAGATTATTTGTTGCGATTGCAAACGTAATAAAATGGTCGTCCGATAGTCCAGGATTATGAGGAAAAAAATAACGAAACTAGGTCCAGAGTGTGACTGTGGCAGTGAGTAGGTCTAGAGACATGTTGGACAAAACCCCTTGGGTCGATGATGGCTCCAAAAGCCTTTTGGAGTGGGTCTGTGGACTTTTCCATGTGAATGTTAGTCACCAAAAATATATTACATTTTATCTGCCATGACTACAACGTCTGATAGGAATTCAGTGAGGAATGCCGTGTACGGCCCAGGAGGCTTGTGAACTGCAGCTATAAAAAGTGATTTAGTAGGCGGAATAGATTTCAGAAGCTCAAAAAACAAAAACGCAGTACATTTTTGGGGGGGGGAGAAATAGAAATTTGCTATCGTAAATGTTAGCAACACCTCTGCTTTTGCGGGATGCACGGGGATATGGTTACTAGTGTAACCATGAGGAAATTCATCAAGTAAATTCATCAAGCTTAACCATGCTTCAGTCAGGCCAATCACATCCAGGCTGCATCACATCTGGCAGTGATTGGGAGTCCCATAGGGTGGCATGCCATTGGCCCAGCGTCGTCCGGGGTAGGCCGTCATTGTAAATATGAATTTGTAATTTACTGACTTGCCTAGTTAAGTAAAGATTATGATCAGTCACCATCAGTTCATGGACTATAAGTGAGGGATCTAACATTAAGTAGCGCTGTTTTGAGATGTGAGATATCACAATCTCTTTCAATAATGACAGGAATGGAGGAGATCTTTATTCCAGTGCTAAGGTAAACCCCGCCATGTTTAGTTTTGCCCAACCTAGATTGAGGCACAGACACGGTCTCAATGGGTATAGCTGAGCTGACTACACTTTCTGTGCTCGTGGCAGACTACACTAAGCTGGCAGGTTCGCTAACAGCCTGCTGCCTGGCCTGCTGCCTGGCCTGCACCCTGGCCTGCACCATGGCCTGCACCCTTTCTCATTGTGGAGCTAGAGGAGTTATACTTGTCAATTCAATTCTAGCCTACAGCCCAATACGTTTGTTAACTACAATTCTAGCCTACTTATAAAGTAGGGAAGATCATAAAAATTGTCTAATACAAATGACCCACTCAATCTCTAGAACAGATTTGATTCATTTTAACTGGCATTGACTAAGCATGCACATGTTGGAAGTTTACATACACTTAGGTTGGAGTCATTAAAACTAGTTTTTCAACCACTCCACAATTTTCTTGTTAACAAAGTATAGTTTGGCAAGTCGGTTAGGACATCTACTTTGTGCATGACACCAAGTCATTTTTCCAACAATTGTTTACAGACAGATTAGTTGATTTAGAATTCACTGTATCACAATTCCAGTGGGTCAGAAGTTTACATACACTAAGTTGACTGTGCTTTTAAACAGGTTGGAAAATTCCAGAAAAGTAAGGCTGATAGGCTAATTGACATCATTTCAGTCAATTGGAGGTGTACCTGTGGATGTATTTCAAGGCCTACCTTCAAACTCAGTGCCTCTTTGCTTGACATTGTAGGTAAATCAAAAGAAGTCAGCCAAGACCGCAGAATTTTTTTTGTATGCCTCCACAAGTCTGGTTCATCCTTGGGAGCAATTTCCAAATGCCTGAAGATGCCACATTCATCTGTACAAACAATAGTAGGCAAGTTTAAACACCATGGGACCACACAGCCGTCATCCCGCTCAAGAAGGAGACACCCTCTGTCTCCTAGAGATGAACGTACTATGGTGTGAAAAGTGCAAATCAATCCCAGAACAACAGCAAAGGACCTTGTGAAGATGCTGGAGGAAAGAGGTACAAAAGTATCTATATCCACAGTAAAACGAGTAAATCAACATAACCTGAAATGCCGCTCAGCGAGGAAGAAGCCACTGCTCCAAAACCGCCATAAAAAAAGCCAGACTATGGTTTGCAACTGCACATGGGGACAAAGATCGTACGTTTTTTAGAAATGTCCTCTGGTCTGATGAAACAAAAATAGAACTGTTTGGCCATAATGACTATCGTTATGTTTGGAGGAAGAAGGGGGAAGCTTGCAAGCTGAAGAACACCATCCCAAACGAAGTACAGGGGGTGGCAGCATTATGTGTGGGGGTGCTTCACTGCAGGGGGGACTGCTGCACTTCACAAAATAGATGGCATCATGAGGGAGTAAAATGATGTGGATATATTGAAGCAACATCTGCAGACATCAGTCAGGAAGTTTAAAGCTTGGTCGCAAATGGGTCTTTCAAATGGACAATGACCCCAAGCATACTTCCAAAGTTGTGACAAAATGGCTTAAGGACAACAAAGTCAAGGTATTGGAGAGGCCAATAGGCTTGAGGTCACAAAGCCCTGACCTCAAGCCTATAGAAAATATGTGAGCTGAACTGTAAACGCGTGTGCAAGCAAGGAGGCCTTCAAACCTGACTCAGTTACACCAGCTCTGTCAGGGGGAACTTATTGTGGGAAGCTTTTGGAAGGCTACCCTAAACGCTTGAGGCAATGCTACCAAATACTAGTTGAGTGTAAATACATTTCTGACCCACTGGGAATGTGCTGAAATAAATTAAATCTGAAATAAATCATTCTCTCTACTATTAATCTGACATTTCACATTCTTAAAGGAAAGTGGTGATCCTAACTGACCAAAGTCAGGGATTTTTTACAAGGATTAAATGTCATGAATTGCGAGAAACTGAGTTTAAATGTATTTGGCTAAGGTGTATGTAAACTTCCGACTTCCGACAACTGTATATAGAATGTTGTTGGATTCATGCATTGCTACACTGCATTCTATTTCCAGGGTGAGCACTCTGGTTCACGTGCGAAAAATAAAATACATTTTTAACTGCGGTGTGATTTGGGATTAATATTTGGTTTACAACAGTGGGTGTTTATATGAACCTTGCTGTCAACCACTGCGACCTCGGCAACAATGTTGCAATTTTAGAAATGCTATCTCCCCTGTACCATAGAGAGTAAACCTTGTCCTGACGAGACAGCAACTGAGCCAGGCGAAATCATGCATCAACATCATAACATAATTATCGATATATCCAAATAAATGTAAATTGAAAACGGTTAAAACAGACATGCAGTACATTTGCTGTCAGTCCAGCTGCAGAGTTTGACGTACTGGTATTGTATACGTCTTTCTTTTTCCAAACGCATTTAAGCAAAAACCACCCCCTGTTATTCAGAGGGGTGTCCTACAATGCTCCCATTGGCTAGCTAGCTTTGTCTCACTCACAGGTGATCAGTGCAGAGACAGTGACCTTCCAATGTAAGGATGGAAAGTGTAATTTAACAATTAGCTGCCAACCGTAATGCAGGCCTATTATTATCATGGTTGGGAACATTTGTCCATGTATTTATTTTCAGAGTTGTAAAAATGTCTCAGAACTCTGAATTCCCTCAATTGAGGGTCAACTTAGTTAACCTAGGCTACTTAACGGTACCAGCTTGGTAGTTTAAGTTGTTATATTATCATTAGAAGTGTATTATCAGGTAAAATCATGCTTATCATTCATCCTTTCTCAAATATATATTAGGTAATCATTCAGTCTAATACGCTATGCCACAGCCATTGAATCTGTCTTTGAGCGTTAAGGGACGTTAATGGCTAGCTTGGTCCACAACATTGTTATTATATTTTTCAATGTTGAAATACAAGGGCAAACGCTAATGATCAGTGATCTGTCATTTCGTGCTTTGTGATATTCACTTCCGATCTTGGAGACTTGGAGAGCACTCAAAGGGTTGTAGAACACCCTTCTGAATAACGAGCCGTGGTTTTGGCTTAACTGCATTGGGAAAAAGAAAGACGCGCATTGTATATCTGTGTAGTTGGCTAGCTAGCGAGGGAGAAGAACATTTGCCCGCCTGCATTGCAACCAATCGTTGTTTGAATGGCAACAATGGAAATATAATTAGCAACCAGATTTGTGTCCGGACTATACCCTCCTTTTGGATAGATGAAAGACCATGATCCCTTGCTGATTTAAGACTTGTGCTTAATACGGGCAAAACAAAATACATGTTTGTAAGAATATTCACTCATTAGATGGTTCTCCAATCGAACATGTTCCCGCATATAAATAGTTAAGCATCAGGATTGATGTGGATTTTACACTTTAAAAAAAACATAAAGATGAGCTGGTTAAGAAACTAAGATTTATAGTGGCCTTTTTCTACAGAAATAGATCATGCCTTTCTCTAAGTAGTAGGAAGCAGATTATACAGTCAACCTTTTGATCTGTTCTTGATTATGGTGATATTATTTAGCAAAGTGCAGCTGCTACTTCTCTTAAACCTTTGGATGCCATCTACTATAGTGCCCTTCGTCTTGTTACAGGTCAAAAGGTTGTCTGGACTATGCTAAAGATCCATAGATCTCTCCTTACTGCCTGTCTGTTTACAAGGCCCTACTTCAAAAACTTCTGTCTTATCTAACTTTGCTGTTGAAGTATAGACACCTAAGTTGCCTAACCCATTCAGAGGATTGGTTAATGCTTGATGTTCCTAGGGGGCTCTACCGAGCTAGATAAATTTGCTTTTAGTTCTAATGCACCGTATTGCTCAAACTAAATTCTAAATACATTTCATCTTGATGTTCTTGATGATCTGTTGCTGTTCTGAGACTTATAGGTGGAGGAATGTCACTTTTTCTGGGGATGTTTTATTTATGCTTCCCATGACAGTTTTATTTTATTTTAATGTGTGTATATGGGTATATTTACATTGTATAATACAGGACGCATGTTAAAATAAAGGTTCATTGTTTAGACATATATATTATTTAAAAAATATATCAAACGCTTTTGATAAATATGTCAATCAAATGTTTTTATATGTTGGCAACCGGTTATTAAAAGCAATAAAGCACTTCAGGAGTTTGTGGTATATGGCTAATATACCACGGCTTCGCTTAGTGCCTAAGAACAGCCCTTAGCCTTGGTAATGGGCCATATAAGACACCCCCTTGGGCCTTATTGCTTAAATATAGCAGACTACTAATATAGCAACATTTTTATTTTGCAATGACACGCAATGTGAGAGTAAAATTCTAAGATGCAGGGCAATTGCAAGGTTCAGTATTTGAAGCTCCAATCAATTTAAACCAAATGTTTAGTTTGTTCACAAGTGTCATTGTGAGAAGAACATTTATTTTTTTATTAGTATTTTTTTGTTGCTCCAAAAAAAAAAATGTTACAAACACAGTCACAATTAACACTTTAGTTGTGTGTGTGTGGTGATGTTTCAGGTACACCAGGTGACATTGGCTGCTCCGGCCCTGCTCTGCCCATGACCAGTGAAGAGGGGGACAACGGTGTGCCCGGCTTACCAGGGCTCAAAGGGGACAAGGGGACTTCAGGCCCCCCCGGGCTGCCTGGCATTGCAGGGTTACCTGGGCCTAAAGGTAACAGGACAGACCTGGGTTGTGTTCATAAGGCACTAAATGGAGTGTATTGAAACTGGGAGGGACTAGCTGGACGCTCATTTTGTCGTTCTGTTGCGAAACATTTAGTAACTTTTTGTTGTGTGCTCTAACAAACATGACCTGGACTGTATAATAAAGGCCTCATACAGCGAGATGCTACCCTTGGTAACATAGTAAAGTAACGTAGAGTCCGCCCTCTCAGATACTCCAATGCTTTCATTGTTTGATAACGCATTGATCTAAGTGGAAGATCCACTTAAGCATGTGCCAGTGCCGACCAGGTACATGTTTGGGGTGGAGATCACAGAAATGTACAATACGTGCATATGTGGACACCTGCTTGTCAAACATCTAATTCCAAAATCATGGGGATTAATATGGAGTTGGTCCCCCCCTTTGCTGCTATCACAGCCTCCACTCTTCTGGGAAGGCTTCCCACTAGATGTTGGCATATTGCTGCAGGGAGTTGCATCCATTCAGCCACAAGAGCATTAATGAGGTCGGCCACTGATGTTGGGCGATTAGGCCTGCTCACAGTAGGCGTTCCAATTTATCTCAAAGGTGTTTGATGGGGTTGATGTCAGGGCTCTGTGCGGGCCAGTCAAGTTCTTCCCTACCGATCTCGACAAACCAGGTAGCGTTCTCCTGGCATCTGCCAAACCCAGATTAGTCCGTCAGACTGCCAGATGGTGAACCGTGAGTCATCACTCCAGAGAACGCGTTTCCACTGCTCCAGAGTCCAATGGCAGCGAGGTTTACACCACTCCAGCCGATGTTTGGCATTGAGCATGGTGATCTTAGGCTTGTGTGCGGCTGCTCGGCCATGGAAACCCATTTCATGTAGCTCCCAACGAACAGTTCTTGTGCTGACTTTGCTTCCAGAGGCAGTTTGGAACTCTGTAGTGAGTGTTGCAACGAAGGGCAGACAATTGTTATGTTCTACACGCTTCAGCTCTTCAGTAAGGCCAGTGTTTGTCTATGAAGATTGCATGGTTATGAGCTCGATTTTATACACTTGTGGGCAACAGGTGTGGCTGAAATAGCTGAATGCACTAATTGGGCAGGGACTCCGCTATCCTGACTTTAGGGGGAAGGTTGTTTCACATTTGGGGTGCCAGGACAGAGAAGAGCTTTGACTGGGCTGAGCATGAACTAAGAGGCCAAGAGAAGAGATGTCGGGGTACGGAGTGCTTGGGTAGGGATGTGGGTTTTGAGTATAGCCTGACGATAAGGAGGTGCAGTTCCCCATGCTGCTCTGTCGGCAAGCACCAGGGTCTTGAAGATTATGTGAACTTCGAATGGAAGCCAGTGGAGGAGCCGGGTGACATGGGAGAACTTAGGAAGGTTGAACACCAGGCAGACTGCGGCATTCTGGATAAATTGCAGGGGTTTGATGGCACAAACGGGGAGCCCAGCCAACAGAGTTGCAGTAGTCTAGACAGGAAATGATAAGTGCCTGGATTAGGACCTGAGCTGCTTCCAGTGTGAGGAAAGGTCATACTCTCTGGATGTTGTAGAGCATGAACCTGCAGGAGCGAGTCACTGCTTTGATGTTTGCAGAGAACGCCAGGGTATTGTCCAGGGTCACTCCAAGGTTCTTTGCACTCCGGGAGGGGGACACCATGGAGTTGTCAACCGTGATGGAGAGGTCTTGGAGCAGGCCTTTCTTAAGAGGAAGAGCAGCTCTGTTTTCTTGAGGTTGAGTTTGAGGTGGTGGGCTGACATCCAATCTGAGATGTCTGCCAGGCCACCTAATTTATACATGAATTAAGAGCTATTATAGGTAAATGAGTAGGCTTAATATGTTTGGAGAATCGGATGATAAATACAAATATTGAGAAAGCATAGCGATTGCTTTGGATTCTTTATCCTTATGATCACTGGAGACTAAATGTGAAATCAGTCATAGGGCAGAAAATCAACATGACAGGTATTCGGCCCCTTTTCCACCCATAGTGACGTAGCCTAGGCTATAAATAGCTGTGCCATTATTCAGGTCATTAATTTAATTGTATGGCCTCATAGTTTGTGGGGATGGAATTTGGAGACGCAAGCTAAATAGACTTCTGTAGCCTATGGAAAGCTGTGCGCAGTTGCACCGAATGTATTACAACTTCTGTGTTAGTTTCTTTCCATTTGTAACCTACATTGTTTTTGTTGCCTACTTAAATCATCATGGAATTCAGTTTAAACCCGGAGCCTGGCACACGGTTTACTACGACTAGATCATTGTCATTACAGTTCCATGATCAGTGAGGTAGATTTATATGACTATTGTTCAACCCTTATTGTAAACTTTTGTCCACTTCTAATATTTCATGGATTGAACAACTAAATATGACAACTATCAGGATGGCCACCGCCGTTGTTTTTACGTCCCCTGATTGCCCATCTGCTAGCCTGCTGGCCACGGCTCGCTAGCTGTCTAGAGCATATCGGACTGTTCGCTGAAGAGGTCCATCAGCCAATTTTCTTGGGCTACAATACCTATTTTGCCGATTGGCCTGGACCCTTTTACTACACGGAGCCCTGCCGATCCATCAAGACTGGTCTGCCAATGTAACCGCCCGAGGGGGCTAAAACTGACTCTTCCGTTGCGATGTCCCCCTTAGGCCCTTCTGCTAGCTTGCTAGCCCCGGCTGAATTGCCGTGTCTCCAGCCCGCCTAGCTACTCACTAGACCCCACGATCACTCGGCAACGTATGCCTCTCCATAATGTCAATATGCCGTCAATATGCTGTTTTGGTTAGTGTTTATTGTCTTATTTCACTGTAGAGCTTCCAGCCCTGCTCAATATGCCTTAGCTAACCCTTTTGTTCCACCTCCCACACATGCGGTGACCTCACCTGGTTTAAATGGTGTCTCTAGAGACAATACCTCTCGTCGTCACTCAATGCCTAGGTTTACCTCCACTGTATTCACATCCTACCATAACCTTGTCTATACATTATACCTTGAATCTATTCTTCCGTGCCCAGAAACATGCCCCTTTTACTCTCTGTTCCGAACGCACTAGACAACCAGTTCTTATAGCCTTTAGCCGTACCCTTATCCTACTCCTCTGTTGATGTAAAGGTTAATCCAGGCCCTGCAGTGTTTAGCTCCACTCCCATTCCCCAGGCACTCTCATTTGTTGACTTCTGTAACTGTAAAAGTCTTGGTTTCATGCATGTTAACATTAGAAGCCTCCTCCCTAAATGTGTTTTATTCACTGCTTTAGCACACTCTGCCTACCCGGATGTCCTAGCCATGTCTGATTCCTGTCTTAGGAAGGCCACCATCCCTAACTGTAACATTTTCTGACAAGATAGAACTGCAAAAGGGGGGCGGAGTTAGCCTCCAGAGTTCTGTCATACTATTCAGTTCTGTGCACAAAAAATTTGAGCTTCTACTTTTAAAAATCCACCTTTCCAGAAACAAGTCCGCTTGCTACAGACCACCTTCTGCCCCCAGCTGTGCCCTGGACACCATATGTGAGGTCGTACTATCATCATCGGGGCGGCAGGGTAGCCTAGTGGTTAAGGCGTTGGACTAGTAAGTTCAAACCCCCGAGCTGACAAGGTACAAATCTGTCGTTCTGCCCCTGAACAGGCAGTTAACCCACTGTTCCTAGGCCGTCATTGAAAATAAGAATTTGTTCTTAACTGACTTGCCTGGTTAAATAAAGGTTAAAAAAAAATTTAAAAAAAAAAAATAGAAATAAAAAAATAAAAAATAGATAAATAGAGTTTGCGAGGTCTTAGCTAACAGTGCAAAAATCCAGAATCAAATAGAAGGGTCAATGCATATAGCCATTTTGTTGGCTATTTATCAGTCTTATGACTTGGTGATGGTGTCAGACTTGTTGCTCCGGTACAGCTTGCTGTGTGGAAGCAAAGTGAACAGTCTATGGCTTAGGTGGCTGGAGTCTTTAACAATTTTTCAGCCCTTCCTCTCACATCGCCTGATATAAAGGTCCTGGATGGCAGAGAGCTCAACCCCAGTGATGTACTGGGCTGCTCTCACCACCCTCTGTAGCGCCAATGCGAGCAATGGCTGTGAAGTTGCCATAACAAGCAGTGATGCAGCCAGTCAAGGTGCTCTCAATGGTGCAGCTGTACAACTTTTTGATGATTTGAGGGCCCATGACAAATCTTTTCAACCTCCCGAGGGGGATGAGGCACTGTTACGCCTTCTTCACGACTGTTTGCATGTGGAACATTTTAAGTCCTTAGTGATTTGGACACCCGAGGAACTTGAAGCTCTCGACCCGCTCCACTGCTGCCCCGTCGATGTGGATGGAGGCGTGCTCGATAACCTAATGTTAAGGATGTCTTACAAACAAATGTAACATATCCATGGCCACATTTTGTGGTTACTGTAACTTTAAATTTCTCCTTCTGAAATCATATAAAGCGTGCATTTTCAAGTTAGCATGCATAGTTCATTGCGGGTCTGTGGACATCTTCACAATTGCTGTAATAATCTGTGCAGAATCTCGAACGGCATTGATCACTTGCGCCATGTACTTTCAATGTAATCTCAACTGCAATCTAGGTCATTTGGTTTTGCTATTAGATTAAGCACAGTGATAACATGAATCTGTTGTATACAATAGTTAAACAAAATATCTGACTTTGTATTCCCATTTGAACTTTGCTATGCTTTAAAATAATAATAATCTACCAATTGGTGCTGAAAAATATACAATATGCATATATTTTTATGGATTTCTGACATTGATCCCAAATATTCTGAACCCGTTCTCTCAATATACCTGTATATGAGTCTGATGAGAAAATTCTAATTCAAGGTACACTGTATTTAAAGGGATGGCATTCATTGAATTGGAATTTCACTTTACTTACTGAATTGTCTGACCTCAATTCAAATTGACCCCAAACCTGCTGTTGTCGCCCAGGTGAGAGAGGAGCTTCGGGGATGATGGGGGTCCCAGGACACCCCGGTTCCACAGGAACATGTGGGCCCCCAGGACCCAAAGGAACCAAGGGACTGCAAGGAGATGAAGGTCAGCTCCTCATGAAAGTGACCATCGCCAGCATAATTAACATTAATCATGAGTGATACAGATTGATGCAGATTGAAAATAATTATAAAGCAGTAGATCCAGCATCAGTAGGGACGATGTCATTGAAACAGTCGTACAAATATAATTACTAGTAAGGACATTCCTATTGCCTTGATCTGGGAGGCTTTCTCCCTTCTTGTAATTGTATTTCTATTGACACAGCAGCTTAACCCACATACCCTCCTCTCTCTGTCTCTCTGGACATGTGTTCTTTCATCCACAGGTCCAAAAGGAGAAAAGGGGAATGTGATCACTCCATTGATAATCCCACCTCCTCCTGGACCCGTAGGCCCACCCGGTCAACCAGGCCTTCCTGGCTTCACTGGCGGCCCGGGATCCAATGGTTTTGAGGGACAGAAAGGTAGGGCCTGATGTGGGTCAACGGAAGACCCTGAAATCTCTTGATATCTTCCTGTGTATAGTGCTCTGTGTCCTCCTAAATTGCATTTATAAATATAAGAACTATCATTCAGAGAGGGTGGTTGTAGTTTCTCAGACAGACCTCTTGAGGTCTTTGTGAAAGTAGAATTTTCAATAAGAGGATTAGTTATTTGTTGTATATTATAAACTGAGTAATTCGACCCCTGAATTGGCTGACAGCCGTGGTATATCAGACCGTATACCACAGGTATAACAAAACATTTATTTGTATTGCTCTAATTACGTTGGTAACCAGTTTATAATAGCAATAAGGCACCTCAGGTGTTTGTGGTATATGGCCAATATACTCTCACCACCCTCTGGCTAGCTGTATCCAGGCACTCTGCGTTGGGTCATGCGTAAGAACAGCCCTTAGCCATATACCACACCCCCTCGTGACTTATTGCTTACATATAGCATTCACACAGTGAATACAACTTAAAGATAAGACAGTACTTGAAACTGTATATGTCTGCTGTTGCAGGGAGAAGTGGCCAGTTGGGTTCACCAGGATTCCCGGGGCCCGAGGGCCCCCAGGAGCAGACGGGGCCCCAGGGGACAGTGGGGTACAGGGGGAGAGGGGGGCATTGGGACCACAGGGTGAGTCAAATGAAATGTGTGGATGGACACTTCACACACCCACACTGCTCATGAACCTGTGTCCAAATAAACATCAACCCTTTTTTATTTTTTTAACCTTTATTTTACCTTTATTTTACTAGGCAAGTCAGTGAAGAACAAATTCTTATTTTCAATGACAGCCTAGGAACAGTGGGTTAACTGCCTGTTCAGGGGCAGAACGACAGATTTGTACCTTGTCAGCTCGGGGATTCAAACTTGCAACCTTTCGGTTTACTAGTCCAACGCTCTAACCACAAGGCTACTCTGCCGCCCCATCTTCATGTCACTTTAGACTCAGACCCTGTTTTGACCTTAAAGTGGCAATCTGCAATTGGTACATCCATTTTTTAAAATTATTAATCTATACTAGGTTTTGTGGTTGGAGTGAAAACCTACAGAATGGTAGTTGTCCATGGAACAGGGTTGGAGAGCGCTGATAAATACCCAAATATAACTTTATAAATCCCTCATGAGCTTAGTTCAACTGTCGTACCCCATAAGAACCCAAAATATAAGGCTAGTATTCAATCAGATCTTCATTTTCTTTTTTTTTAACGTCGCCCTACGGGAGTCCCAATTACGTCCGGTTGTGATATAGCCTGGATTCGAACCAGGGTGTCTGTAGTGACGCTTCAAGCACTGAGATGCAGTGCCTTAGACCGCTACACCACTCAGGTAACCCGCGTTAGCCTACATAGCTTTTCATTTAATTTTGTTTAGGCGGTGTAACTGTGTTAGCTCTGTCAAATCGATGAGCGGCTGCTCTTGTGGTCATTGTCACTGTTATGGATATAGGTATCCTGTGTGTATTTGTTTTCTCTCCTTCTGCCCTAGTCACAGGTGACACTCATCAGTCGCCAAACTGAAGGCACACCTGCTCTTTTTCCCTTACCCAATCACATCCCCTTTCCCTTGGTTTAAAATAAACCCAATCAGTTGTCTCTTGAGCTATCTCTCTTCTGTTTTTGCGCCTACATCTCACATTGTCCGTTATCATGTGAGTTTGTACTGCTGTGGTGTATGGCTGTTTGTTTGTTGGTGGGAAAAGGGCCAAGTCGCCCTCGGGCATACATTACCCTTAGGAAAACTTCGTCTAAATACTCTAGTTAGAACCAGTGTAACGATCGTCGTTGGTGGAAGAAGGTGAGGACCAAGGTGCAGCGTGGTAAGTGTTCATGATATTTAATAAAATAAACAGAACACTAAATGACCAAAAACAACAGAGTGAACGACACGAAACAGTTCTGTATGGTAGACACAGAAAACAACTACCCACAAAACATAGTGGGAAAACAGGCTACCTAAGTATGGTTCTCAATCAGAGACAACGATCGACAGCTGCCTCTGATTGGGAACCATACCAGGCCAAACATAGAAGTACAAAACCTAGAACAAAAACATAGAATGCCCACCCCAACTCACGCCCTGACCAGGACGTGACAATCGGGCAGACCACCCACTGTATTTTATTGGTTAGTTAGCTAGCTGTTCTTGAAGCAGGCAAGACTAGCTTAGATTTAAAAATATATATATTTATACCTTTTTTCCTTGGGTCCAAGGAACTTGAAGCTCTCAACCCGCTCCACTGCTGCCCCGTTGCATTGGATTTCTACTAATGCGACTCTGCATACAATGGCAATGCCTGTGAGCTGACAGCAGTTACACCTCCGGCACCACCTAAACAAAAGCAAGGAAAAGCTATGTTTTTTTTTCAGCTACTTGGGTTGCCACTGATCTGATTGATTCAACTGTCAAATCCATAAGCGCCTCCCTGCATTATACAGTACCTATCGTGGTCATTGCCATTGGATGCACCAAGTCGCATTAGTAGAAATCCCATTCGAACACTGGAATGTGTAATGTAATCTACACCTCATTTCTGCTGATATAAATCCTTATTATTTTGTTTGATTTTCAATTTGAGTGTAATTATTTGTATATAGCCTACACTTTCTCGTTCTGAACTTTTAATGCGGGTGGGACCATGGCCACAAAAGCTCTACTCATCGATTTGACAGCAGTTACACCTCTGATACCACCTAAACAAAAGCAATGATAAACTATGCATTTGTCGGTTAACGTGGATTACGGCTGTTTTATTTCATTGTTTGTAAATTAATTAAATTGATTGATTGAATCACATTTTTCTAAAAAAGTATTTACTATTATGCTCCCTTCAAGAGTAGCTAAATATATTGTTTCTCTTTGTCTCTTACTGTCTGCCATCGTAGGCGCCCCAGGTCCTTTGGGAGATGCCGGCAGCCCAGGCCCCACCACCACCTTTAACTCTGGCTTCCTGTTGGTGATGCACAGCCAATCAGACATGCTCCCTTCCTGTCCAGCAGACATGACACAACTGTGGACTGGCTACAGTTTGCTGTACCTGGAGGGCCAAGAGAAAGCCCACACACAGGACCTCGGTACGTTGGTCTACAATACTGTTGGTGTGTGTGCTCATCTGTGTGTGTGTGTGTGTGTGTGTGTGTTTGAATGATTGTAACCAGTAACCTAGCATGTCTTTTCCTACTAATAGGTCAGGCTGGGTCATGTATGCGTCTCTTCAGCACCATGCCGTTCTCCTTTTGCAACATGGGCACGTGTGACTACGCCAGCCGCAATGACAAGTCCTACTGGTTGTCCACCACAGCGTCAGTGCCCATGATGCCCGTGGCGGACCAGGACATCCAACAACACATCAGCCGCTGCGTGGTGTGTGAGGCCCCCTCCCCTGCTGTGGCAGTTCACAGCCAGGACAACAGCAATCCCTTCTGTCCCCCCAACTGGAGGAGTCTTTGGGTAGGATACTCCTTCCTCATGGTGAGTGATTTTATGTGTGTCTGTGTGTGTCTTTGCATGTCTGTGTGTACAGTACCAGTCAAAAGTTTGGACACACCTACTCATTCAAGAGTTTTTCTTTATTTTGACTATTTTCTACATTGTAGAATAATAGTGAAGACATTAAAACTATGAAATAACACATGGAATCATATAGTAACCAAAAAAGTGTTAAACAAATCAGAATATATTCTTCAGAGTAACCACCCTTTGCCTTCAACCAGCTACACCTGGAATGCTTTTCCAACAGTCTTGAAGGAGTTCCCACGTATGCTGAGCACTTGTTTGCTGCTTTTCCTTCACTGTGCGGTCCAACTCATCCCAAACCATCTCAATTGGGTTGAAGTCGGGTGATTGTGGAGACCAGGTCATCTGGTGCAGCATTCCATCACTCTCCTTCTCTGTCAAATAGCCCTTACACAGCCTGGAAGTGTGTTGGATCATTGTTCTGTTGAAAAACAAATGATAGTCCCACTAAGTGCAAACCAGATGGGGGGGCGTATTGCTGCAGAATGCTGTGATAGCCATGCTGGTTAAGTGTGCCTTAAATTCTAAATAAATCACAGACACTGTCACCAGCAAAGCACCCCTGCACCATCACACTTCCTCCTCCATGCTTCACAGGGGGAACCACATATGCGAGTGGAGTTTGGAACCAAAAATGTCACATCTGGACTCAAAGGACAGATTTCCACCAGACTAATGTCCGTTTGTCCTGTTTCTTGGCCCAAGCAAGTCTCTTCTTTTTGGTGTCCTTTTGTCATGGTTTCTTTGCAGCAATTCGACTATGAAGGCCTGATTCACGCAGTCTCCTCTGAACAGTTGATGTTGAGATTAGAGGTCGACTGATTAATCGGAATGGCCGATTTTAATTAGGGCCGATTTCAAGTTTTCATAACAATCGGAAATCGGTATTTTTGGGCACCGATTTGGCGGATTTTTTAAATTATACATACATTTTTGTTTTTACACCGTCAGTTAAGAACACATTCTTATTTTCAATGACGGCCTAGGAACGGTGGGTTAACTGCCTTGTTCAGGGGCAGAACGGCAGATTTTTAACTTGTCAGCTCGTGGATTCAATCTTGCAACCTTACAGTTAACTAGTCCAACGCTCTAACCACCTGCCTCTCATTGCACTCCACGAGGAGACTGCCTGTTACGCGAATGCAGTAAGAAGCCAAGGTAAGTTGCTAGCTAGCATTAAACTTATCTTATAAAAATCCAATCAATCAATCATAATTACTAGTTAACTACACATGGTTGATGATATTAGTAGTTTATCTAGCGTGTCCTGCGTTGCATATAATCGGTGCGCATTCGCGGAAAAATTATTTTCGTTGCTCCAACATGTACCTAACCATAAACATCAATGCCTTTCTTAAAATCAATACACAGAAGTATATATTTTTAAACCTGCATATTTAGCTAAAAGAAATCCAGGTTAGCAGGCAATATTAACCAGGGGAAATTGTGTTACTTCTCTTGCGTTCATTGCACGCAGAGTCAGGGTATATGCGATAATAATAAACGTTTTGTTTTCAAAATGATTGTTTCTGGATTCGACCATATTAATGACCAAAGGCTCATATTTCTGTGTGTTATTATGTTATTAAGTATATGATTTGATAGAGCAGTCTGACTGAGCGATGGTAGGCAGCAGCAGACTCGTAAGCATTCATTCAAACAGCACTATTGTGCGTTTTGCTCTTCGTTGTGCTTCAAGCATTGTGCGGTTTATGACTTCAAGCCTATCAACTCCCGAGATTAGGCTGGTGTAACCGATGTGAAATGGCTAGCTAGTTAGCGGGGTGCGCGCTAATAGCGTTTCAAACATCACTCGCTCTGAGACTTGGAGTAGTTGTTCCCCTTGCTCTGCATGGGTAACGCTGCTTCAAGGGTGGCTGTTGTTGATGTGTTCCTGGTTCGAGCCCAGGTAGGAGTGAGGAGAGGGAAGCAAGCTATACTGTTACACTGGCAATACTAAAGTGCCTATAAGAACATCCAATAGTCAAAGGTATATGGAATACAATTCATATGGAGAGATATAGTCCTATAAATACTATATTAACTACAACCTCTTACCTTGGAATATTGAAGTCTCATGTTAAAAGGAACCACCAGCTTTCATATGTTCTCATGTTCTGAGCAAGGAACTTAAACATGGTACATATTGCACTTTTACTTTCTTCTCCAACACTTTTTGTTTTTGCATTATTTAAACCAAATTGAACATGTTTCATTATTTGAGGCTAAATTGATGTTTGTTGAGTTAAATAAAGTTATATTAAGTTAAAATAAGTGTTCATTCAGTATTGTTGTAATTGCCATTATTACAAATAAATTGTAAAAATCTGCCGATTTAATCTGTATCGGCTTTTTTGGTCCTCCAATTATCGGTATCGGTGTTGAAAAATCATAATCGGTCGACCTCTAGTTGAGATGTGTCTGTTACTTGAACTCTGAAGCATTTATTTGGGCTGCAATTTCTGAGGCTGGAACCTCTGCTGCAGAGGATACTCTGGGTCTTCCTTTCCTGTCCTCATGAGAGCCCGTTTCATCATAGCACTTGGTTTTTGCAACTATACTTGAAGAAACTTTCAAAGTTCTTGAATGTTCCGTATTGACTGACCTTCGTTTCTCTTTGCTTATTTAAGCAGTTTTTTTCCATAATATGGACTTGGTGTGTGTAGCTAAACAGTGTAGCTATTCCCTCCGCAAGGCAATCAAACAAGCTAAGCGTCAGTATAGAGACAAAATCGAATCGCAATTCAACGGCTCAGACACAAGAGGTATGTGGCAGGGTCTACAGTCAATCACGGATTACAAAAAGAAAACCAGCCCAGTCACGGACCAGGATGTCTTGCTCCCAGGCAGACTAAATATATTTTTTGCCCGCTTTGAGGACAATTCAGTGCCACTGACACGGCCCGCAACCAAAACATGCGGACTCTCCTTCACTGCAGCCTAGGTGAGTAAAACATTTAAACGTGTTAACCCTCGCAAGGCTGCAGGCCCAGACGGCATCCCCAGCCGCGCCCTCAGAGCATGCGCAGACCAGCTGGCTGGTGTGTTTACGGACATATTCAATCAATCCTTATCCCAGTCTGCTGTTCCCACATGCTTCAAGAGGGCCACCATTGTTCCTGTTCCCAAGAAAGCTCAGGTCTTCACACTAAACGACTACCGCCTCGTAGCACTCACTTCCGTCATCATGAAGTGCTTTGAGAGACTAGTCAAGGACCGTATCACCTCCACCCTACCTGACACCCTAGATCCACTCCAATTTGCTTACCGCCCAAATAGGTCCTCAGACGATGCAATCTCAACCACACTGCACACTGCCCTAACCCATCTGGACAAGAGGAATACCTATGTGAGAATGCTGTTCTTTGACTACAGCTCAGCATTTAACACCATAGTACCCTCCAAACTCGTCATCAAGCTCGAGACCCTGGGTCTCGACCCTGCCCTGAGCAACTGGGTACTGGACTTCCTGATGGGCCGCCCCCAGGTGGTGAGGGTAGGTAAACAACATCTCCACCCCGCTGATCCTCAAACACTGGGGCCCCACAAGGGTGCGTTCTGAGCCCTCTCCTGTACTCCCTGTTCACCCACAACTGCGTGGCCACGCATGTCTTCAACTCAATCATCAAGTTTGCGGACGACACTACAGTGGTAGGCTTGATTACCAACAACGACGAGACGGCCTGCAGGGAGGAGGTGAGGGCCCTCGGAGTGTGGTGTCAGGAAAATAACCTCACACTCAACGTCAACAAAACTAAGGAGATGATCGTGAACTTCAGGAAACAGCAGAGGGAGCACCCCCCTATCCACATCAATGGGACAGTAGTGGAGATGGTAGTAAGTTTTAAGTTCCTCGGCATACACATCACAGACAAACTGAATTGGTCCACCCACACAGACAGCATCGTGAAGAAGGCGCAACAGCGCCTCTTCATCCTCAGGAGGCTGAAGAAATTCGGCTTGTCACCAAAAGCACTCACAAACTTCTACAGATGCACAATCGAGAGCATCCTGTATCACCGCCTGGTACGGCAACTGCTCCGCCCACAACCGTAAGGCTCTCCAGAGGGTAGTGAGGTCTGCACAACGCATCACCGGGGGCAAACTACCTGCCCTCCAGGGCACCTACACCACCCGATGTCACAGGAAGGCCATAAAGATCATCAAGGACAACAACCACCCGAGCCACTGCCTGTTCACCCTGCTATCATCCAGAAGGCGAGGTCAATACAGGTGCATCAAAGCGGGGACCGAGACTGAAAAACAGCTTCTATCTCAAGGCCATCAGACTGTTAAACAGCCACCACTAACATTGAGTGGCTGCTGCCAACAGACTGACTCAACTCCAGCCACTTTAATAATGGGAATTGATGTAAAATATATCACTACCCACTTTAAACAATGCTACTTAATATAATGTTTACATACCCTACATTATTCATCTCATATGTATACGTATATACTGTACTCTATCATCTACTGCATCTTTATGTAATACATGTATCACTAGCCACTTTAAACTATGCCACTTTGTTTACATACCCTACATTACTCATCTCATATGTATTTACTGTACTCGATACCATCTACTGCATCTTGCCTATGCCGCTCTGTACCATCACTCATTCATATATCTTTATGTACATATTCTTTATCCCTTACACTTGTGTGTGTGTGTGTATAAGGTAGTAGTTTTGGAATTGTTAGTTAGATTACTCGTTGGTTATTACTGCATTGTTGGAACTAGAAGCACAAGCATTTCGCTACACTCGCATTAACATCTGCTAACCATGTGTATGTGACAAATAAATTGGATTTGGTCTTTTACCAAATAGGGCTAGATTCTGTATACCACCCCTACCTTGTCACAACACAACTGATTGGCTCAAACATATTAAGAATGAAAGAAATTCCACAAATGAACTTTTAACAAGGCACACCTGTTCATTGAAATGCATTCCAGGTGACTACCTCATGAAGCTGGTTGAGAAATGCCAAAGCTGTTATCAAGGCAAAGGGTGGCTACTTTGAAGAATCTAAATCTGATTAACATTTTTTTTTTGGTTACTACATTATTTCATGTGTTATTTCAGTTTTGATATGTTCACTATTATTTTAAGAAGTAGAAATAGTAAAAAATATATATTAAAAAACCCTGGAATGAGTAGGTGTTTCCAAACTTTTGACTAGTAATGTATGTGTGTGCCTGCCTGTGAGTGTGTGTGTTTTGTTATAACAGTTGTAACGTTTGTGTATTGTAGCACACAGGGGCCGGCGATGAGGGTGGTGGCCAGTCTCTGACATCATCAGGAAGCTGCCTGAGGGACTTCCGTGCCCAGCCGTTCGTGGAATGCCAGGGCCCGCGGGGTACGTGCCACTACTTCGCCAACATCTACAGCTTCTGGTTGACCCGGGTGGGCGCAGATGGACCGCTGAGCTCCTCTACTTCACAGGGCACGCTCAAAGAGGAGTGGCAACAGCGCCTCAACGTAGGCCGGTGCAACGTGTGTATGAAAGAGTGACCCCACCCACCCTCCTTCTGGGCCCGGCCACATCCCACAAGCACCGGCCCCAAAATCTCTGACCCACCACATCCCAGAGTGCATTGAACATGCACTCATTGGTTACCTGAGAGGCAGTAATGATACACCTCATTAGTCACCAGAGAGGCTGTGACTACACTGGTTGTTTACCTGAAAGTCTGAATAATATTTACATTGACACATGCTCTCTCTTCACTTGTTTTATGCAAGTTCATATCAATGAACATACAGTACTTGATCAACTATCCTTTGAATAATTTTTTTAGATTAGTAACTTTTTTCCCTCCTGAAATATGTAACTTGGCTGAAAGCTCTTAATATGTGTATTATGTTTCCAGGTTTGAGTATCTAATATTACGTGTCAGATTATCCTTCGCTCGAGACTCCCAAGTCAACAACAGAGTGGCTTCAAGCATCAATGTGGCCCATCACACTCAGATTCAGAAAACTTGAATGTCCTCAATTAGGCAATTAATTTTGCAGCAATCACAATACATACAGACATTTCAATTGTTACTATGTTTTTACGTACAACAGTGGTCCTCACACTCTTGGAAGCTGGGACTCTCCCAAAGCCTGTGATGTTTTCTCGTCATCCACCAAAGCCACAGTTGTGTTTATTAGGTCACGCAACAAATAACTTTTTAAAGTAGAATGCCAAAATAAGCATTTTTGATTGGAGATGTCCATGTCGTCCCTCCCTGTTACGTTTTCTTATGTTTTGATTAGGTCTTGATTCAATCAGATCAAGTTTTTTATCCAATTAATTGTTTTAATTTTCTGTTTAGAACTGTATAGTGCTAAAAGCAGTATAGTATCTACTTCATTATCTGTAAACTGTATAACATGTTGAACAATGCTTTAGTTTAGATTGTACACATTTAGAGAAACAAGGTGCCTGTTCCTTCAGTTCATTTCAGTCCTCTCATTATTGGGCCTCCTTGTCATTTAATTGGGCTTCCTTTCACTTTGGTCTTTAAAATGAATTCTGTAAAATAACTTAAGACCCAAACATTGGTTGTTGAGGTAATGGCACCAGTCGTTAAAATGACTTCACCATTTTGAAAAGCTTGTCTTTTCTTGTACGCTGCAGGATGCCTTACACCGATCTACTACGTCATGTCTGAACATTCAGCCTCTTTGGTCTCGACTTCAACACGCTACCCAAATTAACACAAGGAATTAAGCCTCGCTAACACACGCAGAAAAGCAAACTCAGTAGTCATTACACTTCAAATGAGTGTGTATAACAGTGTAAGACTGTTGCAAATTTCAGTCTTTAAATGTTTCCCTGTACGTCTTGGCATTATTGTCTGTTGTATGTAAATATGTTTGCACTGTTGAAAGAACAGGATTGCTTTATATTTGTACTGTAAATGTCAAGAGTATTTATTTAGGTAGGAATCATTTGTGGTGCTATTTTTGAAAAAATGGTGAATGCATGGTATTTCTCAAAATAAGAATATTATGTTGTCAAATGTTAGGACTCAGGCCACAATGGAGGGAAGTATTTGTAGGCGGTGGACAAGAGGGAAAAAGTTGGAAAACCAAGAAGCATGGTGTCGCATAACTGTGTTAAGGAGTGCTCGCAGATTGACAGTCTTACTCTGCGAGGCCCCGTGGGGGGATTTATGTTCCAGTCAAGCAGTAACACACCTGATTCAAGTAATCATATCAAGACTTCAATCAAGACATTGACAAGTTGAATCAGATGTGATGCTGCTGGGCTGGAACAAAAACCTGCACAACCACCCCATCAGATTCTCGCAGTGCGAGATTGTTTTATCTCATGATCGTTATGGTGATGAAAAAGGGTAACATGTCTTGGGATAGTTTTTTTATCCTACCATACATCAACATTCTCAATTTCAGTGCAAACATACCCTTGCTGTCTGGTTAAATTTGGACCCTAAGGTAATTTTTAGGTCAATGAGAATATTGTGGTCACCCGAGTGTCTTCTTTTAAATGTAATGTCTCCAAAGATGACCAAAGTCATAGGGCAACAGAACATAACTATTGTTAAAGGCCCCATATAAACAGGGCTGAGAGAATTCACATTTTCTGTACTGTTGGACTAGAGAGAGCTTCGCAGTGGAAGCCACTCTCAGGAGGATGTAACGTCACAGAAAAGTGATTGTCTGCCAGATTGAATAGGGAGTTGTTTCAACTCCATTCTATTTCTATCTGCAACATTTTACATTACTGAATATACCCGCTTCCCCTGAGTCATTCCATGTGATTAACATAATGAGACCCTCTGTCCCAATGAGAGCGCTGTGGGTGTAAATATGTAGATGGGAAAACACTGACAGAAGTGGCTCTGAGTTGTTGACTGACTGACTTCGGTTCTGGAAAGGGAGGGATCGTTCTTCTCCAAACCCCTCCCCTTTCTCAATGTGTGGCTTCTCCACACATTGAGGCATATCAGAGGTTAAACATAGTAACTCAACATCACTGACACCGACACACGCAAACACAGAGGCTGAGCCACCCCGAAGACAATCCTCTTCTTAAAACATTTGGTACGATTTCTGTCAGCACACTTGATCCTTATAGGATAAGCCTTTCACTAACACACACACTCCTCTAAGCAACCAGTAGTCTTAAATGCATTATGTGGACTGTTTAAAAGGTAAAAAATAAATGCATCTAATTTCCAAGTGTCGTGATTGTCTGACCTGATGTCAATTGTAAATGGTTATTGGAGTATTATAAGCTTCATACTAGATGAAGTGTAGTCTTCAATGTACTGAACTAAGGGGGGAAATGCAGTGTTTAACACAATGCACATATTTAATATAAATGTTCCAAAAATACATTGTAACAAACAAGATTATTTTAAGAAATACATCATATTACTCTCATGTGAAATGACGAGTTCATTCTCAGAATCCCTCTAGAGCAAAATGTATCAAAATAGAAGACTTAGTTCCCAGATCTCTATAATTGCCGTTTCATATTTGCCAAGAGACAGAAACAGTATATTTGGTAATCCTATTATATTCAAATACTACAGGACTAAAAATCTTAATTGATAGTTGAAAATAATTAAATAGTAGCCCAATACATACGGTAAGAGCTCAATGGCACGCTAACCGTGAGGGATCGATAGCACAAGTCATTGGCACGCATTCAATAAAGTTGACACTACAAAGTGAACATGTCAAATCAATGTGGTTACTAAAATGTGATTTGGATACATTTGGCTGTTTTCACTGCATAATATTTATAAGTTTTCAAATATTCATTTCAAATATTTTTTAATTATAAAATGCCAAATTAAAATGCACCCCAACAACTATGAGAGTTGGAGCGCGAGGCTAAACTTCTCCTGTTCTGGTCCCTTGGCTACCACTTTGTAAGAGCGTTAAGCACATGCGCAGATACTGTGTGTGACTGGGTGAGAGCGAAATCTTGCATCTTGCTCATCGCAATATCTGAGGTACTGCTTGTGCAACATTTCACTGATTCTACCTTTAACAGTGGACTGATGGACAAAATACTATAATTTTTCAGTGTAGTATTCCTTGAGGAAAGATATTTTTATCCTCCAATGAACCAATAGTCCAGCTTGGTCAGTCAAAGTGGTCAATCCTCTGGAGCCGCCGCCTCCTGATCTCCTCTGCTGTCAGTTCTCCTGGAATGTTGAAACCATGCGAGGTTGGTCTTCTCTGAGTGGAGCCCCCTAAGGGACATAACAATTATAATGATTGACACATGCAGGTGTTGTGACTGAGGCTGTAGGCTTGGATTGGGCACTCCTATAGATTAGTTATTTGACCCAACATTTAGATTAAATGGGAGGACTTCAAAAGTCTTGAATCTGTTTTGATTTAAGCACTTCCAATTAACTCTATTTTCCAGCACAATCCACTGTACCCCGGCTTCCCACATCAAAACAAGTTGAAATTAGCTACTTTCATTAATCCACTTGCTCTTTCCTCATATTTAGCCTCACATTGAAGTGTATAAACATATTTTCAGGACAACAAGTATAACACAAACCCACTTGACAAACAATTGCAAATGTCAATCAAAAAATAAGTTCTACCATGCAGAAACCTGATTTAAAAAAAGAAAAAGTATTTATAAGAATGCTGTAAGTACAGATATTGTTTGCTCAATGGGAAATGAATATCCAACTAGTCAGTGACAACTGTGTTGAGTTTGTGACAGCAACTATGTGAGCTTATTACAGTATTATCGACAATATGTCCGGGGATTTCCTATGATCTTCTATGTAGAAGAAACCCTAACCTTTTAACGACTCTTGTGTGGCTGAGCGTCAGAGCATAACAAACCATTCGGACTCTACAGGCGTTTGTGAGAAGAACCGCTCCCCCCGGAGTCCTTCATGATCCGCCCTTGTCTCACAAACATCTCTCTAACTCAGCCCCCATTACTCACACAGACTAATGGTATCAGAAGAAATAGATTAATTCAATGGACGAATCCAACCCAGAAGTTTGTAGCTCAAACGACAATGTTTAAAAGGGCGTGACAGCGGGACTCGAAAGGTTAAGGCTTTTTATTATTAAAATTTTTAAGGCCTCTGTGAATCCGGATTAGGGTATGCAACTGAATTTTTTTTTTTTAATGGTTTGCAACGGTGAATGAAAATGTGTTTCTTATTCGACAAGGCCAGGTAGACGGGGACTACCTGGCCTTGTCGAATAAGAAACACTTCTTCCATTTGTTGCCTACTGCTTAATGAACAGAACCCAGGTCTGTGGTCTCACCTCTGCCATTGAGACTGGCTCTGATGGCTGCCTCGTACTGCTCATCCTCTGATAGACCTCCAGTGTAAGGGTGAACATTCTGGGGGTGTGCACGGGGTCCTCCACTACTGCCACTGTATCCTACAGAACCCCCCCACCCCCCACCCACACACATACTAGGATTACCAAATATATCAGGCTCTTGGCAAGTATGCTTGGTACTACACTGAACAAAAACAAATACAACATGCAACAATTTCATAGATTTTACTGCGTTACAGTTCATATGAGGAAATCAGTCAATTGAAATAAATTAGGCCATAATTGATGGATTTCACATGACTGGGAATAACTGGGAACAAGTTGGTCACAGATACCATAAAAATAAAAGGGCCTCAGGTTCTCGTCCCTGTATTTTTGTGCATTCAAATTGCCATGGATAAAATGCTATTTTGTTTGTTGTCCGTAGCTTATTTCTGCCCATATCATCACCCCACCTCCACCATGGGGCACTCTGTTCACAATGTTGACATCAGCAAACCACTCACCCACACGATGCCATACATGTGGTCTGCGGTTATGAGGTCGGTTGGAAGTATGTCCAAATTCTCTAAAATGACTTTCATTATGGTAATGGAAAATTCACTCAAATTCAAAAAGCTCTGGTGGACATTCCTGCAGTCAGCATGACAATTGCACGCATCTCAAAACTTGAGACATCTGTGGCATTGTGTTGATGTGCAAGATGGCGCCAACAGACATGACAGTTCTGCTTCTAGCTCCTAAGCAACTTTGCAGTATTTTGTTTTTGTTGTGTGTCATACATTTTTACAAGCATTTCGCTACACCCACCATAACTTCTGCTTAAAATGTGATTTGATTTATGTGACAGCAGTTTTAGATTGGCCTTTTATTGTCCCCAACACAAGGTGCACCTGTAATGATCATAAGGTTTGATATGCCACACCTGTCAGGTGGATGGATTATCTTGGTAAAGGAGAACTGCTCACTAACAGGAATGTAAACAAATTTGTACACAAGATCTGAGAGAAATACACCTTTTGTGCTTATGAAAATGTTCTGGTATCTTTTATTTCCGCTCATTAAACATGGGACATACATGTTGCATTTATATTTTTGTTCAGTGTATATTGCAGACACAAACAAAAATAATCTAGACTCTGCCCATTGTGGAAGCGAGACATCAATAAATCAAGGTGCAAAATGATTAGACTACATACCTGAAAAGTTATAATATGGATTTTGTCTGGCATGGTATCCATTCATCACAAATCCTGTTGGGAGAGGAGACACCTGATCATGTAATTTGTCTAATCATGTAATGTTATACTGTGGTTGGACACAACATGATTTGTTTGGTTTCCAAATGCATTTAGCCTGAAATTTCTATGAAAAACAGTGCAGCTTAGAACCAACACCACATACACGTCGTCTTGTTTAAAGGACAAAAACCACTGTTGTTTGGAAAGGCAAAAAAAATCTACACAGAAAAACATACACACAGACTAAGGGCGACTTTTTCAACCATGCTTTTGTAGCCAATGTGAAATGGCTAGTTAGATGGCGTTGACGTCACCCGCTCTGAAACTTGCTTGGCAAGGGCCGCAGCTGAAGAGTAACAATGCTTTGTGGGTGACAGTTGTCAATGTTCCAAGGGTCCCTGGTTGGAGCTCAGGTTGGGGAAAGGAGAGGCATAGAAGCAACACTGTTACAATGCTTTAGAGAGTGTATCCTAAAACATGGCATCATAGTCTGATTTGGAAATCAGTCTGACTAATCAGTCTGACTAAAATCTCAAATTGCCCGCTTGACACAAACTGCCATGAAGATCATGGGTGTGAGGCAGCATTCGTCCCTGCAGCCCATTATCAGGCAAGCCCAGACTCTTTCAGACCACTCCCATGTACTCCACTCTGAGTATCAGCTCCTCCCCTCAGGCAGATGCTATAGGGTTCCCCTCCATGTAACCTAAACAGGTATAAGCACACCTGCATTCCTATGTCTACCAAATACCTAAACAGCAATAACTACTGGGTAAATGGGTGGAATATGTGAATAAATCATCTCAATAGATTAATGTAGGTCTGAAAATGACTTTAAATGTGTTAAATGTTGAACACACCTGTTTATTTCAATCTGATGTTCAAATTCTAGTATATTGACGTTCATATTTATTCTTACTTGCGAAAGCTAAAAAGACAAGAATACATTACAACATATAGGCTATTTTAGGTAAATATAAAAGTTGGCCTTTAAGCAACAACAACATCCTCATTCATAGTCATATGGATTGTCGCTGATAATTGTGAGTTGTTTTAGGAAACTAGGCATATGTCACGCGTCACTACTTCACAGGAGAGGCATTTGACCGTAAACATTTAATTTTTATTTTATCAACATTTTATAAATTTTGGGGGGCAGAAATGCCTTCGGAAACATGTGCCTTAATAACAAACTTGTATGCCATCTGTAAAAATGTAAATTACGAGCATAGTTGGTTTAGCCACGGAAAAAGACAGGAACTTCCCGCTAGCCATGATTGGCTGAGATAATGGATGGGATGGACATGCCGAGATCTGAGTTCGGATTGGTCTGCCATGTAGCCGCTTCTGTCTATAATGAGCTGCTCAATATGTGTAGGTAATTCTTTCTAACGCAGATTTTTTTTAAAGACAGCTCTCCACTTTCTGGAGGACCGAGTTTTGAAATCATTGGAATGCCCAGTGGAAGCAGAGTAGGATTGCAAATACAGTGAGTCAAAAAGAGAACACAGAAGGCTGTTGTATAAAACAACTGTCTCCGGATTACATCTTAAAACTAAGGGCAACGATGGCATTCGTGACAGAGAGGGAGAAGTGTTCATCCATGTATACGGGTAAGAGAGTCTAGCTAGCTACATTTTCTGAGTTTATATGTTTCAATGTTTGTCAGAAAGTCGTTTTAATTGCAAGTTAAAGCATACTGTTAGCTAGTGTCCAAGTTCCAAAATTATCTCGTAGAATATCCTGCTATTAATTCTTCACTCACAACCGTAATCTATTTAGTGTAATTAGCTCACCATTAACTTGTAAATATTTTTATTTAACTAGGCAAGTCAGTTAAGAACAAATTCGTATTTACAATGACGGCCAAACCCGGACGACGCTGGGCCAATTGTGCGCCGCCCTATGGGACTCCCAATCACAGCCGGATGTGATACAACCTGGATTCGAACCAGGGACTGTAGTGACACCTCTTGCACTGAGATGCAGTGCCTTAGACCGCTGCGCTACTCAGGAGCCCAATAATGATCTTGTTGTGAGTTTATTTTCCTGTAATAATGAATAACAAACTTATACAGACATATTGATAGATGTAGTATAAACAAGCCTTTAGTCTTTAGAACATGGCCTCACATGTGAATCCGTAAAGAGAATGGGTGGGGCTAAGGCTTAAGAGGGTGTGAACAATGCTGAATGGGTGTGGACAAAGAGCTCTCCGGTACATTTATCAACTTTCCAAGCAGAATTACTTTCCCACTGTTCCTCAACTGTAGTGTATGATATAACATTTTCTAGCTCCCTCTACTTTTATTCATTGTAAAAAAATACAATTTCAAATTTTGCAACATAAGACCAAAATGAGCCGGTAGGTCACATTTGTCCCCATTTTATTCTAGTCTCTAAGCCTCTTGATAAAGTCATGAAAAGTAGTATATGCTTTGTGGAAATGCTAATAAGCATACTCTCCTCCACACCTCAGCTTGACACTCCCGTTTTATGCTCCACCTACAGAGGTCCAAAGTTTTACAGGATCCATGCAGACACAAATGCGGGTGAGACCAAAATACCAAACTCGTCATTGCACAGGTTTCTTAGCTTGTTGCGCATGTTTTAGTGAGGAAAACATTGCCCACGACACACACAAACCTGCAATTGTTCTCATGATGATCTTCAAAGGACCAGCGGTGTAGAGAAGGCCCACCAGGATGCCTGCCAGGTGTCCCACAAAGGAGGTCCTGCACAGAGAAGCGTGTTATGAGTTACCGCCTGGTTACAACGCACACGACTCCGTAATTAAATGACTCTCAAACCATGAGAAACAAGATTTTTTGGTCTGATGAAACCAAGCTTGAACTCTTTGGCCTGAATGTCAAGCAACACGTCTGGAAGAAACCTGGCACCATCCCTACGGTGGCAGCAGCATCATGCTGTGGGGATGTTTTTCAGCGGGAGACTGGTAGACTAGTCAGGATCGAGGGAAAGATGAATGGAGCAAAGTACAGAGAGATTCTTGATGAAAACCTGCTCCAGAACGTTCAGGACCTCAGACTGGGGCGAAGGTTCACCTTCCAACAGGACAACGATCCTAAGCACACAGCCAAGAGAACACAGGTGTGGCTTTGGGACAAGTCTCTGAATGTCCTTGAGTGGCTTAGCCAGAGCCCATACTTGAACCCGATTGAATATCTCTGGAGGGACCTGAAAATAGCTGTGCAGCGACGCTCCCCATCCAATCTGACAGAGCTTGAGAGGATCTACAGAGAAGAAATGGGAGAAACTCCCAAATACACGGGAGAAACTCCCCAAATACAATTGTGCCAAGCTTGTAGCATTATATCCATAAAGACTCAAGGCTGTAATCACTACCAAAGGTGCTTCAACTGAGTAAAGGGTCTGAATACTTATGTAATGTAATTTTTCCGGTCATTTTTTTTGTTTTTATTTCCAAAAATGTCTAAAAACCTGTTTTTGCTTTGTCATTATGTGGTATAGTGTGTAGATCGATGAATGGGGAAATAACGATTTTTCTCAATTTTAGAATAAGGCTGTAACGTAACAAAATGTGGTAAAAGTCAAGGGGTCTGAATTCTTTCCAAATGCACTGTATTTCAAGATGATGTGGATTCCCTAGAAATAATCTGAATTAATGTAAACATTACTTAACTTGTTCAAAACAAGTGTTCTCAATTTACCAGGTATGGAGTAAGTTGAGCAGCGGGACAAGGTAAATTATGCAGCCTACACATTTCTGCACTGAATGAAATATTGCCAATACCTTTTTAAAACCATCTTTATTTTCCAAACACAATTCAACACAATCACTTTTTGGTATTTTTATAATTTTAAGCATCTTTTAACACAGGCTTTAACAGGGATTGTTGTTCTCAATTTCCAGCGATAATGCCTTGCATTACGCCTGGTAAGAAAAAAATATTAATTTGCTAAACTTGCCATTGGCACAACTTGCCCCATGGCAAACATTTTTACTATATTAGCTCACACAGCTACACAGATGCACATTCATGCTATGTTTAAGACCTCATATTGAAGCTTTTTGAGACCCCAACTGATGTGTAGAACAGTCTTTAAATTATGTACTTTGGGTTATATACAAGAATCCTGAAACCTCTAACACAAGCAAGTTAGGTCCAACAAATGTATTATCATTTTCTCCATGTGGCTTCTTCCTTCACAGACTCCATGAAACGATGACCTCTTCGTAAATATTTGGTCAAACTACACATTTTGTGTAGTTTCCTAGAAACAAGGGAGGCTCAACTTACCCCAATCTCCCCTATTATCAAACCTAGTTATGTCTGTAAGCTTTCATTTAGAACTATTTAACACATTGTGGATGATAAGAGACTGTCTAGTGAACTTACGATGAACCTTGGGTCATGTTCATTCGGGCACACAACAGTATAAAAATGTCTAACTAAAATGTGCATTTCTTATTGGAAACTTGTGACACCTGGGCTGGGGAAAAAGTCTGTAGGTGTAGAACATGTGTTTACTGTGCATCCGACTACTCCTGCAACAAAGAATAACTCACCCCGGTGACGTTACATGAATCAGTACCAGCTCAACCCAGCTGGCGTAGCGATTGGCCACTGGGACGCCCATCACGTAGGAGACACCTCCCGGGTGGTAGTGGTTACTCAGCACTTTCAGAGCGAAAAGCACTCCTACAACACAGGACAGACAGTTCAGTCTCACCATGCCACTCACAGCACAGCATGATTGAGGTCAATTCAGTTTTCAATTCAGGAAGCAAATTCAGAGTTGAAAAACAGAGTGGACCTTTTTACTGACCAACAGAGGCCCATTCATGTTTAGGCTTATAACTAGGACCTGGGGGTTTTCCTGGTTAAAAAAAACTACCATGACCCAAACTATTGTGAGGATAGATAGAAACCTTCCTCAGCAGCAAAACAGCAAACACACTGACACTGTAGCTAGCTAGTACCTGAAAAGCCGACTGCACACTCTAAGCTGTAAGAGGGGTCCTGGGTGATCTCCGAGAGCACCATCTCCAGCAGCAGATAAATCACGCCCGTCAGCAGGGAGAAAACAGTCAGAAGCCAGGCGTAGAAGCTGCTGCCAAGCCGGGGCTCCAACTTGACGCCCTTCCACAGGAAGGATGCCATGTTGAAGTACAGGTGCCAGTCGTCTAGGTGGTGCAGCGGCGACAGCACGAGGCGGCGCCAGTCACCACGCCAGTAGGTTTGTTGGACGCTGATGCAGGCCTGGAGGAGGGGTAAGCTGGGTACCAGAAAGAGGTAGACGTTAAGGCCCAATACAGCCAGCGTCACAGGGGGAATGTTCTCCACCCCCACATGGAAGACCTGGGAGGCCAGGAGGATCAGACCCAGCTGACCTCCCCCCCTCTGTCGGTAACGCATCCTCCTCACTCAACTGCGGTAGCTCAGCCTGGAGTGACACACAAACATGTACAATTAAATACAAAATCATACAACTTTCTTTGTCCTTTGAAACAGAGATGTCATTTTTTGCATTCTTATGGGGATTTTTAAACACCCCCAGTTTCCACGCACAGTCAATACCACAAACACCCACACACAGAGAGCAAGACAAGGGCACACACAAAAAAACAAAAAAAAAAAAATACTATAGATGGGTTAGCTGACAACATCACGAAATAAATGTGCATGCTTCAACGGGGCAAAACTCTGTAATTGTTGTGAATCTGGGTGGCAACAATGACAAGAAAGCTGCCATCTGGGGAATCGTAAGGGACTCCTTTCAGATAGTTTTATCTTGTTATTGCTACACAATGTATACACAAAAGTATGTAGACACCCCTTCAAATTAGTGGATTCGGCTATTTCAGCTACAGCCGTTGCTGACAGATGTATAAAAATCGAGCACACCGCCATGCAATCTCCATAGACAAACATTGGCAGTAGAATGGCCTTACTGAAGCGCTCAATGACTTTCAATGTGGCACTGTCATAGGATGCCACCTTTACAAGTCAGTTCTGTCAAATGTTGTCTAGGAGCAACAACGGCTCAGCCTCAAAGTGGTAGACCACACATGCTCACAGAATGGGACCGCCGAGCACTGAAGCGCTTAGCGCGTGAAAATTGTCTGTCCTCGGTTGCAACACTCACTACCGAGTTCCAAACTGCCTCTGGATGCAAAAGCACAAGAACTGTTTGTCGGGAGTTTCATGAAATGGGTTTCCATGGCCGAGCAGCCGCACACAAGCCTAAGATCACCATGCACAATGCTAAACATTGGCTGGAGTGGTGTTAAGCTCGCCACAATTGGACTCTGGAGCAGTGGAAACACGTTCTCTAGCGATTCTGTGCTTCCAACTTTGTGGCAACAGTTTGGGGAAGGCCCTTTCCTGTTTCAGCATGACAATGCCCCCGTGGACAAAGTGAGGCCCGTAGAGAATTGGTTTGTCGTGATCGGTGTGGAAGAACTTGACTGGCCTGCACAGAGCCCTGACCTCAACCCCATCAAACACCTTTGGGATGAATTGGAACACCAACTGCAAGCCATGCCTAATCGCCAAACATCAGTGCCCGACCTCACTAATGCTCTTGTGACTGAATGGAAGCCAGTCCCCGCAGCAATCTTCCAACATCTAGTGGAAAGCCTTCCCAGAAGAGTGAAAGCTGTTATAGCAGCAAAGGGGAGGGGGAGCAAACTCCATATTAATGCCCATGATTTTGGAATGTTCGACAAGCAGGTGTCCACATACTTTTAGTCATGTATTGTAACATGTCTTGTTTTGATGTGTTTTGACTAATGTCATGTCTATTCTAATATGTAAAAATTCACTAGCTAACCAACAACTGCAACGATGTATTTGAGAAAAAACAACTGTTCATAGTGCAAATGTATTTATGTTTTCAATAAACATTGGAGATGAAATATAGTTTACATGTAAGACAACTCAGTCTGTTTTGCCCCATAGTTGCGCACGCGTCTGTTTTGTTGCTAAACAACCAACCTGTCTATGGTATAAATATTATACTATTCACTGTCGTTTTTTTGAGGGGACTTTACTGTAGTATTAACGGGACCGAAGTCTGCAAAAACACTACAGTGAATACTGTAGTATTGCAGACATGACTGTAGCATACTGTGGTATTTATAGTTTACTATAGTATAAATACTGTAGTAACATTTTTTATTGTATACTATAGTAATTACTGTAGTTCCCTGCAGTCTGTAGTATACAGTTGTATTACTGTAGTGTTTCTGCAGACTAGTATTTTTGTATACATTACTGTAGTATTTACAATAGTGCAATTGTTTGATTACCTTTGATATAGCAATGTGGGATTTCTCCTTGAGGAAACCTACTCTACAAAATACTCAAAGAGCACATTTTCCATAACCCGTAGGTAGGTAGGTAGGTAGGTAGGTAGGTAGGTAGGTAGGTAGGTAGGACTGCATTCTGAACAGATAGCTCAGTGCTTCTGCTCTTTCTGTAACCTGTAGGGAACACACTATATCGTCTGTACTTGGCATGTAGACTTCTCACTTATGGGTGGAACAAATTAGCATAAGAGGGAGTGGAATGGGCAGGTTAAATGCAAACTAAATACTGCCAGGCCCCCCAATCAGATTGAGAAAAAAAATGAGAATACATTATTACAAAAATACTCCTCAGCAAAAGTAGCATTTTCCTCCTTAACTTTAATGGTGAGAAGGCAGAAAGAAAAAAAAAAAGTAAAATATGCATACATTCTTTGTAAATCTAATTTTTACCATGATGCTAGAGTGGCTAATTCCTAGGAATGATAGTTACTTTCTGATGATACACAAAATCTGAAAGTGAGAGGAATATTTTCCCACCATCTCCACTAAAGCTACAATATGTAACTTTTTGGTTGACCTGACAACATTCACATGTTATAGATTTGCCAATCTTATTGAAACAAAGTCTAAGAAACGATAGATCTGTTGTATTTTACATTTAGCAGAAGCTCTTAATCCAGAACGATTTACAGTAGTGAGTGCATACATTTTCCTACTACTGTATGTGGGCTATTTTTATGCTTCCCGTTTTTAGGTTTATTTTTTGCGTCTTACTTTCGGGTTGGTACACCAGCTTCAAATACAATAGTTTTGGTTAAATATATTTCACAGCGGTTTACACGGTACAAGGATTCTGACTAATTTCAGTATGTGACAAAACAAGCAAATATAGTGGAAACTCTTTGCATTTTAGCAACCAGGAAATGGCAGCGCGATTTCTGCAACGTGCATCTTTTAAGGAGGAAAACGATGCCTTTGCAGCCTGAATGGAGGATGCTTTATGTAGGAGCCGGTCCACTGGGGACATGAGCCTATTTATTACCTTGGAATGCACATCGAGTTTAGACGATGGGGTCTAGATCTGCACTATCGGCTTCCTAGGCTAAGATTAGGCCTACATTCCGCCTTAAAACTGTCAGAAAGCAGAGCAATAAACACAAAACAAATGTCAAAATGTAAAGAATATAGTTAGCTAGCTTTCATACTGGAGCCAACAAAAAAACAGACCTTGATATTCAATCTCAAATGACAGACACATAACGTTTAGGTTTATAGCTGGTTGATTTTGCCCCAAAATTGTAACTTACTTCCTGGTACGGCGCAGACAGTATTTGAATATATCGCTGGTATTGTTGGTCTCTCTGTCTTCTGGCCGACAAAACACTTATTAAAGACGATTAAGGGATATTGGGGTTTACCTACACTTAATCATACACGGTAAACTTTTCATGAAATGTCAGGGGAATAGACCAAGTGATCATAACAGATTCGTTTGGTGCACACTGTACACATCATAATAAAAAGTTTTGTAACGAAAACGAGCGATTCTTATTGGACAAGTTGACATTAGTCCCTCCCCGTTTGCTTCCGTTTGGTTTCCAGTGTATGAAAGTTCAGTTGCATTACCATATCGCACCACAACAGCAGCATCTGACCACAGTGTATTAGCACGCCACATACGCACTCAGTTTTCCCCCATTATTTTGTATCTCTATGCGTTTCACTTCCCTGTCAAAGTAAAGGTTAAAAAAAATAATGTACTGATGAAAATGTTTTTAAAATATTTAATATATATATATATATATATATATTAAATATTTTAAAAACATTTTCATCAGTACATTATTTTAGAGATAGAGATACAAAACAACTTAGAGCATAGACAGCATAGAGATACAAAACAACTTACATATATATATATATATATATATATATATATATATATATATATATATATATATATATATATATATGTGTAAGTTGTGTTTGCATAGGTTTTTGTATCATCTTGTGTTCGTTGTTCAAAGTATTCAGACCCCTTGACTTTTCCACATTTTGATAGTTATAGCCTTATTCTAAAATTGATAAAATATATTTTAGACTTTAAAAAAAAAAAAAAAAATTAAATACAGAAATACCTTATTCACATAAGTATTCAGACCCTTCGCTATGAGACTCTAAATTGAGCTCAGGTATATCCTGTTTCCATTGATCATCCTTGAGATGTGCATATGGAGTCCACCTGTGGTAATTTCAATTGATTGGACATGTCACACCTGTCTATTTAAACGTTGACCGTGCATGTCAGAGCAAAAAAACAGGCCATGAGGTCAAAGGAATTGTCCGTAGAATTATGTCGAGGCACAGATCTGGGGAAGGGTACCAAAACATTTCTGCAAGGATGAGATCACCGCTTGAAGGTCCCCAAGAACAGAGTGGCCTCCATCATTCTTAAATGGAAGAATTTTGGAACCACCAAGACTCTTCCTAGAGCTGGCCGCCCGGCCAAACGGGGAGAAGGGCCTTGGTCAGGGAGGTGAACAAGAACCTGATGGTCACCCTGACAGAGCTCCAGAGTTCCTCTGTGAAGATGGTTGTCCTTCTGGAAGGTTCTTCCAACTCTGCAGCACTCCACCAATCAGGCCTTTATGGTAGAGTGGCCAGAAGGAAGCCACTCCTCAGTAAAAAGGAATACCTATGTGAGAATGCTGTTCATCGACTACAGCTCAGCATTTAACACCATAGTACCCAGCATTTAACACCATAGTACACTCCAAACTCGTCATCAAGCTCGAGACCCTGGGTCTCGACCCCGCCCTGTGCAACTGGGTACTGGACTTCCTGACGGGCAGCCCCCAGGTGGTGAGGGTAGGTACAACATCTCCACCCCGCTGATCCTCAACACTGGGGCCCCACAAGGGTGCGTTCTGAGCCCTCTCCTGTACTCCCTGTTCACCCACGACTGCGTGGCCACGCACGCCTCCAACTCAATCATCAAGTTTGCGGACGACACAACAGTGGTAGGCTTGATTACCAACAACGACGAGACGGCCTACAGGGAGGAGGTGAGGGCCCTCGGAGTGTGGTGTCAGGAAAATAACCTCACACTCAACGTCAACAAAACTAAGGAGATGATTGTGGACTTCAGGAAACAGCAGAGGGAACACCCCCCTATCCACTTCGAAGGAACAGCAGTGGAGAGGGTAGTAAGTTTTAAGTTCCTCGGCGTACACATGACAGACAAACTGAATTGGTCCACCCACACAGACAGCATCGTGAAGAAGGCACAGCAGCGCCTCTTCAGCCTCCTGAGGTTGAAGAGGTGCTGCTGCGCCTTCTTCACGATGGCTTGTCACCAAAAGCACTCGCAAACTTCTACAGATGCACAATCGAGAGCATCCTGTCGGGCTGTATCACCGCCTGGTACGGCAACTGCTCCGCCCACAACCGTAATGCTCTCCAGAGGGTAGTGAGGTCTGCACAACGCATCACCGGGGGCAAACTACCTGCCCTCCAGGACACCTACACCACCCGATGTCACAGGAAGGCCATAAAGATAATCAAGGACAACAACTACCCAAGCCATTGCCTGTTCACCCCGCTATCAACCAGAAGGCGAGGTCAGTACAGGTGCATCAAAGCTGGGACAGAGAGACTGAAAAACAGCTTCTATCTCAAGGCCATCAGACTGTTAAACAGCCACCACTAACATTGAGTGGCTGCTGCCAACAGACTGACTCAACTCCAGCCACTTTAATAATGGGAATTGATGTAAAATATATCACTAGCCACTTTAAACAATGCTACTTAATATAATGTTTACATACCCTAACATTATTCATCGCATAAGTATACATATATACTGTACTCTATATCATCTACTGCATCTTTATGTAATACATGTATCACTAGCCACTTTAAACTATGCCACTTTGTTTACATACTCATCTCATATGTATATACTGTACTCGATACCATCTACTGCATCTTCCCTATGCCGCTCTGTACCATCACTCATTCATATATCTTTATGTACATATTCTTTATCCCTTTACACTTGTGTGTATAAGGTAGTAGTTTGGGAATTGTTAGTTAGATTACTCGTCGTTTATTACTGCATTGTCGGAACTAGAAGCACAAGCATTTCTTTACACTCGCATTAACATCTGCTAACCATGTGTATATGACAAATAAAATTTGATTTGATTTGAAAAGCACATGACAGCCTGCTTGGAGTTTGCCAAAAGGCACCTAAAAGACTCTCAGACCATGAGAAACAAGATTCTCTGGTCTGATGAAACCAAGATTGAACTCTTTGGCCGGAATGCCAAGTGTAATGTCTGGAGGAAACCTGACCCCATCCCTACGGTGAAACATGGTGGTGGCAGCATCATGCTGTGGGGATATTTTTCAGCGGCAGGGACTGGGAGACTAGTCAGGATCGAGGGAAAGATGAAAAGAGCAAAGTGCAGAAAGAGATCCTTGATGAAATCCTTCTCCAGAGCGGTCAGGACCTCAGACTGGGGCGAAGATTCACCTTCCAAACAGGACAATGACCCAAAGCACACACTCAAGACAACGCAGGAGTGGCTTTGGGACAAGTCTCTGAATGTCCTTGAGTGGCAATGCCAGAGCCCGGACTTGAACCTGATCGAACATCTCTGGAGAGACCTGAAAATAGCAGACACGTCCCAACTAATCTGACAGAACTTGAGAGGATCTGCACAGAATAAGAGGAGAAACTCCCCAAATATAGGTGTGCCAAGCTTGTAGCGTCATACCCAAGAAGATTTGAGGATGTAATCGCAACCAAAGGTGCTTCAACAAAGTACTGAGTAAAGGGTCTGAATACTTTTATTTTTTCATTTTATAAATTGGCTAAAATTTCTAAAAACCTGATTTTGCTTTGTCATTGAGGTATTGTGTGTAGATTGATGAGAGAAAAACTATTTAATCCATTTTAAAATAAGACTGTAACATAAGATGTGGAAAAAGACAAGGGGTCTGAATACTTTTCGAATGCATCGTAGCTATTGTGTACAAAAACATCAACATAACCCCTCCTACCTACATGTTCTTTATTGACTCTCATGATGTGTGTGTATATATGCCTGCATGCATTTGAAAGAAAGAGCATGAGTGTGCATGTACAAGAGTGTGCATGTGTGTGTGTGAGTACGGCCATTTGGCACAGCAGGCAGTAGGCCTCGTTCCAACAGTGTCTGTCTGTCCATCCGTCTTGCTGTCTGTCAGACTGTTTTCAAAGCAGAGAAGATAGCGATGGACTACGACACATGAAAATCTTCATTCAGAACCTGTCCTGATAAGACCCCTCCCCTTAGGCCCAGGGATAATCATTCCGGGAACAATGAGATCACCGCTCAATGGCCAATGTGTGAGCACTTCCCCTGTCCCCAACCACATACACTCATGTGCACGGACACGGACAAACAGACTGGCACACGCATGCATGCAAGGGAATGAATAATGTCTGCTAAATATGTATATGCGACCAATAACATTTAATGTACACACACACACATACACACCAGCACACTCATGTGAATGCACACACACACACCACTGTCGTGTCTATACTATCATTAAACTGAAGACATAGTTTTTATCAAAGATTCTCTGTAATTAGTATTACGCGATCAACTGATTAATCAAGTAACTAATTAACTAGGATGTCGGGGCACCAAGGAAAAATATTCAGATTACAAAGTTATCATTTCCTAAAATAAATGTTCAGACATTATTTTAAATGTTCAGATATATTCAGTCTTCGAATTAATGAAATATTTACTTTACCTCACGTTAGTCTCATTCCAAACGTCGTAAATTGTTGGTTATCTGCACGAACCCAGTCTTCACTATGAGTCATCCATACATCAATTGTCTTAAATCATTTATTTATTACTAACTAAGTAATTCACAGAAATGCATAAACAAACAGTAAATATGGTTACATGAAATGATAGGAGAATGTGCCCTAGTGGGCTAAACCGGCATGGCGGCTCGTTAGACAAAAGGCGAATTGGGAGTCGACTAAGAAGTCACTACAGAGTGATAATTATAACAATTGAAATGCTAATCCTTTACACATGAACACTCACTCATTCGGGAACAATTGCAATCAATATATATTTACGCTCAGTGTGTCGTCTTGATCACTGGTGAAAAGTGTGTTTCTTTTGTAGAATTGTCTGTCTCTCTCCCTCTCTCTTTCGGTTGTGGTTAGAGGGAATAGTTCAGAGTGACATTCATTCGTTTCATTATAGAATGAATGTTTCGGCGGTTGTCGTTCTTAGCGTTCAATGATACCGAATTCCTAGCTGCAGACTAGTAATTAATATCAAAGACTTGTTCTTATTCTGTCGGTATCGATAGTCTAAGAGTTTAACCACGTGGTATGGTTAAAAGATTCAGCAATGGTCTACAACCTTTGGCCCTCCTAATGGAGAAGAACATGGTCTGCAACCTTTAGCCATCTCGTAATTGAGGTAAGCTCGGTCTGCTGATCGAAAACCCGAGTGTGGGTGTTATTCGGAAGGGCCGAAAAGGGCCGTCCCAGGATGTCTGACCCAAACTGGGCCCAGGGGCGGTCCTCTGATTTAGTTCAAATCAAAAGGGAATTGTATTTTTCTTCATTAAACAGTCCAAAATCATATTACACAATTATACAAACAGTATCATACTCACTCATTCATCTTATACAACAATTAGATGTAAAACCTCATCTGAGGCTATTATATAAACAGCGTTATGGTAATGTGGCCACACCGTCTCCCATGAGCTTCCCCAAGTTGTGACAAACGGACCAGTTCGTAGCTGGATTCTTCACCGATCTTTTATACTTTCTCCGGAACATGAAATTTGTTCATATCTCAAGTTCTGTGAGGTGGAAGGAATTCCTTTGTTCTCCATGAAAATCTACTCTCTCTATACTGTGTGTCCATGAGGAGATCCTCAGGAATTTACGACGTCTCTCTGACCACAGCAACCTAGTTGAAGGAGGCAAGGGGGAGGCAGGGAGAGGAGGATGGGGCTTGCTATACCCAAAGAGGCCAACGTCATGACACCACTGACCCAGACAACTGACACAATGTGTAATGACACGGACTCTCACTTTACAGTACACACCATTGACTTATATAAGTATACAAAACACGGACAGTAAAATCTCAACCACATCCTTACTGTGCTAGGATAGGACACACACAACTCAGCACATTGGCCATCTTCAAAGTACATTGAAGCAGTTCAATCAAATCACAAAGTGTATTGGTTGCGTACACAGATATCGCAGACGCAGCGAAATGCTTGTATGTTGTAGGTCCAACAGTGCAGCAATATCTAGCAATACACACACAATATATTTATATCCCAGACTCTGACCTTGCTTGTTCGGATATTTATTAATTTCAATTTTTGGGGATTAAATATAAAATATAAACGCAACAGTAAAGTGTTGGTCCCATGTTTCATGAGCTGAAATAAAACACTCAGAAATGTTCCATATGCACAAAAAGTTTCTCTCAAAGTTGGTGCAAAAATTCGTAGGCCTACAGTATATCTACAAATATTTTTTTCAATGACATCACTCTCTGCCAATAATTATTCTAAATTAATATCTAAGGGCCATTTTCCATTAGGATTATGTGAGAATACCTGAGAATATCTAAGTGGGTTTTATATAATTAGAAATTAATTAATAATAATAATCACTTTGTTTAAAAAGTAATGATATTTTGGAGATTTCGTTTTCATTTAGTCTGGAGTGAGAAAGAAAAAAGGCAATTCTTGAACATGGGGTGAGACATTCTCACTCATTTTTAAATAAAGACAGTTTGTTGTTTTGAATTATTTATTTCTGCAGAAACCTGACTTGATTATTTAGCAGACATCATTTGCTTATATTCAGTCAACACATATATCTTAAGAATTTAATGGAATATAATTGAACATTTTAGTTTCTCCATACTTGTCTCAGAGCAGCGGTGCTGAAATAGACGTCCACATAAGGCTATATGCAGAAGGCTATATATAACGATATTGTTGCGATTATTTTGTTTTGAAAAAAACAAATTCTTATTTACAATGACGGCCTACCCCGGCCAAATCCCGATGACGCTGGGCAAATTGTGCGCTGCCCAATGGTGGGATGTGATACAGCCTGTATTCGAACCAGGGACTGAGATGCAGTGCCTTAGAAAGTTCTAAACAAATTATTTGTTGCAAGTTGGGGAGTTTTTTTTCTTCACTCCTAGCTCAGCTATTAGACAATTATTTAGTAAACGTTGAATTGTTCAGCTAATAGCCCACCCTAGAAACGTTTGCAGAATACACAGCCTGCTACAGTACACTTGTGAAAAACAAAATGTCTCCAGCTGTCGAAACACAGAATATCTGAGAGGCTTTTATTTATTAAAATGCAGGGTTAATAATAGTAATACTTTTTCCACTTGTTAAATAGCCTGGATTTTTACGCCCATCTCGTTCCTCGCCCTCTTCAAAATGTTATGCTCTGCCTGAGTGTCTCGCTTGTGGATATGGCAGCCTATTCGTTGTGCATCAAGAATTCAGCATAGCAAGTTTGTTTGAAGGTCTGGTTATTCACAAGCAAATAGTAATGTGCTCTAAACCACTCTGGTGGCAATCAAACTTTGCTGCCCTGTTTTCAATCGTCCACAAAGCTGGGAGAACCTATTCAAGTAAGTAAATACATTTCAACAAAATGTAAAAATACGATGTATTATTAGCTACAGCGCATTTGAACTCAAATGAGCTGCTAACGTATCTAGCTAGTTTACATACTGTATAGATAGCTAGCTAAGTTAATTACATTTGACCAGTTACTTAACTTCATATTAGATAGCTATGTTGATATATTTAACACTGTAAAATACATGTGTAGGTAGCTAGCTAACAGCCACGGAGGAGTGTGAAAGGATAGCAGGCCCAGTTGTCTAAGTGAGAGAGTAGGCTTTTCTGGATAGAGCAAGTACTTTTGTGTAGCTCCAGTCCTTAGAAGTGAGGACAGAGAACATCATATTCAGTGCAGTCTAATTTGAGTATAATGAAGTCTATTTCTTGTGAGCTTTTCTGTCAGATACAGAGAGCTGTGAAAGCCTGTCTGCAGATGAAGAGGTCCCAATGAAGAGCAGCAGTTCTCAGCCCTGGTCCTGGGGACTCAAAGGAGTGCACATTTTGTTTTTGCCTACATAGCTGATTCAAATGGTCAAGTAATCATCAAGCTTCAAGTGGTATTTATGTATTCATTTGTGACGCTATCCTTGATTTGATCCTGATATTGTCACATGCTACACATGATTTGTTATAAGGGATATTATACTTTAGTAATTCACAATGATCTGGTCATGTAAAAGTCTAATAATGATATTATCTTCTATTGTTTGTCCTCATGACTGTTTTTCAGCACAAAGTACTCTGTAGCCACCAGGTGAGACTACACACACACAGATTCCTGTTGAACACAGTCTTTTTAACTACATTATTTTCTCAATAACAGTCTCTCTCCTTCACTTAATCCCTCTCCCCCTTCTTCCTAAATCCTCTAGGTTATATCAGCTGTGTTGGTGAACCCCTCCCGCATCTGAACTGGCAGACAGCGGGCACAGCCTGATCATAGGTGATGTCACTTGGTCGGGTAAACAAGTTTAAAAATTGCTTACCCAAACGCATTGTAGTTTACCTAAAATAACAGAAAATATCCACCCTGTCAGAAGCATCTGTGTTGGCAGACGAGTTTGTGTTGACGCACGAGAGCGTGTTTTCTGCTCAAACTGAGAGTAGAGCCACTGAGTTGCCTACTTTTAGCCCTAGTCGGCTAGCAGTATATCAAGCACGCCAGAAAAATGAGTGTCTCTGTTTCTATTGCCATAAGGTGGGACATATGATTAATGATTGCTTCCTGCTAAAACGCAAACAAGGGATGCCTATTCATGCCAAGCCGCCAACAGGTGTTGGTCTAATTCGTACGGTTGTGAGGTCTGAAACGAAACAGGTGCCTCAGGGTAACTGTAGTTTGAAAGACCCAGTCACCGACCGCAGTTATGAACTGTTAATTTTCGCGGGGCTTGTGCCCATAACGAATGACGACGCGTCTCAGCGTCCAGTTAAAATCCTTAGAGATACTGGTGCGGCTCAGTCATTTATATTGTCTGATGTGTTGCCCTTACCCGACAATGCATACTGTGGTTCCAGTGTGTTAGTTCAGGGTATTGAAATGGGTTTTGTCCCAGTGCCATTGTACTTTGTGAAAGTACACTCTGAGTTAATCAGTGGAATATTCAGAGTGGGGGTACGTCCTATGTTGCCAGTAAAAGGTGTGACCTTTATAATGATATTGCCGGAAGAAAGGTAGTACCCGTATTGGAAGCAATGGATAAAAGTGACCACTCTCTCTCTAATGAGCTGGCACAGAGTTATCCACATGTGTTCCCCGCTTGTGCTGTCACTCGTGCTCAGACATGACAAGTGGGTGATGTGATAGATTTGTCGAACACTGTTCTGTTCAAAGAGGTTGATCAAGAGGATGGGTTGTGTGCTACCTCTGGGAAGCTGATCACCTCTGACAAACAGCCCAGAAAAGAATCAAAGTATGTTGAACTTATTGCTGATGCAACACAGTTACCAGTCACTCGTGAGCAGCTGATTGCATACCAAAAGGTTGACAACAAGCTTGCTAAATGTTTTTCTAGTGTTGTCTCATTAGAAGATGTAAATAAGAAGAACGTGGCTTACTTCATTGATGGTAATCTCCTCATGCATAAATGGACATCCCATGTTGACGCGGGTGGAGATCGGAATGCTGTTGACCAAATAGTGATCCTACGACAAAATGTGTTATCCCTTGCTCATGATCACCAGTGGTCTGGTCATTTAGGAATCACCAAGACTTATGATCGGATCCTTCAACATTTCTTTTGGCAAGGTCTGGCTCAGTTTTGTCAAACATGCTACACATGTCAGATAACAGGAAAACCAAATCAGGTTATTCCTCCCGCTCCTCTTTGTCCAATACCTGTCATAGGTGAACCATTCAAACATGTGGTGGTTGTTGTTGGACCGTTACCGAAGACAAAATCGGGTAACCAGTTTCTGTTAACAATTATGTGTATGGCAACAAGATACTCCGAGGCCATTCCTCTGCAAAGGATTACATCTCCGGTAGTGAGTAAAGCCTTAATTAAATTCTTCACGACATTCGGGTTACCTAAGGTGGTACAAAGTGATCAAGGTACCAATATCTTATCAAAGCTCTTCAAACAGGTGTTAAAATCCTTGTCAATTACGCACCGTGTGGCAAGCGCATATCACCCAGAGTCTCAGGGTGCGCTTGAAGGATGGCATCAGACACTGAAGTCTATGCTACGTAAATATTGTTTGGAATCTGAGAAAGATTGGGATGAGGGAGTTCCTCTAGTTTTGTTTGCTGCTTGTGAAACTGTACAGGAGTCCCTAGGGTTCAGCCCGACTGAACTAGTGTTTGGTCACACAGTGAGAGGACCAATAAAAGTCCTTAAAGAACAGTTTTTGTCCCAAGAGTTGTGTACAGGAGATGAGAATGTGTTGGACTACGTTAGTCGCTTTCGTGAGCGCCTACACCAAGCATGTGCTCTCGCAAAGGAAGCTCTGTCTTCATCACAGAGGAGTATGAAAGGACACTATGATAAACAGGCTGTTTCTCATCCACTACAGCCAGGTGACCAAGTACTGGTGTTATTGCCTGTTCCAGGATCTTCACTGGTCGGCTTGTTTCTCTGGTCCTTATTTCATTGAAAATAAATTAAGTGAAACTGATTATGTGCTTCAAATTCCTGATAGAAAAGGCCAATCTCGTGTGTGCCACATTAACATGTTGAAAGCATACCACACCCGACCCATCATCCAGTTAGATAGGTCTCCTCTGCTATGATAGTGGGCTGTCCTATTGATGATGTTGATGGAGATGGATTGGAGTTGCGCAATACTCAGCAGCAGTGCGTTAGATTTCCCAACTCAGAAATGCTGCTGTCTATCCAATCAGGTCTGGTTCATTTTTAACGGATGGACAGGCCAACGATATTGTGAGACTACTACACAGTTTTCCACGTCTTTTTAATGACGTTCCTATTCGCACAAACGTGTTGGAACATGACAATAATGTTGGAAATGCTGCCCCTATCAAGCAACAACCATATCGTGTCAATGCTTCTAAGCGGAAGATAATGAGGGATGAAGTGAGCTATTTGTTGGAGAATGACCTGGCTACGCCAAGTTCCAGCCCTTGGAGTTCTCCTTGCATTCTGGTTCCTAAACCTGATGGTACGTCCAGGTTATGAATGGATTATCGAAAGGTAAATTCTGTCACAATGATAGATTCATTACCGTTACCCAGACTGGACGACTGTATTGACGACACTGTTGGTGCTGCTACTTATGTAACTAAGTTGAACCTCTTAAAAGGTTAACCTCGCGTGCTTCTGAGATTTCTGCCTTTGTAACCCCAGACAACTTCCTACAATACTCAGTCATGGCTTTTGGGATACGGAATGCACCAGCCACTTTCCAACGACTGGTTAACCCTGTATTAGCTGGTGTTCCCAATTGTATTGCATATCTTGATGATCTAGTGATTTGTCTGAGTGGTCAAATCATGTTGACTCTCTAAGGGTAGTATGTGAACGGTTGGCAGCTGCTTCTCTAACCCTGAACTTGGCAAAGTGCAGGTTTGGGAAGGCTGCTGTTACCTATCTCGGTAGAGGTCGGCCGTGGACAGGTGCGCCCTGTTGATACCAAGGTTTTGGCTATAACTGCATTTCCCACACCTACCACCAGACGAGAGCTTTTTAGGGATGATTGGCTACTGCCGTATTTTCCGTAAGAACTTCTCTGCAGTAGTTGCTCCATTGACCGATTTGCTCAGTCCTGCAAGATCGTTTGAATGGTCCCCTGATTGTCAGGTAGCTTTGAATCTGCTAAAACACTCTTATGTAATACCCCTGTACTTGCTGCTCCGGATTTTGAACAACCATTTAAACTTGAGGTAGATGCTAGTGCCAGAGGTGCTGGTGCTGTTCTACTGCAGCAGGACAAGAGTGGAGTGGATCATCCCGTTTGTTATTTTTCTCGTAAGTAACAAATGTCAGACAAATTATGTAACTGTTGAACAAGAAGCTCTTGCTTTGTTGTTATCTCTGCAACACTTAAGTATATATTGGTTCCAGTGCCCTACCAGTAATCGTATATACTGAACATAACCCCGTAGTGTTTCTCCACTGGATGTACAACCAGAACCAGCGACTTATGCGTTGGGCGCTTATTGTGCAAAATTATAATTTGGAGATCCGCCATAAAGGTTGTCACGCCCTGGTCGAAGTATTTTGTGTTTATCTTCATGTATTGGGTCAGGCCAGGGTGTGGCATGGGGTTTTGTATGTGGTGTGTATATATTGGGATTGTAGCTAGTGGGGTGATCTAGTAAAGTCTATGGCTGTCTGGAGTGGTTCTCAATCAGAGGCAGGTGTTTATCGTTGTCTCTGATTGGGAACCATATTTAGGCAGCCATATTCTTTGAGTTTGTCGTGGGTGATTGTCCTTAGTGTCGTTGTTCCTATCTCTTTATTTATTTACACAAGTATAGGCTGTTTCGGTTTTCGTTACGTTCTTTATTTTGTAGCGTTTTGTGTTTATTCGTGTTTCACGTTGTTCATTAAACATGGATCGCAATCTACACGCTGCATTTTGGTCCGACTATCCTTCACACCTAGAAAACCGTAACAGAATCACCCACCACCAACGGACCAAGCAGCGTGTCAACAGGCAGGAGCAGCCCAAAGAGGAGATGCGCTATAAGGATTTCTGGACATGGGAGGAAATCCTAAACGGAGAAGGACCCTGGGCTCAGCCTGGAGAATATCGCCGCCCCAAAGAAGAACTGGAGGCGGCGAAAGCGGAGAGGTGCCGGTATGAGGAGGCAGCACGGCGACTCGGAAGGAAGCCTGAGAGTCAGCCCCAAAAATTTCTTGGGGGGCTCAGGGAGAGTGTGGCAGAGTCAGGAGTCAGACCTGAGCCAACTCTCCCTGTTTATCGTGAGGAGCCAAGGAGGAGACCAGAACCAGAGCCGGTGTTGGAGGTGAGCGAAACAGAGACTGAAGGAGTTAATGGGGAAATTGGAGGAGAGAGAAATGAGGGAGTTGCTGTGTTGGTGCTTTTTGCATGGAATTCGCCCGACGGAACGTGTCGGGGATTTGATGGCACCTGGGTTAGCACTCCATACTCGTCCTGAGGTGCGTGTTAGTCGGCTGGTGAAGTTGGTGCCAGCCTCACGCACCAGGCCTCCTGTGCACATCCCTAGCCTTGCACGTCCTGTGCCAGCACTGCTCTCAAGATCTCCAGTACGCCTTCACGGTCTAGCCCATCCTGTGCCACCTCCACACTCCAGCCCTCCGGTAGCAGCTCCCTGCACCAGGCTTCCTGTGCGTGTTCTCGGTTCAGTACCACCAGTACCAGCACCACGCATCAGGCCTACAGTGCGCCTCGCCTCTCCAGCGCTGCCAGAGCCTTTCTCCTCTACAGCGCTGCTGGAGTCTCCCGCCTGTTCAGCGCAGCCAGAGCTGCCGGTCTGCATGGAGCAGCCAGAGCTGCCGGTCTGCATGGAGCAGCCAGAGCTGCCGGTCTGCATGGAGCAGCCAGAGCTGCCGGTCTGCATGGAGCAGCCAGAGCTGCCGGTCTGCATGGAGCAGCCAGAGCTGCCGGTCTGCATGGAGCAGCCAGAGCTGCCGGTCTGCATGGAGCAGCCAGAGCTGCCGGTCTGCATGGAGCAGCCAGAGCTGCCGGTCTGCATGGAGCAGCCAGAGCTGCCGGTCTGCATGGAGCAGCCAGAGCTGCCGGTCTGCATGGAGCAGCCAGAGCTGCCGGTCTGCATGGAGCAGCCAGAGCTGCCGGTCTGCATGGAGCAGCCAGAGCTGCCGGTCTGCATGAAGCAGCCAGAGCTGCCGGTCTGCATGAAGCAGCCAGAGCTGCCAGTCTGCAAGGAGCTGCCAGTCTGCAAGGAGCTGCCAGTCTGCACGGAGCTGCCAGTCTGCACGGAGCTGCCAGTCTGCAAGGAGCTGTCAGTCTGCAAGGAGCTGCCAGTCTGCACGGAGCCGCCAGAGCTGCCAGTCTGTAAGAAGCCGCCAGAGCCGTCAGCCTACATGGAGCAACCAGAGCCGCCAGTCAGCATGGAGCAGCCAGATCTTTCAGTCTGCCAGGATCCGCCAGTCAGCCAGACTCTTCCCGATCCTTCCCAGTCAGCCAGACTCTTCCCGATCCGCCAGTCAGCCAGACTCTTCCCGATCCGCCAGTCAGCCAGACTCTTCCCGATCCGCCAGTCAGCCAGACTCTTCCCGATCCGCCAGTCAGCCAGACTCTTCCCGATCCGCCAGTCAGCCAGACTCTTCCAGATCCGCCAGTCAGCCAGACTCTTCCAGATCCGCCAGTCAGCCAGACTCTTCCAGATCCGCCAGTCAACCAGACTCTTCCAGATCCGCCAGTCAACCAGATCTGCCAGTCAGCCAGACTCTTCCAGATCTGCTAGTCAACCAGACTCTTCCAGATCTGCTAGTCAACCAGACTCTTCCAGATCTGCCAGTCAACCAGACTCTTCCAGATCTGCCAGTCAACCAGACTCTTCCAGATCCGCCAGTCAGCCGGAATCTGCCAGGATCCGCCAGTCGGCCAGGATCCGCCAGTCGGCCAGGATCCGCCAGTCGACCAGGATCCGCCAGCCGGCCAGGATCTGGTAGATCCATCAACCTGCCTGAGCTTCCTCTCACTCCCGAGCTTCCTCTCACTCCCGAGCTTCCTCTCACTCCCGAGCTTTCTCTCAGTCCCGAGCTTCCCCTCAGTCCAGAGCTTCCCCTCAGTCCCGATCTGCTCCTCAGTCCAGTGGGGTTCTGGGTGAGGACTACTAGGCCATGATCGGCGGCGAGGGTGGACTATCCAGGGACGCGAGGAGAAGGGACTAAGACATTGACTGAGTGGGGTCCACGTCCCGCGCCGGAGCCGCCACCATGGACAGACGCCCACCCGAACCCTCCCTATTGTTTTGAGGTGCGTTCGGGAGTCCGCACCTTAGGGGAGGGGGTTCTGTCACGCCCTGGTCGAAGTATTTTGTGTTTATCTTCATGTATTGGGTCAGGCCAGGGTGTGGCATGGGGTTTTTGTATGTGGTGTGTATATATTGGGATTGTAGCTAGTGGGGTGAACTAGTAAAGTCTATGGCTGTCTGGAGTGGTTCTCAATCAGAGGCAGGTGTTTATCGTTGTCTCTGATTGGGAACCATATTTAGGCAGCCATATTCTTTGAGTTTGTCGTGGGTGATTGTCCTTAGTGTCGTTGTTCCTATCTCTTTATTTATTTACACAAGTATAGGCTGTTTCGGTTTTCGTTACGTTCTTTGTTTTGTAGTGTTTTGTGTTTATTCGTGTTTCACGTTGTTCATTAAACATGGATCGCAATCTACACGCTGCATTTTGGTCTGACTATCCTTCACACCTAGAAAACCGTAACAAAGGTTCTGAAAATATATTAGCAGATGCTTTGTCTCGTGTGTAAATGTGATTATTTTTGGTATGTTTTGTAAATACTGTGGTCGCAATCACCATGGGTTGCTCTTTTAAGGGTGGGAGTGTTACGGATACAGGTATCCTGTGTGTGTGTATCCTGTGTGTGTGTTTCTTTTCTCTCCTTTGCCACCTGTGAGGGGAGATCATCATTCCTCAATCAGTCACCACGCAGTCATCAATCAGAGGACACACCTCCTCCTGTTTCCATTACCCAATCACATCCCCTTGGTTTAAAAACCCATTCAGTTTCCTCTGGAGCTCAATCTCTGTCTCGACCCCACTGTGGTTCAATATCTCTGTGTCTCTCTCTCTCGCTATATCTATCTCTTTGGATTGAGCTGTCTTTTGTTTTTGCAACTACATGTCACTTTGTCCTCACCTGTGAGTATTGTTATGGTGTTTGACTATTTGTTTGATGGTGGGAAAAGGGGGTGCCAAGTCGCCCATGGGCATACATTACCTGTAGGACAACTTTGTCTAAATATCCTAGTTAGAACTGGGTGGACCACCTGCTGTATTTTTGGTTAGTTAGTTAGCTGTATTGAAGTAGGCTAGTCTAGCTTAGGGGTGTTTAGAAATAAACCATGAGAGTTTGACGGTAAATTTAGTTGTCTGTAGTTATTTGTTCTCACTGTTATAATTTGCATGAGTTATGTTACGGGTCTCGTTGCCATCCCCCCCTAGACTGCAGAGCCAATGGGATTCGTAACAGCTGGTTAGGAGACTCCGCTAGAGACACTGTGATTGTGATGAACTGAGAGAATATTAGGGTAGCACTGTGATTCATTAATCATATGCTGTCTTTCCTGATTCTCTGTTCTTACCTCCTTTCCCTTTCGGTCTTCTACATCTCTCTCCCCACCCCTTTTTAATAATACACACCATATGTGCATTGAAGTACAGATTGGACTTGTATTTATATTACAATTATAATATTTATAATGCATGTATTATGTATTTATAACACCTGGATAATGAACTTCTTTCAATAAAGCGTTTAACTTTCTCCACTGGTTGAAATTAAGTATCTTGTGTCCTCAGATTAATGCAGATGAAGGGAGTTAGATATTCATAGGAAGTGTAGTGTACTGTTTTTCTTTCTGTATATATGAATTACTAATCAGCCTTTACTTAAATCATGTTTCTAGTCTATTGCATAGTTACAATGTGTAATCATTGGAGTCCCAGGAGCAGTAAACACTATTGAAGTGTATAATTGTAATATATACATACAGACACAGCATCATTCAAATAATGGAGTTTGATACACCTGATATTAGATATGACTGAAAAAGAATGTCTCTGATTTATACCTGAACCGCACCTTTATTTGCCAAGGCTACTATAGGCTACTATGTGGGGATCTCATGCGTGGTAATAACTACATGTATATAGGACTTGCATCCTTGGCACAAAGTTACTACATTCTACTGAATCCATAGGCTTCATTAATGTCATTCAGACTTGAAGTTGATACAACTATGATAACGGTGGTTCATAGGTTCTGAAGTAATATTCATACCAAACGTTTTAGGGTCCATACACAGATTGGCTACATACTGTAGCTAGCTACACATCCATAGGCATACACTTATTTGTATCCTCCACTACACAATAAGCAAGCAAATAGTTAGCTTGCTATGTTACTTCAGCTGCATTGCATGAAAAATAACCAAGGCAAGCTTACACAATTGTACATTAAATTTGCAGTAAATGCTTTAGCTAGCTAGATTCTTTACATCCACTGTTTCACAGACGACAGTACCTAAAACATTAAAACACAAATTACAATTTCATACTAATGTCATAACACTAGCTAGACTGTACTACAGTTTAGTAGGTGGCGGCAATGCAACATTTATTGGATGCCAATAAATGCTGGATGCCATTTATTGGATGCCAAACCGTTAAACCTCATTGAAGTAGTAGTTCAGGTAAGAGCTTTGCACCTGGAAGGTCCTGTCACTGGTTTAGTTCTGTGAAAAACAATTTTGTAACCACGCTGTCTTGAAGAAATGTTTGCGGTGTGGCCGATTGTTCTGAATGTTATTCAGTTTGACTTTCAGTGAGTGTATTCATACAGTATGTGACAATGTTCATTATGTAAAGCCACCACAATAATGTCAGTTTGTTTTCAGTTGGTTTCTTTGGAGATGCTTTGCTGGTTTGAGATCCAGGCAGTTTATTGGCAGCGCCCTCCAATATGGTGACTGTCTTTAAGTAAAGTAATTTGTATTTCTAAAATATCCGTTTGTGTAAATGCACTGTTCTTTTCTACCATCAGAAATACAGATTTCAGTGGCATACAAATACTTTAAAGTACTACTTAAGTAGTTTTTTGGGGTATCTGTACTTTACTATTTATATTTGACAACTTTTACTTCACTGCATTTCTAAAGAAAATAACTTTTTTTCTCCACACATTTTCCCTGACACCCAAAAGTATTCGTTACATTTTGAATACTTAGCAGGACAGAAAAATGGTCCAATTCATACACACATATCAAGAGAACATCCCTGGTCAACCCTACTGTCTCTGATCTTGCGGACTCACTAAACACATGCTTAGTTTATAAATTAAGTCTGAGCGTTGGAGTGTGCCCCTGGCTATCCGTAAATAAAAAAAATATTTAAGGAAGTGGTTTGCTTAATATAAGGAATTTGAAATTATTTGTACTTTTTACATTTGATACTTAAGTATATTTTAGCAATTACATTTTAAGTTAGGTTTTAAATATACTTAGAATCAAACACTTTTAGATTTACTCAAGCAGTATTTTACAGGGTGACTTTCAATTGGACTTTTTTTTACACCCCTGCTTGAAAAATACAATTGATTGTGTTCATCAATACATTGTGGTTATAGTACTGGGGAAATTGCTTTGAAGATTATTGAGCGGTGACAAACACAGCTGTAAGTCATTCCCCTTTGTGCTCATCATTATGCCCCTTTTTTAGTGTTAGCAAGAAGGTTCTTTAGTGTTCCTCAGAATAAATTGATCACAACCACGTTTTTTAGGCAAACCAGAGTTTATTGGTACAATATGAATATGTGGTTGAATGTACACATTTGGATTGGTATACTAATATAATTGCATAAAAACAAATAATGAACAGAAGTCATACATTGAACAAACATTTTCTCAAAAACATCCTATTTTTCTTCTTCTGGATACAATTGAAAATATATGCTCTATATTCAATCTGACAATTCAATAGAATGTCTTTACTTTGGGATTGCCATCCGATATCATAAATATGTACAATACTCATTCTTACAGGGTATGGTACTGAACTATTGATATTAACTATAGGCATTGGCTAAATGTTTTGCATAAAAATATGTGCTCAAATTAAATAATTTAAGTTTAGGTGTGTATGGAGAACAGAGTAAACAAACAGTTACATAAAAATAAATAAAAACTTGCACAAATTGTTTAACGGGAAAATCCACTGCACACATTTGCTTAATTAAAGGGAAAATCCACTCAAATGATCTTTGGTATCTTCTAACAATAAGCATTTTCCTACGGCTGGCCATGCTTTCCACCTGGCTACACCTACCCCAGTCAACAGCCCTGCACCCCCCACAGCAACTTGCCCAAGTCTCCCCCACTTCTCCTTCACCAAAATCCAGATAGCTGATGTTCTGAAAGAGCTGCAAAATCTGGACCCCTACAAATCAGCTGGGCTAGACAATCTGGACCCTCTCTTTCTAAAATTATTGGCTGCCTTTCCTTCCAGTTCTCTGCTGCCACTGACTGGAACGGATTGCAAAAATCACTGAAGCTGGAGACTTATATCTCCCTCACTAACTTTAAGCATCAGAGGTCAGATCAACTTACTGATCATTGCACCTGTACACAGCCCATCTGTAAATAGCCCACCCAACTACCTCATCCCCATATTGTTATATTTTTTTGCTCCTTTGCACAGCAATATCTCTACTTGCACAACATCTTCTACACATCTATCACTCCAGTGTTAACAGTAAATTGTAATTATTTCGCCACTATGGCCTATTTATTGCCTTACCTCCCTAATCTTACTACATTTGCACACACTGTATATAGATTGTTCTATTGTGTTATTGACTGTTCGTTTGTTTATCCCATGTGTAACTCTGTTGTTTGTGTCGCACTGCTTTGCTTTATCTTTGGTCAGGTCGCAGTGAGAACTTGATCTCAACTGGCCTACCTGGTGAAATAAAAAATAAAACATGCTAAACATATTTTGGACTATATCAACAATGGACTAATGAAAAACACCAAAAGATTGTTTTGGGGTGGATTTTTCCTTTTAAGTAATACAACTCAATTTTTAGGCTGACAATAAATACAAGCTAATACTTCAAGGAAGTCACCTACTCAAATTCAAGGAAGTCACCTACTCAAATTCAAGGAAGTCACCTACTCAAATTCAAGGAAGTCACCTACTCAAATTCAAGGAAGTCACCTACTCATCTGCGCTAAAATTGTCCACACAAAAAAACAAAGAAAAAAATATTGCTTAAGAGTCATTTTCAAAATGACAGTTGCAGTAACACTTTGGAATTCCATGCATCTTAATTTATTACATTTCAAGGATACAATTTTTGGTCTAATATGAACCTTTATAAGTTAGAACATATTGCTGTGACTACAAAGCCTCCTAAATGAGGAAAACAGTCATAAAACTGAACTTACAAAAAGGTGCAAAACAGGTGATAGAAAGCAACAAACAGAAAGCTCTAAAGATATCTCACGTTTTTTTTTTTTGTGTAATCCAATGAAATGTAGAACACTAATTTACCCACTGCAGCTTAAATAGGTATACTAGGCCTAGTTAATATAGTGAGTATATGGGACAATATTGATACACCACATGACCAAAAGTATGTGGACACCTGCTCGTCAAACATCTCATTCCAAAATCATGGGCATTAATATGGAGTTGGTCCCCCATTTGCTGCCAAAACAGCCTCCACTCTTCTGGGAAGGCTTTCCACTAGATGTTGGAACATTACTGCGGGGACTTGTTTCCATTCAGCCACAACAGCATTAGTGAGGTCGGGTAGTCAGCGTTCCAATTTATCCCAAAGGTGTTCGATGGGGTTGAGGTCAGGGCTCTGTGCTGGCCAGTAAAGTTCTTCCACACCAATCTCAACAAACCATTTCTCTATGGACCTCTCTTTGAACATGGGGTCATTGTCATGCTGAAACAGGGAAGGGCCTTTCCCAAACTGTTGCCACAAAGTTGGAAGCACAGAATCGTCTCGAATGTAATTGTATGCTGTAGCGTTAAGATTTCCCTTCACTGGAACGAAGGGCCTTGAAACCATTAAAAACAGCCCCAGACCATTATTCCTCTTCCACCAAACTTTACAGTTGGCACTATGCATTCAGGCAGGTAGCATTCTCCCGCCATCTTCCAAACCCAGATTTGTCTGTTGGACTACCAGATGGTGAAGCATGATTCATCATTGCCGAGAACGCATTTCCTATGACAGTGTCACGTTGAAAGTCACTGAGCTCTTCAGTATGGGCCATTCTACTGGCAATGTTTGTCTATGGAGATTGCATGGTTGTGTGCGATTTTATACACCCGTCAGTAACGGGTATGGTGGAAATAGACGAATCCACTCATTTGAAGGGGTGTCCACTTACTTTTGGGCATGTAGTGTACTTCTTCCTTTCTGGATTTTCATTTTGGTATGGGTCCTTACAGAGTACAGGTGTTAAGACTATGAAATGAGTGAAGCTGTAACACTCACTGATGCAACGTAACAGATGGGGAGGCAGGAGTGCCATCTGCGTTACGTACATGTGCAATGTCATACCTTACAACAACCCGCCTTTGGGTACAGTTTATCAACTGTACATAGATTAGAAGCAGCATGCAACAAGTGAGAGGTACTGTTCATACACAGCATACACACCTATTAGCACACAGCCTACTAGGAACAACAGCACTAGTGGTATCAGTATGTGCACTACAATGGAGAAGAGGCCTTTTCATGAGTAAACCTTGGCTGGGGACATGTCATCTCACCTCATTGTGATTTCTTCTCATAGAACGGCACAGACCGCCCTGGTGGCTACTTATTTTAGATATGGAAAATCCTCATGACAAAAACAGATATGCAAATTCTGGGTTTACAAATTCTACTCCTGTATATTAATCCACGTAACCCACCTTGCACACAAATTAAAAAACCCAGACAAGAAATAGTCTGAAGTACATTTTGGTTTCACAGTTAGGAAAAACATTCACAGAACACAAGCAGGATAATACAACAATACTATCCAATGCATCTGTATAGACTAAGATGAAAAGCCAAACTAGAATGATTGGCAAATCAAGTTGTTTTTATCAGGTTCCAGAAACTCCTTGACAAGAGTATCTGTTACTTTCTTAAGCTCCTCCTCAAGACTTGAGATGTCACTGCAAGCCAAAATAAAAACAATTTTAAAATGCAAGACATTTTTACGATGCTAGCTGGTCTATGGCTTTATCTTAATTGCCCCAAATGCACAGCCATTCATCTTACACTATAGCTTAAACAAGGTCCGACGTACTGTTTCCTACCATCTCTGCCACTACAATACTGAGACATTATACTGGTGCTATTCCTTAACGCTGTAGCTGGCTCTGGCTGGTCCTCCAGTGTGTGTCATTAATAGTAGAAGGGGGCGTCGTTACACTCAACACAAACCTTTTCCCGGTCGGTGTACAGAATTCTGTGTAGAACTTAATGTTTGGCTCTGTTCCACTGGTCCTTAGTGTGGCCACGATCCCATTCTGCAGAGTGAAGGTGATCATTTGGCTGCTCTTTGTCACAGGTAGCACCAGAGAGAGATGAGGAGTTTTTACCTACACCTCTCATTATGAACCAAACAATTTGAAGCACACTAATGTATAAAATAAAACATTTAACCACAACATTACACGTACGCAAAGTTTGTCAGGTTGACTACTATCATTTCCTGAAGTTACATCTCTCACTTCCACAATGCTATGTCCACCCGATTTGGAGTAAGTGTTCTCTCCCTCTAAGTTCCAGAGACGTGTTAATATTTTATTGACCATAGGGGGGTCGTGGCAGATGACATAGGATGTAGTGGAAATGTGATAACAGTAACTGAAGCTCAACAACCATAAAGGATATTAGCATTTGACTGGAGAAGAGACAATGTAGACTTATGGCAGATCATTAAAGTGAAGCTGAAATAAAACGGCCCAATTTTATGGTGCAAATACAGTACACCACAAACTTTCTTTTATCAGAAACTATTTGTATTTCTATGGTAGTTAAATTAATGTTGTCACGATACCAGATTTTTTACTTTGATACTAGGTTAAGTATCATCAAACGATACCACAGCAAAAGTAGTAAGCAGGGAGAATTTTTTTGTAGGACAGGTCCGTTCTCATTTCCACAGAACTAAACACAATAACATATTGATTAAAAAAAGAAGAGAAAAAAAGAAATCAGGGCTGACACTTTTACCATAGCCTATACATGGCCATATTATCAGGCAGCTGTGCTATTAGCAATAAGCATGATCATCTGTTGCCCAACTGATGCTGAATAGGCTGAACAGACTGATGATAAATAGGCTGAAGCATGGGGTTCCCATATTGCATACCCTATTGGGCTAATCATTATCTAGATCCCAAACTCGAAACATAATGATGACATTTTAATGTCCCTCAAAAAATTGCATAAACAGTGACTATAATGTAGGCCTACCAGTTACAATTGACCTTTGTTGTTACATTTAGCCCCGGTCTACCCTATGCAGTCACAGAGAATTACAGAGCACCAACTGCCTTTTTTTTACTAAAATAGTCTGATTTAAAACAGTACAGTTTGCATTAATTTTTAGGAGTTTAGAAATGAGGTAGCGATGGAAAGATGGGATCCTCCTTTTTTTGAAAGCCATCAAAATGGCATCAAAAGTGTTTTCCCGCAATTGCATTGACTGCTTATTAGAATGCATGGTTCTCTGCCTGTTGCACTCACAACTTGAATGTGCCTTGACAGGAATTTCTCACATTGGAACACACAACGACAAGCTGACTAGGTAAATAGGTAAACTATTGTACTATGGGGTTGTCTGATTTTTCTGTTTCTGATTTTGTTGGCAGAAGCCCTATATATCTCTCTGTCTTCCCTCACACTCCTAGCTTCTCAAGTGGCTTGAGCTATGTCAGCTTACTCACCATTGCATGTGCAAGATGAAGTAGCCTAGCCTACTACTGCCCCCTTGAGAAAATTCAGATGAATTACTAAACAGACATGATCCGCTGAGTCATTATACAATGTGAGACTTATTTGATAGAAGTACCGAAAGTAACAATTCTACTACCGAACCATTTTTCATGTTCTAGTATCAAAAAAGTACCTGAAGTCTTGGTATACCGTGTAACATTAAGTTAAATAGTCAGGTATGGTATCACAGTTGTAAGTGCTATGGAACAATGTGTACCTACTCCCTAGTTATTCCTCTGTACTTGTCTAACTACCATGTAGATACAGGGATTTTAGGCCACTTAATGTAAAGTGACACCAAATAAACAGTAAACCAGAACATGGGGTATAGGAGGAACCTGGAATGACACCTATGTTTCAAAGATGTTTTCCAGCTGCTGATGGAGGGTCAGATTCTTGTTGTAGAGATAAGAGGCCATCTCAGCCACAACCACAGCTGCATTCACTCTATCCTTATCTTGGACCATGCTGCCACACAGGAACCCTGAAACACACCAGACAAAAAAAACACATATCAGGGAATATTTATCAAATATTAGTCCAATGGTCACTGCAACTCTCCCTCCTGCCTGTACCCCAGGTAAACAGTGTACTGATCTACCCATTTGGTACAACTGCAAATTTAAACAATTTCACATCATATTCTCAATTAAATTAAACTGTTTTCTATAATATGTAACATATGCAAATAGGTTGATCCAAAGGAGGATCAACTTAAAATAATTTGATAAAACCTTATGTTCAGGATTGATCATTAATTGTTTGCATTAGTGCATACCAAAACTATGACTTTATATTACGCTTCAAACTGCTTTCACCATAAAGGACAAATCAAATGTTGTAAGAACAAAGACTACTCAAAAGGCAAAGATCACTTAATTTCCAGTTTTTGCCAACTCGTGTATTTTGTTTCCGATCCATTTGAAACCAGGCAATGGTTCCTGAAACAGAGTGAACAGGGGTGCATTCATTAGTGCACACAGTGTTTATTAGACACATTCAGGTGGTCTGTTCCCATTTCAATCCATCGCATATTCTCCATTATATTGACCAGATGCTCAAGTGGTCGCTCTAACAATGAAAATAATGTTTTTTTTAAATGCAGTTTAGCAGTCGGGAGGCAAGATCAGGTGGGACCATTCAAGTCAAAAAGAGGGCAGATACGTGTGAACAACAGGCACAACGCCGATATAAAGTGCTTTTTCTCAAAGTTGACGTGTCCTTACTTATATCAGTACACTTAACCTAAGCATTACGAAACTTATATTCGATCAAATAAGTCTCACGTAGCAAATAAGCCATTACATTTTTTGTTATCCAAATTTAAACTCCTCGCTTGGTGACCGAAGAAAGACAAAAAAAAACAGCACCTGCTGGAGGAGACTTTGAGACCAGTTATCCCTCTCGCTTCGTCTCTTTCTCTCTGCTTCCATTTGGTTCCTAGTGAATACAGCTAAGGGTGTATATTGCTTGACCTTCAACCATCCATCATTTACCTGGAGGAGGTGAACTTACGTACTTCAAAATGGAAGCTCTCTATCCATGCAAAGGCCTTGAGGATCTTGGAGGAAACGGTGGTGGCCAGCAAGTACATCATCTCCGTAAAAGCCGGGTCTGAGTGAGTCTCCTTCCAATTGAACAGCATCCACCAGCCCAGCAGGTGGATGAGCTTGTACTGCAAGCTCATTACCAGTGAAGACTTCCCACATTGACAGAACAGGATGACAAAGCCTAGGTCAAGAGTAGCTAACAATCGAGCTGTATATTCCTAGACGTCATCTACGTCAGGCCCCAGCTACATCATCAGAGCGTGCAACAGAACATTGTACTATCTACACTCGGTTTGTTGTTTATTTTTTATTTATTTTTTAAATCATGAAATCGATTTTAAATCACAATAAAAGTTTTGTTGCTAAGGATTCCACGACACGGTTAGCCTTTACGCCTGGGACTGCACGTTTGTGTTCCTTTTTTGTTGTTGCGTGGATTCCGCGAGTGCTAGCTGGCTGTACTACAGACACCACCTGTCATCGTCGTGGGAAAGACTCATTGTTATCTTTTTACTGGTTGCAGTAAAAAGGAGATCCTGAGGGAAATCGACGAGTACCAACAGTTTTACGCTATGGAGGAACAACATACTCCATCATGGAAAGATCCGACTACCTCACAAAAAACTTTAACCTGACAAAAAAAAAGAGATTAATCTACATACACGGACGATTTTACTTACAATTGAAGTAGAGGCTAGTGCTCTGGCTGGAATCCGTGCAACACTGGAAAAGTTGTGTGAGGAGGTAGCAGGGCTGAGGGAGAGTTTAGAGTTCAGCCAGAGTGAAAATCTCACACTCAAAAGAGAAAACAAGACACTCACAGCCAATTTAAAATTCCACGATTCCAACATGGATTGTCTACTCAGGGAAAACAGGGTGATGAAAGAGTCGCTACTAGACATACAAAGTCGTAGCACGTGTGAAAATCTATTTTTTTCTGGGATTCCTGGGGAGGCATCCAATAATCCAGAGGGCGCGATCAGAGCATTCATGCAATCCGCCTTGAAACTTACTATAGACTGTAAACAAGGTGGCTTTCCACCGAGTACACAGACTTGGAGCGACAAGACCAAGGGTCCCCGACCAATCATCGCAAAATTTGAACACTACCAACAAAAGGAGCTGATCAAAAGCAGGGGAAGGGAGCTTAAAGGGACCAAATTCAGTCCCAATGACCAATTTCTAAGGGAGATAAATGAACGTCGTAAGAGGCTATATCCGGTACAGAGACAACAAAGGGAGAATGGTAAGCATGCCTTTATCATTGTGGACAAACTCTTTATGGATGGACAGCTATTCCGAGACAGCTCCATAACACCATGGCTGTACTGAATTCTACACGGACTTCGGGTTACGAAAAAAAATAAGGTATGGGAACTGTAAAAATATCTGAACATTATGAAGTGGATATGAACACACACGTACTTAATTACATGCTTGCTTACACATACTGACTTATACATACACCTGATCTCGCTTTCTTCTCTCTCTCGCTTTCCTCTCTCTATTGTCGAGAACTGTTCAAATCAAGTCAAAGTTTGTTTGTCACGTGCGCCAAATACAACTGGTGTAGACCTTACCGTGAAATGCTTACTTACAGGCTCTAACCCAATAGTGCTGTTTTTATAATTTAATGTGTTTATTGTTTGTCTATCTTCATGTATTTGTCTACAAGTTTATATATGTTTACAACAAGCAAGGGGACAATATCAGAATAGGGGCTTCGGGGAATAAAACATATTGTACTGAATACATTTGTACTGTAGTGAAGCCGTCTCTAGAATAATGCAAGGTCTCTTTCATGATCATGTGAAAAGTCAATTGCTATGGAAATGCTGGGATGTGTTTTTCAATTATGTTAAAAGTAAGTATGATGCAACTATGATGGTGATATGATATGGATTACAATTATCATCATGAATATTAAGGCAATACGCTCTGCATGTTACACACAGACACTCAACCATGCAAATTGGCAGTTATTATTTATTTGGACATCACACATAGTCCTACTCTTATACAGACATCGTACACACTCACTATATCACATCCAAAATCATACACATCAACCTACTCAGATTTACTACACACATATTGTCTCAATTTTCTAACATCTGTGGCATTGGCTCACAGGCAAGGAATAAAGCAAATATTGCTAGAACCTATTTTTTGAAATCTAAATATCAGACATTTGAAAGCTCTAGTTTTGACCGTCATAATATCTCTGATGGCAGTAACTTTACAAGCTCTAATTATGGTCAATTTAGACTGAGAATAGTATCTAGCTATAATAAGGGGTGAAATAAGTACAGCAGATTATAAAAAAAGATCAGTCTTTACATGGCTAAAATAAAAGGAATTATAACACTGTTTACAGGAAACTCACTCTACATCCTTAGATTAAGTTGCGTGGAAAAGGGAATGGGGTGGTGAAATAATTTTCTGTCATGGACAAAGGGTGTGATGATATTAATTAACAAAAATGTCGATCTGAATGTGCAAATAGTAAGGAATGATTCACAAAGAAGGTGGATCCTTTTGAATATGAAAGTGGACGAAAAAGAGATTTGGCTCATTAATCTATATGGTCCAAATCAGGATGATCCATACTTCAAAAATATTTATACCAATTTATTGAACTTACAGGCAACAAATGATCTAATCATTATGGTAGACACTATAACAGTGTTAAGTACCTCAATGGACCGTAAAGGTAATCACTCTACAAACTATCATCACCTTAAGGAAATCACAAATATTATGGACACATTAGAAATAGTGGATATTTGGAGACTAAAAAACCCTGACTTGGTGAGATATACATGGAGGAGACTTAATCAAGCTAGTCGTCTTGACTACTTTGTCTCTTTCATCAAAGGTTTAAAAAGTTTTAATAGGAGACAGAATGTGATCGGAGCATCATCTAATTGGCATATTCACATAACTCTTATATTTTCCACATGGACAGGGATAATGGAAATTTTATCAACGTTTACTGGAGGACAACTTAGTTTAAAATATGACAAAATAATTTATAACTGAATTTTTCCAGTAAAATATAGGTTCAGCAAATCCCCTTATTGTTTGGGATACCTTTAAATGTATATTCAGGGTTCATTCAATTCAATATTCATCAATAATTAAAAAGCCATTTCTGGCAAAAGAGACAAGACTGACAAGGGAAATCCATGAACTAATAGTACAGGTAGATAGCAATAAAAACAATACTACAGAGATACAAAATAAGGTAGAGGAAAGACAAAAAGAACTTGAACTTATTCAAGAATAATGTATAATAATAATGTAATCTATTACAAAAATAAAGCAAACTGGATGGAATATGGAGAAAAATGCACACATTTCTTCCTGAATCTTAAAAACAGGAACGCTAACTAAAATTATTTGTAGAAACTCGTTACTGAAGACGGAGTCATCAATGATTCTCCGAATGTTATTTTAAAAGAGGAAGCTAATTATTTGTTCTCTTTTCTGTCTCATCCTCTCCCACTGAATGAAGAATATGGTAAGGAATTATTTCCAAATAATATAAAAAATGGAAAGGCCAAATTACAGAGGAAGAACTTTGAGGCCATTAATCCTTTCAGTCTGGAAAAACCCCAGGGCTTGATGGCATACCGGTAGAGGTATATCAAGTATTTTTTGATAAAACAATCTAACAATGGAGCTTTTAGTATAACTACTCCTATAGAAATGGTAGTCTGTCAGGTACTGAGCAGGAAGGTCTGATTTCTCTATTATTAAAACAAGACCCAGATGGCAAATATAAATACCCAGTCTATCTAAAAAACTGGAGGCCCCTTACACTTCAATGTTGTGATGCAAAAATACTAGCGAAATGCATAGCACTTAGAATTAAGGGTTTTTACCAGGTATTGTTCATCCTGATCAGACAGGTTTTTTTTTACATGGATGATACATTGGAGATAATATACAACTACTAGAAATAATAGAACATCATGAAACATAAGAAGCCAGGAATGGTATTTATAGCGGGTTTTGAAAAGGCATTTGATAAACCTACTCCTGATGATTCGTTTTTCAAATCATATGAGCAAAAAAATTTCAGTTTATCTGGGACGCTAAACCAGACAAAATAAAACGTGCCTATCTATATAATGAATATGAATTGGGTGGGTTGAGATGATTAAATATAAAAGCACTAAACCTCTCTCTAAAAGGTTCACTCATTGAAAAGTTTTATTTGAACCCTAAATGGTTCTCAAGTAGATTACTAAGAAAAGCTCATCCATTGTTTAAAAATGACCTTTTTGCCTTTGTGCAGATTAATTGAAAATTATACTTTTTTCAAAGTATCTCTGTTTTTCAAACAAGCATTGCAGAGCTGGCTACAATTTCAATTTCATCCCCCTGAAAAGATAGAACAAATATTACAACAAATATTATGGCTGAACTCAAATGTGCTGTTTGATAAAATACCTGTATTTATGGAAAATATGTTTGAAAAGGGTATTTTGTTCTTAACTCTACTATTCCAATTTACAATATAATAAAATAACGGATAAATACAAATAAAAATAAAAAATTATTTAAGTCCTTCATGGAGTTATCAGAATTGTACGGGAAGGTCTGCTCAATCCAAGAGTACAACCAATTGATTACAGCATTACCCCAAAAATGGAGGCAGGTGACAGCGGGAGGAGGTAGGGAACTGAACTGTCTGCCCTATTTAAAGGATCAAAACTGGAGGAGGAATAAAATTAGCATAAATAGGAAAGTATACCAGTTTCATTTGAGGACCAGGATGTTGACAACTGTGCCATGCAGATTGCAAAATAGTTGGGAAGAGATTTTGGATGTACCGATTCCATGGTACAGGGTGTTTGAGTTGATCTATAAAACAACGCAAGATTCAAGACTTCGTGCTTTTCAGCTAAAATATAGAATTCTTGCCACCAACAATGTTGAATATTTGGGGCATAAAATCATCGAAGCTCTGCAGATTTTGTTGTGAGGATACAGAATCAATAGACCATTTATTTTGGTATTGCCCTCAGGTAGCCTGTTTCTGGTCTCAGGTTAAGGAATGGCTGAAAATGCATATCTTTGATCTAAAATTGACCCTAGAAATAGAGAAAATAGAGACAAGTGTGAGTGGAGTTGCTGTGTGGGAGATAGAATGATGGTCAAAAATAAAACATAATAAAAATAATATTTGAATGACACTTAAGTGGCAGTGTTTTTACAACTAATGCCGGTTTGCCTGAGGCTGATGCCATGCAGGTGTTTGTACACATGCATATACACACACTCTCATTCAAATAAACACATGCATGTACACACACATACATGTAATAGTGCCAGACATGCACACAAAGATATTCAGTTGGATTGCTGTTATGATTTTAGTTGTCCTTGATGTCCTTTGTTTTAAATGTATTATGTTTGATTATTTTCTTGCATTGTTGTTTGCTGTTTTCTTCTATCTTTTCTTTAGTTCATTCTCTTGGTTGTTGGTGCATTGGGGGGGTTCTTGGGGGTGGGGAATGGAATTCATTGTATTTTTAATTTTTATTCTTGATGGGGACTGTGTGAGGGGTCTCGAATGGTTGAAGGACAGCTATTGGGGAACTGTGGGGGGGGATCTTGGAGGGTTTGGGTTCATGTTTTTGGCCTGATGGTAGATCGGTCAACGTGCCATTGAGCAGGGCATTGACCCTGGATGCTTTTGTGTGTCGCTCTGAATTGGAATCTGTTGGATGATTTAGTTGTTGAGCGGCTTCACTGCAAGTATATTGTATGTTTCGAATGATCAATAAATAAAAAATACATTTTTAAAATTGTATCTGCGCATTTCAGTAATAGCAGTTTTATAATTATATTCTAAGCAAGTAGGCTACATTTGTATCAGGTATACTACCTGTCAGATTGCTCTGCAGAACCCAAACGATCTGCATCAGGATCAGTTGCCATGACAATCTTGGCACTCTCTCTCTTAGCAAGGCGAAGGGAGAACTCCTGCAACACCAAAATATCGAAACAACAATCATGGAGGCCACTTTATATTCACGGGAGTGAGATGCACACCAATGTAGAAAAAATGATTTTATGCTTCAGATATTTTATGCTTCCATAGTAACATTTCCTCACCAAAACATTCTCTAAATAGCATACTGTCTCCTACAAAATGCAGTGTTAAAAGCTTTTAGTACAACAAGAAATCTAGATGCTGTATGCTCCATGCCTGGACTCAAGTGACCCTGGTAAAATGAAAAGCAGAAGTCTGATACCTTGCATCCGTTGTCCTCTTTAGGGTTGTGAGAGGCAGTGACCATCACATCCGCTGCAACACCCAGCCTCTTCACAGCATATGGCTAGGATAAATCACAAAACAGGAAGGACTTGGGAACTGAATTCGTGTAATTCTAAGCCTAATCTGAAAGCTCTAAAGACTATGACTTTACCAGCTGTATAGCCATACAAGTACGTCCAGAGGTTTTTCCTGACGACACAATCTGGCCATTAAAAAAAAACTGTGGGGACATACAGTGCCTTGCGAAAGTATTCGGCCCCCTTGAACATTGCGACCTTTTGCCACATTTCAGGCTTCAAACATAAAGATATAAAACTGTATTTTTCTGTGAAGAATCAACAACAAGTGGGACACAATCATGAAGTGGAACAACATTTATTGGATATTTCAAACTTTTTTAACAAATGAAAAACTGAAAAATTGGGCGTGCAAAATTATTCAGCCCCTTTACTTTCAGTGCAGCAAACTCTCTCCAGAAGTTCAGTGAGGATCTCTGAATGATCCAATGTTGACCTAAATGACTAATGATGATAAATACAATCCACCTGTGTGTAATCAAGTCTCCGTATAAATGCACCTGCACTGTGATAGTCTCAGAGGTCCGTTAAAAGCGCAGAGAGCATCATGAAGAACAAGGAACACACCAGGCAGGTCCGAGATACTGTTGTGAAGAAGTTTAAAGCCGGATTTGGATACAAAAAGATTTCCCAAGCTTTAAACATCCCAAGGAGCACTGTGCAAGCGATAATATTGAAATGGAAGGAGTATCAGACCACTGCAAATCTACCAAGACCTGGCCGTCCCTCTAAACTTTCAGCTCATACAAGGAGAAGACTGATCAGAGATGCAGCCAAGAGGCCCATGATCACTCTGGATGAACTGCAGAGATCTACAGCTGAGGTGGGAGACTCTGTCCATAGGACAACAATCAGTCGTATATTGCACAAATCTGGCCTTTATGGAAGAGTGGCAAGAAGAAAGCCATTTCTTAAAGATATCCATAAAAAGTGTTGTTTAACGTTTGCCACAAGCCACCTGGGAGACACACCAAACATGTGGAAGAAGGTGCTCTGGTCAGATGAAACCAAAATTGAACTTTTTGGCAACAATGCAAAACGTTATGTTTGGCGTAAAAGCAACACAGCTCATCACCCTGAACACACCATCCCCATTGTCAAACATGGTGGTGGCAGCATCATGGTTTGGGCCTGCTTTTCTTCAGCAGGGACAGGGAAGATGGTTCAAATTGATGGGAAGATGGATGGAGCCAAATACAGGACCATTCTGGAAGAAAACCTGATGGAGTCTGCAAAACACCTGAGACTGGGACGGAGATTTGTCTTCCAACAAGACAATGATCCAAAACATAAAGCAAAATCTACAATGGAATGGTTCAAAAATAAACATATCCAGGTGTTAGAATGGCCAAGTCAAAGTCCAGACCTGAATCCAATCGAGAATCTGTGGAAAGAACTGAAAACTGCTGTTCCCAAATGCTCTCCATCCAACCTCACTGAGCTCGAGCTGTTTTGCAAGGAGGAATGGGAAAAAAATTCAGTCTCTCGATGTGCAAAACTGATAGAGACATACCCCAAGCGACTTACAGCTGTAATCGCAGCAAAAGGTGGCGCTACAAAGTATTAACTTAAGGGGGCTGAACAATTTTGCACGGCCAATTTTTCAGTTTTTGAATTGTTAAAAAAGTTTGAAATATCCAATAAATGTCGTTCCACTTCATGATTGTGTCCCACTTGTTGTTGATTCTTCACAAAAAAAATACAGTTTTATATCTTTATGTTTGAAGCCTGAAATGTGGCAAAAGGTCGCAAAGTTCAAGGGGGCCGAATACTTTCGCAAGTCACTGTATGTGGAGAAGAGAAACACAGGAATATCTTTACAAAGCATCCCAGCTGCAGTCAACCGGGAAAGTCTGTAAATTAATATTTTTTTTACTTTAACCACCACCCCCAAGAAACCGATACAGACCAGAGCCCTATACTATGTACAGTACGTGGCTTGAGGCGTTAGCGAGGTAACTTTGGTCAACTGAGTTCAACTCGGTATAAACGGTACCATGAAAGTGGCACTTTTTTTTTTTTGTTGGACCTTTTAGCCAGGTCAATTTCTGGCAATGAATCCTTCAGAACGAACCTGCTCCCGTGCAGGCTAACTGATGGCCAACTCCATCCCTCTCCCAAAGATTGCATCATCGCCTTCAATATTTAATCAATCAAATGTTGTGTGCTAACAAAAAAACATGTTAAAATACCTATCACATTACACATTTATGTACGACAGAATGCATTTGAAACGTCATGCACAATAAAATATGTGTTCCTTAATCAAATGATTGTATTGATAGTGGGGAAAAAAGTACTCATGCATTGATAAGCACACCAAAGATGGCATTATGATAAGTAATAAAATAAAGACGGCACTTCAACATGCCTATTTCACAACATAGCCTGCTGAATTTGATAACTGATTTTGGCACAAATGAAAAATGTGGCACTGACTCGCCCATGGATTGATGTTTCAGCATTGTTCCAATGAAAAGTTTGGTGTTCCACTAGCCACATGCATGCAGTTACAAGCCTGCTAGAGTTAGCGGCAGGTGGACGAGCAATATCTACCGTTGTAGTAAGGATGAAGCCTGAGCTGGAATTTGAAGCTAACGGAAAATCCCGAGTAGATCTAGCGTCACATTGTAGTATACCCTTCACAGGGATTGGTCGGGAATAATATTTTTCATAGAGAATTTACAAATTTTCAACCCAGATAAAAAGAAATTGTGAGGGGGGTTTCCCATTCAAACAGGACATGGAATTTAAAGGGGGGGGGGGTTATTGAGTACTATACTAGCATTGTGGTCACTGATCTAATGTGTGTGAAAAAAGCCAGAGTTAGTTACTTTAGGCCACTCATTCTAGAGCAGTCATAATTTTGTAAAGCGGCTGTACTATTGTTCCATTTCCTTCATAATGCTATGGGCATTGAAACATGTTAGCCTATTCTATTGTTCCTACCTCTCTAACCTCTAGGCTACCTGCCGCTCCAAACTCAAATTTCTTGTATTCTAAATCTCTAGCATTTGGTTCCCTGCTTGTCAACTGAGAAACAGCCTATACACCTAAAAAAATAAATGTCCTGTTTTTATTTTGGCTCTCGAAATGTGTGTAGTTAAAAGTAGGCCAAGAATCTAATCAATGTCCTCACTCAGCCCATTTGTATTAACTATTTTGCCATCACACAACTTCAGGCAGGAATGTGACCTCTTTATACACTTTATCACAGAGTAAGCCAAAGCCACTATCAGCAATACGTGAGGAGTTACTTATTAGATAACTTAAAGGCCCACTGATATTTACAGCCAAATTTTGATTAATTTATATGAATCAGACTTTCTAATATGTAGCCAGTTATACGTGTTCGCAAGTTGTGGTATGATCTGCGGAGGAGAAAGAAGAAAAAGGTAAAGTACCGTTCACTGTAGCAACCAATGGCTTCCTGCGCTCGCGTGTCACATCCAACCACTATGCCACGGCTACCAAAGTCTGGGAAAGACCTGGCCAGGTATTTGTACATACCCTGCAGTGAGGAGGAATGGAATGATGAGGCCATGTCTATAGCTTTTTAAAAATTATGTTTTCCCATTAACCTTCATGTTTTCACTTTGTATAGGAGGTAAGGAAAACTGGTAGGTGGGTGGGTTGTTAAACTGTGGGTGCTCTTCCCCTTGAGACAGTTTGTCACAATACCAGAAGTTTTCCTTCGATACCATCACGAGTCGATACCAAAACGATATTAGCCAAAGTCACAGAATGGCACTTGATCCTGTTAGGTTCTTATTGTTCAGAGTAAATAAGGCAGACTCTAGAGAAGCTTTAACCAAGTTTAATTCTGCCCACAGGATCTGTACAGCTGTAACTCAGACAACCCAACATTTCTCCCATCACAGATATATCACACTTAAGACACTCCTTCTCTCCAATCCGTACATCGTATGAACCAGTAATGACGTCATTCAGAAAGCAAGAGGGGTGCGACCCTTTTCACACACACAGACATTCAGGCAATAGATTGGCTGATGGAGCGACGTGACGAGACCCATTAAGTGAATTAAATGTTTTTAGTGGCAATCAGCCTATTTTGCGTTACGGCATATAATCACAAAGTACTAGTGAATCGATGTTAGCTTCAGCTGTAAACTATTAAGGGAAGTTAGCCTACAAAGCTGGAAGCTACCAGAAATGTATTGCATTGTAAAGTGGTCTAGCCTGTATGATCCGTTATTGATGTCACCTGTTAAATCCACTTCAGTCAGTGTAGATGAAGGGGAGGAGACAGGTTAAAGAAGAATTGTTAAGCCATGAGACAATGGTTGTGCATGTGTGCCATTAAGAGGGTGAATGGGCAAGACATATTTACAGTTGAAGTCAGATGTTTACATACACTTAGGTTGGAGTCATTAAAACTTGTTTTTCAACCACTCCACAAACTTCTTGTTAACAAACTATAGTTTTGGCAAGTTGGTTAGGACATCTACTTTGTGCATGACAAGTAATTTTTTCAACAATTGTTTACAGACAGATTATTTCACTGTATCACAATTCCAGTGGGTCAGAAGTTTACATTCAGTCAACTTAGTGTGCCTTTAAACAGCTTGGAAAATTCCAGAAAATTGTCATGTCTTTAGAAGCTTCTGGTAGACTAATTGACATCATTTGTGTCAATTGGAGGTGTACCTGTGGATGTATTTCAAGGCCTACCTTCAAGCTCAGTGCCTCTTTGCTTGACATCATGGGAAAATCAAAAGAAATCAGCCAAGACCCCAGAAAACAAATTGTAGACCTCCACAAGTCTGGTTCATCCTTGGGCGCAATTTCCAAACACCTGAAGGTACCACGTTCATCTGTACAAACAATAGTACGCAAGTATAAACACAGTGGGACCACGCAGCTGTCATACCGCTCAGGAAAGAGACGCGTTCTGTCTCCTAGAGATGAACGTACTTTGGTGCAAAAAGTGAAAATCAATCCCAGAACAACAGCAAAGGACCTTGTGAATATGCTGGAGGAAACAGGTACAAAAGTATCTATATCTACAGTAAAACAAGCCCTACATCGACATAACCTGAAAGACCGCTCAACAAGGAAGAAGCCGCTGCTCCAAAACCGCCATAAAAAGCCAGACTACGGTTTGCAACTGCACATGGGGACAAAGATCGTACTTTTTGGAGGAATGTCCGCTGGTCTGATGAAACAAAAATAGAACTGTTTGGCCATAATAAAGGGAAAAAAGGGGAGGCTTGCAAGCTGGAGAACACCATTCCAACAGTGAAGTACAGGGGTAGCAGCATCATGTTGTGGGGGTGCCCTGCTGCAGGAAGGACTGGTGCACTACACAAAATAGATGGCGTCATGAGGCAGGAAAATTATGTGGATATATTGAAGCAACATCTCAAAACATCAGTCAGGAAGTTAAAGCTTGGTCGCAAATGGGTCTTCCAACTGGACAATGACCCCAAGCATACTTCCAAAGTTGTGGCAAAATGGCTTAAGGACAACAAAGTCAAGGAATTGGAGTGGCCATCACAAAGCCCTGACCTCAATCCTATAGAATATTTGTGGGCAGAACTGAAAAAGCGTGTGCGAGCAAAGGAGGGCTACAAACCTGACTCAGTTACACCAGCTCTGTCAGGAGGAATGGGCCAAAATTCACCCACCTTATTGTGGGAAGCTTGTGGAAGGCTACCCGAAACATTTGTCCCAAGTTAAACAATTTAAAGGCAATGCTACCAAATACTAATTGAGTGCATGTAAACTTCTGACCCACTGGGAATGTGATGAAAGAAATAAAACCTGAAAGAAATCTCTCTCTCTACTATTATTCTGACATTTCACATTCTTAAAATAAAGTGGTGATCCTAACCGACCTAAGACAGGGAATTTTCACTAGGATTAAATGTCAGAAAATGTGAAAAACTGAGTTTAAATGTATTTGGCTAAGGTGTATGTAAATTTCATACTTCAACTGTAAGCACCTTTAAACGGGGTATGGTAGTAGGTGCCAGGCACACCGATTTGTGTCAAGAACTGCAACACTGCTGGGTTTTTCACACTCAAGTCTCTCGTAGGTATCAAGAATGACCCACCACCCAAAGGACATCCAGCCAACTTGACAACTGTGGGATAGGACAGGTAGACTGACACGTGAGACAGTATTTAGGATAGGACAGGTAGACTGACGGGGAACTGGCATCAGTTTAGAATTTTACATCATAACGAATAAGATTGTATTAGCCAACATCCACGTGGAACGCTTTCAACACCTTGTAGAGTCCATGCCCCAAGAAATTAAGGCTGTTCTGAGGGCAAAAGGGGATGCAACTCATTATTAACACGGTGTTCATAATGTTTTGTACACTCAAAACATATACACACTGAGTATACCAAACATTAGGAACACCTTGTTAATTTTGAGTTGCAACACCCGTCAGACAACGACCCTAAGCACACAGCCAAGACAACGCAGGAGTGGCTTCGGGACAAGTCTCAATGTCCTTGGGTGGCCAACTAGAGCCCAGACTTTAACATCTCTGGAGAGACGTGAAAATAGCTGTGCACCGACGCTCCCCATCCAACCAGACAAAGCTTGGGAGGATCTGCAGAGAATGAGAGAAACTCCCCAAATACAGGTGTGCCAAGCTTGTAGCGTCATACCCAAGACGATTTGAGGCTGCAATCATTACCAAAGGCGCTTCAACAAAGTACTGAGTACAGGGTCTGAACACTTATTAAAAATGTGATATTTCATTTTTATACTTTTGCTAAAATTTCATTTTTTTCCTTTTCATTACAGGGTATTGTGTAGATTGAGGGGAAAAAAGCAATTTAATCAATGTTAGAATAAGGCTGTAAACTAACAAAATGTTGAAAAAGTCAAGGGGTCTGAAAACTTTCCGAATGCACTGTATAAACCCAAGGTTGATGATTTACTGCCACCGAGGACCTCAGCTCTTCCAATTTTGTTGTTGTTGATCTGTAACCAGGAAGTCGCTCCGCTGTACACAATGTCATATAGCTGAGTGAGTCTATACCTTTCACATAACTTGCTCAGAGAAGGAAACTATTATTAACCTGTTTGGACTGAATGATTGTCATATGAGGGCAAAGCCTACGCCCATGGCTGCCCTCAGCCCTGCCGTCCCAAATGCCATCCTGCAGCACAGCCTAAGCCTCAGCTCCTCCACTTGCCTATCCTGGGCCTCTATCTGAGCTCTGGTCCATCGATTCTGAATGGGAAAAAACATCACAAATTAGCTACACATTCAGCACTCTCTTAATGACATCATTAACGTCATGTCAACACAGTTACACACAACTTAAGCAAGTTAGTCTTGAATTGCTGATTGAGTCAAATATACAATACCCACTGCTTCAGCATTATGGTTGAGCTACACTGGAACTGAACAAAAATATAATCTTGTTTGATAAATAAGCATTTGTTGATACAAAATATTCTATTAAATCTAGACATACAGTACCAGTCACAAGTTTGGAAACACCTCCTCCTTCCATTTTTTTTTCTTTATTTTACTATTTTCTATATTGTAGAATAATAGTGAAGACATCAAAACTATCAAATAACACACATGGAATCATGTAGTAACCAAACGTTTGACTGGTGCTGTAGATCTGGGCTCTCACAGTTCCATGCTGCATCTGACAGTCCGGGTCAAGTTAAGGGGTCAGACAGATCCATTGCTTTTACACCCTTTCACAACTAGGGAAGCAGTGTAAGTGTTTGGGGTGGAGTAGAGGCTGCATGAGCCAGGCTCTGTACTTTTTCGTTAGTAATAAGAAAAATAGGTACAATTGTAGCCTGGGTACCAGACTTGTTTGTGCTAATATTCCACCCCTTATCATATGCCAAACTGTTTGGCATAATGACAAGGAGGGGAATGTTAGCAAACAGATCTTGCCCTCATTTACTTTAAAAAACACTTTTTTTTACATTTGAGTAATTTATGCAGAGCAATATGGGTTTGGCAGATGTTCTTAACAAGTCAGCTTGGGATTCGAACCAGCAACCTTAAGGTTACTGCCCTAACGCTCTTAACCGCTAGGCTACCTGCCACGAATATGCAAGAAACACACACTGCAGGGATTTCAGAAGATCTCCGAGCAGAAGAACATAAGGATTTTGCACCTGACAACTCAAGTCAGTGCACTTTCCATAAAAAGTGTTAGCTATGATAACGACACTGACCGGTGACTCACTGATCTTATCCACTGGTAAATAGCCTCCAAGGCAAGTCGCACGTCCCCAGTTGCATGGCAATTTAGGTCCAGTTCTCCATAGCAGGATATTGTGCAGCAAAACATCAAGCTAGCTAGCTACGTAGATAAAGTTAACCAACGTTAGTTTACAAAACTAGCAGGCTAGCAATAGGCCAGGCAGGGCAGAACGTCCCTAGTTATCGGTCTTGACGTCAGTTTGCTTTGGCTACCGAAACAGATAGAGCTAGCTACATATCTAAAATATAATCATCAGCCAAGATAAGAAATGTATTATCTAACAAACCGTTAGGACGCTACCTAGCTTGACTCGCTAGAGTGATGGTGTTGCTTGATGACCCCATGCCATCTTATCTGCAGTGGTCATCTGGCTGTGGTAATCACCCTTGAAAAACAGTCAACTAGGTAGTTATAATTAGTTACCTAGCGTAGCAACATAATGGCCCCACTTGTCCTATCTTGGCACTCAAGTTGTCTTTATTAATGTTAAACTAGTTAGTTCGCTATCTTACTTAGTCCTTGTTTAGTAGACTGGGGTTCGGTTACCACAGCCACAAATTCAACATTGGCTATATCGTAAAAATTTGTGAAATCAAACTTAGCTTTTTGGTCTTAAATTAAGGTTAGGCATGAGGTTAGCAGTGTGATTAAGGTTCGTTTTAAAATCTATTACATTTTAGAAATAGTCGGGGTTTAGCCATCAGCGTGACTGTGGTAACTAGTGACGACCAACTAGTAGCCTTCAGTAGCGCGGCTACATTATTATTATTATTTTTTTAACCTTTACTAAACTAGGCAAGTCAGTTAACAAATTCGTATTTACAATGACGCCTACACCGGACGACGCTGGGCTAACTGAGCGCAGCCCTATAGGGCTCCCAATCACGGCCGGTAGTGACGCCTCTAGCACGGAGACGCAGTGCCTTAAGACTGCTGCGCCACTCGGGAGCCACATTTACCCCACCATAACATGAACAGCAGACGTACGCCCTCATAGCACAATCTTGGAAACAGTTTCTTAGCTGACAGGTGAGACAGAGAGAGAACAACATTTTATGATTGTGAAAATATACATGTTAAATTTACCAAGCAGTGTTTATTCATTATTAGAATATTCTCCATTATGCAGTGTGCATTCAAACTGATCACTGAAAGTTTCCAGCAGTAGTGGGATGGATTCTTCAATAGAGACATCTCTTCCCAGTTCTTGACTAAGGGATGTGACACCTTTCCCTACAATCCCACAAGGCACAATGTTTTCAAACCAGCCCATATCTGTGTTGCAGTTCAGTGCCAAGCCATGAGATGTTATGTATCTCCCACAATGGATTCCTGAAAGAGGAAACATTTTTACTATAATATCAATAATGACATATTGTAGCTTTGTTGTTGTAAACATTGCAAAAATTGGGTCATCTTTAATTTAGAAGGTTAACCTACCTATGGCACATATCTTGTTGGATCCAACCCAGACCCCAGTGTTTGGGGAGGTGGATGCTTTTATCCCATACTTTCTGCAAAGGTTGATGACAGTCCCCTCCAGCTCACACACGTACCATCGCACGCTTTTCTTGAAGCAGCCCAAGTTGAGTATTGGGTAGCACACCAACTGCCCTGGACCATGGAAAGTTATGAGTCCGCCACGGTTGCTACGAAAGAATTCAGCACCAAGGAGTTTGAGTCTTTGCTCCTCTTCGAATGGGTATAGTGCCTGTCTGATTCCTATGGTGTAGACTGGCGGGTGTTCACATAGTAGCAGAGCATTGTGCAATTTGTCTTTAGAATCCAGATGTCTCCTAACATAGAGTTGCTGTACCTGTAATGCACGCCCATAGGAAATACGACCCAACTGGATCACTTCAACTGCTGCTTTTGAAGGGTACATTTTCGATGATAATTGAGTGTAAACTCCTTATTCGAGGTTTTCAGAAGACAGACAATGCCACGTTTCTATTGTGAAGGACATAACGTACAGTAACATTGACCATGCAGCTCGCCACTCACAACGAACGTTGTATCATTTGACTGTGTCTTATAATGCCTGGTTCCATGATGCAGATTATCCAGTGTCGAGAACTTGTAGATGGGGGCAGAGACGTTGAACGTCACTGGTCGACTATTGTTAAATTTACATCATTTGCAGTCTGTTTGAAATGACTGAACAATGGCGACATAATCAACAGTGTGCATACTTGACATCCATGCCATGGGCGCAGCCATATTAGATTCGTTATTTATTCTTTAATAGTGGTTCAACCAGCTGAGTGGTGCGTTATCGCCACCAACTGGACGGGGTTGTAAAACCGCAAGGCTTTCTGATATGAGGCACAGAGTGTTACGTTACTGCCCTCTAGTGTTTTAGTGTTCGAACAACAGAGACAAAATATTTATGTGGCCCCCTCTGAATACTTTGAAAATGCATACTACCTTGCTCCTTTCCCTAAGGTAAAATCTGGTAGGCTTATAGTGGATTTGTGAAAGTTAATGCAACCCCTTGCTTTCACCCATCTGTCCTGTTAGATCCAGGATATGGAGACAATGATACATTGATTTCCTCCGTACCTGAACCAGGACTGAGTGTTGGAGGTAGAGGTATCTACTGTACCTTCTTTTCAATTTTCCTCCTTCTACATTGACCTGAAAAAACAGGACTGGTAAAAGCATATGCCAGGTAGGATAGGGGCCCACACCACATTGCTTTCACCTATCCAATATTTTTAAATCAGTGCAGATGAAAGGAATGGAATGAGGGAGTAAATTTAGATGATTGTCATGCATCCCTGATTGGTTCCTTGAGTGTTTAAATTAAGTGGGGAGGCATGAGTCTTACATCGGGCGGAATCAATTTTTTCTTTCACTAGTAGCTCTAACATTATTCAGACAAGAGCAAGAAGGGCTGATCTAAGAGTAGGCTAATGTAATTACACATGATTTGATTCAATTCCAATGTGTACTTCCCACTGGTCCCCATGTTCCAGGTCAGTTTTTCCCCCTCCTTATTTGAAGCACAAGCTCTGACTCATGACTACTAGTCTTATTAAGTTAACTGGGACTGATTGCAAAGAATAGACAAATCCTGAGAGAAACTGTCACATTGCAACTCTTCTAAAGAACAGTCAACATCAGCAAATCATAATGAAATATCACTGCACGATGCTCTTGGTGCTCCTCGCTTTCTTGGCCATCGCATGTAAGTCTTAAACTACCCTCTTGTGAAACAGACAAGGTCAGAATTACTAACATTATTATTGACTCATCTAGCTGTTTGAGTGATATTTTGCTATTTAGTTTTACCACAGACCATAATTTGCAAGTCTTTAAACTGTTACAATAGTGTAAAATTGCTGCTCAGCAGATACATTTTCTCTGGTGATAAATGCGTAATTGCTATAAACATCTAAGAAACCATTTATAATACTGTACCTGCATTTCATGAATGTGTGAAAGGTAATTTAATCAAATGAAGATACTTAAAATTATACAAAGGCAAATAAAACATCCTGTTTTTTAAATGACAGGTGATGTAAATGAAGCAGCTGCATTTCCAATTCCATGGGGATGCTCAAACTACAGCGGGGTATGCCGTGCTGTCTGTCTGTCAGCAGAACTACCATTTGGACCTTTTGGATGTGCTAAAGGATTTGTGTATGTTTATTGTTACCTTGATTAATGTTATGAAATTACTGTAGTGTGAACATAAAATGTGATGCATAGGCTCTGTTTGAGAGTTACGTTGTGTACTTTTCAAAATGCTGTAATGTGTTGAATATTGATTTAGTGGCTGCCAATGTAAAGTACTACTATCAAAACATCTGTCTCTCTTTCAGATGCTGTGTCGCCCACGTCTTCTAAATCTCTTCAGTTTTTGTCCTGCGCCTAAACTTCCAGCTAAATCAATGCAACAGTTACTTTTCTATGCACTTTGGCATTTATCCTCTTGCAACTGAAGACAATGATTATAAGACATGCATTCACAGATACTCCCTTGGTCTGCATTGATGTTCCTCCAACTTTTCTTCAATACCAACTACTCTGACATGATTATCACACACATGTTTTGAAATTAAATGGTTTGATATTTTAAAACACTACTTCAGAATAAAATGAGAATGGAAAATATAACATTGCTGTTGAGTAATACTGGCTATGATGTAGTTGGGCAGTGTAGAGAGCAACTTGAGCTAAGCCTGAAGCTGAGGCAACAATGCAATCCGATCTCTAAAGCCTTGTTCACATTGGCAGTTTGAAGTGACTCAAATCCTATTTATTTGCATATCTGATTTGAATCTGTTCTTTTTCCTGCAGTCTGAACAGCCAAAAAGCACATGGAATCAGATATTTCAAGCCACATTTCAAACCACCTTTGAAGGTGGTTTGAAGTCCGATACAAATCTGATTCCTGGCCATGTGACTTGTGTCTGAATGGTCAAATCTGATTTATTTGCCCTCAAGTGGTTTTTAGACTGTTATTCAGCGTATCTTGTTGTTGCTAGCTACGCTGTTGAAAGTTTGACAAGAACATGTGGTAGCTAACTAGCTTGTTAATTGTTTACAAACAAATGAATGAATGTGCTAGAAAGCTAAACAGCTGCCTAGCTAGGTTGACCTCTGTGGCAAGGGCTCTCAACTTTTTCCACTCACCCTCCCGGTACTGTCCCGAAGTGTAATTTCAACTTTCCAAAACTGAACCATCCCAAAATTAAAATACTTTAAAAAAATGTTTTGATATGCCAACGTGGGTCTAGGTCATTCGCAGTGCTTTTAAAGTAAGTGGTGTATTTCTGAGACAGATACAGTCTCTATTGCATACACTTAATTTGTTAGTTAAAAAAATGTAGCATCTTAATGAAAAGACATTATTAAAAATTATGTATTAATTTAACATGTTAACCCCATGTATACAATATATCTAAGAGAGAACAATGGTATTTCAAATTGGTTACTGAATAAACATTAGTTAGACATTTACAGTCCAGCACCAGCTGCCCCATGAAACATAACACAACAATACACAATAAAGAACGTGTGTGTGTGTGCTCCCCAGCCTTCACCGTCTCTGCTTCACCCTCCCTCTTCAGTCACTGAAGAATGGTCGCCTTGACCTTTTTGAGCGCCACAACTTGCTAACGGCCAGGGCCAAAGTTTCTCTTTTTGGAACATAAAAACAAAATCTGCCAGCCAATCAGATTTACCTGCCAAAATATAATTTTTGCTGAAATTATACACAAAAACAGATGAGCATGCTCTGTAATGTTTCTAAAACAATAAATATATTACTAGTAAGAAGTGATGTGGTATATTGTTTCATTTCATTTTTTTGTGAGTCATTTAACCAAAATGTCACAGATTAGACATATTTTCACCTGCCCCTTTAAGGCCAAGAGGTTACGTGGTCATGTTTATGCCTGTGAGATTGAGAGTAGGATCGTATCTGCGTTGCTTATCTTCCCTAACAGCATAGCTGGGGGAATGATCCCACCCCAAATGTTTTAAACCTATTTTTTTTATTGTGCAGTGCAGCTTAGCTTAGCTTCGCTTAGCTTCTTAGCTTCTCAAGTAATCAAGTGTGTAGTGCTGGAGGAGTGCAAGGGAGCAGTGATCCCTCACTTTTTTTCAATTTGAGATTACAAGGGAAATTTATTCTGATCAATTCTAAATAAAATTATATAGAATGAGAGAAGAGAATGACAAACCAAATAAATATGTAGGCTACAGCAGCCTAGAGGTAGGCAAATGGTGTTATCCCTGTCTTCTCTCTGGCAAGTAATGAAGATCTGTAGGCTACATGTGTGCACTGCAGAGGCCCATTGGAGGCCTCTGATGTCTATGAGTGGCAGGTTCTTCCCTTTGGGACGACATGTAGCCTCTGCTTCCTTCCAGCTTTTCTGTAGAACGCTATTTCTATATAGACAACTGTCTACAAAGCATCCCCTCTGCAGGTGCAGCCAATAAACTGGTGGACAAGCAGAAGCACCTTCTTGCTGAGGGAGGATTCGATCTACGCCAGTGGGCCAACAATCTCCAGCAGCCATCGAACACCTACCTCAAGAGTCCAGGGCTGAGAGCAGTGAGCTGTGGTTCACCCAGGATGGCATGGAACCCCAAGAGCACACCCTTGGATTACAATGGCAATGTCTGTCCGACACTATTGGCTACAAGCAAGGTCACATGGAGAAAGTTGTACCCACCATATAAATCGGCTTCATCGTCCCATACACCAATCGGGCCAAGGTTGTGGTCCCGAGGCTCTGGAATAAGAAAAGTGGGTGGGATTACCCTGACATACCTGAAGATCTTCTCCAAGCGTGGCTTATTTGGGAGAACAAACTTCCACAGCTGTCTCAGGACACACTGACAAGGTGTTACGTCAGCCCGACATGGATCTTCCAACCAGCACAACAAGTGTTCAGGTCTTCAGTGATGCCTCAGAACGTGCATATGGTGCCGTTGCGTACCTCCGTACTGACGACACCAATGGACGGATCTAAGTGGCATTCCATGCATCAAGATGAAGAGTGGACCCGAAATGACAACAGTCGATGCCAAGACTTGAGCTCTGCGCTGCACTCACCGGTGCCCAGCTGGCAGTGATCATCCGAAAAGAACTCACCCTGGGAATCAATGAGGTCACGTACTGGTCGGATTCTACAACAGCCTTAACCTGGCTCCAGTCAGACTCCTGCAGGTACAAAGTATTTGTAGGCACAAGAGTTGCAGAAATACAGGAGCTCACAGACCACAGGCCCAAAATCCAGCTGACAATATCACATGCGGCAAGATGCCGTCTCAGCTTTCAGAACATAACCGTTGGAGTCAAGGTCCTCCATTCCTGTGCCAGGCCCAGTCATCTTGCCTGAGAAGGCCATACCAAGTACCTCCTGACAAAGCAGAGGATCTGCGGAAGCCTACCTTCTGTGGACTCCTGTCAGTGGACACAAAGTCGTTTCTCCCCGATGTTGCCCAGTTCAATACTTTCCATGAGCTGGTGTAATCCACAGTGCACTTACTACATGGGGCGGCCAGTCGTGCAGACAGACCTTCAGCCAAAAATTTCAAGCAAGCAGAACTCGGAAGTACTCAGACATGCTCAGTCAGAGCTTCCCAGATGACCTCTCCCTACTGGAGTCAGGCAAGACAATCCCTCCGAGCAGCCATCTGCTCCTTACTTTGCTACCTGCCAACTTTACGGTTTTTACATTTTAATTACGTTTATATTTTTAGTTTTTCCCCCTCAATCGCCTTTTTTCATTCAACTTTTTCCCCCCGGACGTTTTATCTGGATGTGGTTCGTCAGGACCTCCACCGACCGAAGCTAAGTAGTAACATTAACATGATGCCTTATAATTGCAGTCGCTGTACTCATAATGTACAGGAGAACAATCGCCTTATAGCTATGCTGCAAGCCCAGCTTCAGACGCAATCGTTAGGCAAGTGTAATTTAAGTGTAGGACAGTATGAAACAGCATCTGTGCTACCAGTAAGTACAGATAGTAGTATAAATCCCCTCGCACAGTCCCCGCAGCCGGATAACTTTCTCATGGCTTCTTGAAGGAAATGACAGAAACATTCAACCAGTTCGCCCCATTAAGCAGCGAGTCAGAGTCAGAGGCCGAGCCTTCTCTGGTCTCTACTCCTCCCATTAAGAGGTCTGAGACTCCGAAGCCTCCTATCATTAGCTCTGACAAATTGAAAACCCTAGTCATTGGCAACTCCATTACCCACAGTATTAGACTTAAAACGAATCATCCAGCGATCATACACTGTTTACCAGGGGGCAGGGCTACCGACGTTAAGGCTAATCTGAAGATGGTGCTGGCTAAAGATAAAACTGGCTAGTGTAGAGAGTATAGGAATATTGTTATCCACGTCGGCACCAACGATGCTAGGATGAAACAGTCAGAGGTCACCAAGCGCAACATAGCTTCAGCCTGTAAATCAGCTAGAAAGATGTGTCGGCATTGAGTAATTGTCTCTGGCCCCCTCCCAGTTAGGGGGAGTGATGAGCTCTACAGCAGAGTCTCAGAACTCAATCGCTGGTCGAAAACTGTTTTCTGCCCTCCCAAAAGATAGAATTTGTAGATAATTGGCCCTCTTTCTGGGACTCACCCACAAACAGGAGCAAGCCTGGCCTGTTGAGGAGTGACGGACTCCATCCTAGCTGGAGGGGTGCTCTCATCCTATCTACCAACATAGACAGGGCTCTAACTTCCCTAGCTTCACAATGAGATAGGATGCAGGCCAGGCAGCAGGCTGTTAGCCAGTCTGCCAGCTTAGTGGAGTCTGCCACTAGCACAGTCAGTGTAGTGAGCTCAGCTATCCCCATTGAGATTGTGTCTGTGCCTCGACCTAGGTTGGGCAAAATTAAACATGGCGGTGTTCGCCTTAGCAATCTCACTGGAATGAAGACCTCATCCATTCCTGCCATTATTGAAAGAGATTGTGATACCTCACATCTCAAAATAGGGCTACTTAATGTTATAGATCCCTCACTTCCAAGGCAGTTATAGTCAATGAACTAATCACTGATCATAATCTTGATGTGATTGGCCTGACTGAAACAAGGCTTAAGCCTGATGAATTTACTGTGTTAAATGAGGCCTCACCTCCTGGTTACACTAGTGACCATATCCCCCGCATCTATGTAGCCTACTCAATCACTTTGTATAGCTACTGTTTACAGGCCTCCTGGGCCATATACAGCATTCCTCACGGAGTTCCCTGAATTCCTATCGGACCTTTGTCACGATTGTCGTAAGAAGCAGACCAAAATGCAGCGTGGTATATGTTCATGATGATACTTTAATTAAAGAAAACACTGAATACAAAACAATAAACGACCATGACGCTATAATAAGAACTGTGCTGACAGAAGCAACTAACAGACTATCACCCACCACCCACAATGACAAAACAGGCTACCTAAATATGGTTCCCAATCAGAGACAACGACTAACACCTGCCTCTGATTGAGAACCATATCAGGCCAAACACAGAAACAGACAAACTAGACATCCAACATAGAATGCCCACTCAGATCACACCCTGACCAAACAAAACATATAAACATACAAAGCAAACTATGGTCAGGGCGTGACAACCTTGTAGTCATGGCAGATAATATTAGATCATTTTTGGTGACTTTAATATTTTCACATGAAAAAGTTTACAGACCCACTCCAAAAGGCTTTCAGAGCCCTCGTCGACTAAGTGGGTTTTGTCCAACATGTCTCCGGACCTACTCACTACCACAGTCATTCTCTGGACCTAGTTTTGTTCTGTGGAATAAATGTTGTGGATCTTAATGTTTTCCTCATAATCCTGGACTATCGGACCACCATTTTATTACGTTTACAATCGCAACAAATAATCTTATCAGACCCCAACTAAGGATTATCAAAAGTCGTGCTATAAATTCTCGGCCTCCAGACTCCCTCCGCCTACCCAAGGACATCAGAGTACAAAAATCAGTTCACCACCTAACTGAGGAACTCAATTTAACCTTGCGCAATATCCTAGTTGCAGTCGCACCCCTAAAAAACAAAAACATTTGTCATAAGAAACTAGCTCCCTGGTATAAAACAAGATACCGAGCTCTGAAGCAAGCTTCCAGAAAATTGGAACGTAAATGGCGCCACACCAAACTGGAAGTCTTCCGACTAGCTTGGAAAGCCAGTACCATGCAGTATCGAAGAGCCCTCACTGCTGCTTGATCATCCTATTTTTCCAACTTAATTGAGGAAAATAAGAACAATCCCAAATGTATTTTTGATACTGTTGCAAAGCTAACTAAAAAGCAGCATTCCCCAAGAGAGGATGGCTTTCACTTCAGCAGTGATAAATTCATGAACTTCTTTGAGGAAAAGATCATGATTATTAGAAAGCAAATTACGGACTCCTCTTTAAATCTGCGTATTCCTCCAAAGCTCAGTTGTCCTGAGTCTGCACAACTCTGCCAGGACCTAGGACCAAGGGAGACACTCACGTGTTTTAGTACTACATCTCTTGACACAATGATGAAAATAATCATGGTCTCTAAATCTTCAAGCTGCATACTGGACCCTATTCCAACTAAACTACTGAAAGAGCTGCTTCCTGTGCTAGGCCCTCCTATGTTGAACATAATAAACGTCTGGAACGTCTGTTTGAGGAGTTAAGTCGAATGTTCTGGTTTTCTGAGAGGGAGGGCAGCCATTCACCGTTTTCAGCTTGGCTGGACCGAATGCAGGAAATGGTCAGCCAGATGTGCCTAGGATGACTGACCTGCCTACAGCCCGACTGCAGCTCCACAAGCCCACATTTTATTCTACAGGCGTGGACTGCTTTGGAAGTAATGAAAAGAGATTGGGTATCATCTTTAAGTGCATGACCACCCGGGCTGTACACGTGGATCTACTGACAAACATGGATTCCGATTCGTTGCTAATGGCATTGAGACGCTTCATCGCTTGAAGAGGAAACCCCTTTGAGATCCCATCTGATCAAGGAACATATCTCAAGGGAGGGGAGAGAGCTACAAGGCGCCTTCATGACTCTCCACCCACAGCTTCAGGAGCAGTTAGCCAGTCAGAAGATTCACTTTGCCTTCAACCCACAAAGTGCACCACACTTTGGAGGATGCTGGAAAAGGGAGAACAGATCCATCAAGACTGCCCTGCAAACTACCTTTGGTGCGCAGACAATCTCCGAAGAGGTGCTGAGGACTGTCCTAATTGATATAGAAGGGATCTTAAACTCCAAGCCCTTGGGATATGTGTCGTCAGACATCGCAGATCCGGATCCAATCACTCCTAACTCTTCTCATGGGGTGGCCAGACTAGTCACTACCACAGGTGGCCTACCCAGTCTGAAACCAGTCTGAAACCAGTCTGAACTGAGTCTGAACTGCTTAGTCACGAAAGATGGAGACACAGCCAGGTTCTAGCTTACCATTTCTGGCATTGCTTCACACGGAAATACTTACCCACACTTCAAGCCCGCCATAATGGCTTCTAAACCTGCATTGCTTGCTGTTTGGGGCGGCGCCGGAGCTACTTCTGGTGCCGACAGAGATGGCTGCCTCGCTTCGCGTTCCTAGGAAACTATGCAGTATTTTGTTTTTTTATGTGTTATTTGTGTACTTACAGGTAATCTTAGGTTTTATTACATACAGTCGGGAGGAACTATTGGATATGAGCAACGTCAACTCACCAACATTACGACCAGGAATACGACTTTCCCGAAACAGATCCTCTGTTTGGCCTACCACCCAGGACAATGGATCGGATCCCAGCCGGCGACCCAAAACAACGGTGCCGTAGAAGGGGCAGACGGAGCGGTCTTCTGGTCAGGCTCCGTAGACGGTACATCGTGCACCGCTCCTGAGCATATTACTCGCCAATGTCCAGTTTCTTGACAAGGTAGACGAAATCCGAGCAAGGGTGGCATTCCAGAGAGACATCCGAGACTAACGTTCTTTGTTTCACTCGAGACACGCTATCGGAGTCGGTACAGCCACCTGGTTTCTTCATGCATCATGCCGACAGAAACAAGCATCTCTTCGGTAAGAAGAAGAGCGGGGGTGTATGCCTTGATTAACGAGACGTGGTGTGATCATAACAACATACAGGAACTCAAGACCTTTTGTTCACCTGACTTAGAATTCCTCACAATCAAATGCCGACCACATTATCTACCAAGAGAACCAAGAGAATTGGAATTCTACCAAGAGAATTCATACTCACAGTCATGTTTATTCCCCCCCAAGCAGACACATCGACGGCCCTGAAAGAACTTCATTGGACTCTATGTAAACTGGAAACCACGTATCCTGAGGCACATTTATTGTAGCCGGGGATTTTAACAAGGCTAATCTGAAAACAAGGCTCCCCAAATTCTATCAGTATATCGATTGTGCTACCAGGGCTAGCAAAACCCTAGACCACTGTTATTCTAACTTCCGCGACGCATAAAAGGCCCTCCCCCGCCCTCCCTTTGGAAAAGCTGACCACGACTCCATTTTATTGCTCCCTTCCTATAGACAGAAACTAAAACAGGAAGCACCCGCGCTCAGGTCTGTTCAACGCTTGTCCGACCAATCAGATTCCATGCTTCAAGATTGCTTCGATCACATGGACTGGGATATGTTCCGTATTGGGGTGAACAACAACATTGACGAATAGGCTGATTCGGTGTGCGCATTAACAAGTGCATTGGTGATGTTGTGCCCACAGCGTCTATTAAAACATTCCCCAACCAGAAACCGTGGATTGATGGCAGCATTCGCTCAAAACTGAACACACAGACCACTGCTTTTAATCAGGGCAAGGTGACCGGAAACATGACCGAATATAAACAGTGTAGCTATTCCCTCCACAAGGCACTCAAACAAGCTAAGCGTCAGTACAGAGACAAAATGGAGTTGCAATTCAACGGCTCAGACACGAGAGGTATGTGGTAGGGTCTACAGTCAATCATGGACTACAAAAGGAAAACCAGCCCCATCGCGAACCAGGATGTCTTGCTCCTAGACAGACTAAACAACTATTTTGCTCGCTTTGAGGACAATACAGTGCCACTGACACGGCCTGCTACCAAAACCTGCGGGCTCTTCTTCACTGTAGCCAACGAGAGTAAAACATTTAAACATGTTAACCATCGCAAGGCTGCAGGCCCAGACGGCATCCCCGGCCGCATCCTCAGAGCATCGCAGACCAGCTGGCGGGTGTATTTACAGGCATATTCAATCAATCCTTATCCCAGTCTGCTGTCCCCACATGCTTCAAGGAGGGCCACCATTGTTCCTGTTCCCAAGAAAGCTAAGGTAACAGAGCTAAATGACTACCGCCCTGTAGCAGTGCTTTGAGAGACTAGTCAAGGACCATATCACCTCCACCCTACCTGACACCCTAGACCCACTCCAATTAGCTTACCGCCCCAATAGATCCACAGACAACGCAATCGCCATCACACTGCCCTAATCCATCTGGACAAGAGGAATACCTATGTAAGAATGACGTTCATCGATTACAGCTCAGCATTTAACACCATAGTACCCTCAACTCGTCATTAAGCTCGAGACCCTGGGTCTCGACCCCGCCCTGTGCAACTGGGTCCTGGACTTCCTGACGGGCCTCCCCCAGGCGGTGAAGGTAGGTAACAACATCTCCACCCCGCTGATCCTCAACAATGGGTCCCCACAAGGGTGCGTTCTCAGCCCTCTCCTGTTCTCCCTGTTCATCCATGACTGCGTGGCCATGCACGCCTCCAACACAATCATCAAGTTTGCAGACGACACTACAGTGGTAGGCTTGATTACCAACAACGACGAGACGGCCTACAGGGAGGTGGTGAGGGCCCTCTGAGTGTGGTGTCAGGAAGATAACCTCACGCTCAATGTCAACAAAACAAAGTAGATGATCATGGACTTCAGGAAACAGCAGAGGGAGCAGCCCCCTATCTACATTGATGGAACAGTTGTGGAGAGTTAAGTTCCTCGGAGTAAACATCACGGACAAACCAGGGTCCACCCACACAGACAGCGTGTTGAAGAAGGCGCAGCAGCGCCTCTTCAACCTAAGGAGGCTGAAGAAATTCAGCTTGTCACCAAAAGCACTCAAACTTTTACAGATGCACAATCGAGAGCATCCTGTCGAGCTGTATCACCGCCTGGTACGGCAGCTGCTCCGCCCATAACCGGAAGGTTCTCCAGAGGGTAGTGTGGTCTGCACAACGCATCACCGGGTGCAAACTACCTGCCCTCCAGGACACCTACACCACCCGATGTCACAGGAAGGCCAAAAAGATCATCAAGGACAACAACCACCCGAGCCACTGCCTGTACACCCTGCTATCATCCAGAAGGCGAGGTCAGTACAGGTGCATCAAAGCGGGGAACGAGACAGAAGCTGTTTTTCAATCTCAAGGCCATCAGACTGTTAAACAGCCATCACTAACATTGAGTGGCTGCTGTCAACATACTGACTCAACTCCAGCCACTTTAATAATGGAAAAATGTATGTAATTAATTTATCACTAGCCACTTTATATGTTTACATACCCTACATTACTCATCTCATGTGTATATACTGTACGCTATACCATCTACTGCATCTTGCCTCTTGATGTAATGTATCACTAGCCACTTTAAACAATGCCACTTCATATAATGTTTCCATACCCTACATTACTCATCTCATATGTATAAACTGTACTCTATAACATCTACTGCATCTTGCCTATGCCGTTCGGCCATCACTCATTTATATATTTTTATGTACATATTCGTATTCATTAATTTACACTTGTGTGTATAAGGTAGTTGTTGTGAAATTTTTAGGTCATATTACTTGTTAGATATTACTGCATGGTCGGAACTAGAAGTGCAAGCATTTCGCTACACTTGCATTAACATCTGCTAACCATGTGTATGTAACAAATAAATTAGATTTTTAGGCTGGGTTTCTGTACAGCACTTTGAGACATCAACTGATGTATGAAGGGCTTTATAAATATATTTGATTTGAGGATAAGGAAGACCTTGTAGTTGGGACCATTGTGATGATCAGTATCCTAGGGCACTCTGGCAAGTTGGATATGTCAAGTCAGTTATCCCTGGAGCAGACGCGAAAGTGAATGACAGCAGAGATCCAAGCTTAGGTTCTGTCCTATGTCAGGCCTGTTGGTCGACTCATCCAGCTGCCCACCCTTCATCAAGAAGGTACTTACCCTTAGCTGGCTTGTCAGTTGAAGCAAATATGTACAATCCATGCAGCTGTAAAAACAGCCAGCTCATTTCCTTTCCAAGGCCCCAAGTTTCTTTTGGTTTTCCTACTGGAATAAAGTCATGCCAATCATCACCATTTTATTAGGCTGATTAGCAGCCTTTTTCCAGGGATTTAGTTTAACCCATTCAATCCCGTTTAATCCCGAATTCTTCCCAGACATGACAATATCCAAATCTTGTGTCATTAGTATGCCTTTGAAGTAATCAATCATCATTTTTAAAATAGTTTTCATGGAAAAGTAGGTAAAAAAAAGTGTGACCGGTGGGATAATGTGATGTATACTGAATTAACATATTTCTCCTATGCAGTCATGAAAATGCTTATATATCCCAGCCAATTTATTAACACATTTAAAACTGTCACTGGCAGTCCCCAACATTGCTACTAGAATGTCCCATCACATTCTAGTGTGACTATTTTACATATCGAAAACCCTTTTATGACATCGATATGAATACTGAGAGCAAAAGCAAAAATCAACAACCATCAATGTATTTCAACATTGTTACTTTAGTGCAACATGTATTGAAACATTAATATTGTAACATTTGAACTTGTACTTTGGTGCAATATTCATTGTAAAATTTTCATTGTGACATTTTAGTGCAACATCCACTAACAACTGTATAGCAGTCGTGTCATTCATTCACATTATCCTAAATGTTATCTTTATGTTCAGAGGTAGCCTGTAGAACATGCATTCAAGTAGAGGCGTACACTGAACAAAATAACATAAAAATTAAATATATATATTATACACATACATGTGTGTATATATGTATGTGTACAATATATATATATTTTTAAATGCTTGTATTACAGTAGGCTTCAGAACCAAGTGCACGATTAGTTTGTGCATCACTATTTTGAACTACGATCAGTCAAATACTGTAATACAGTATGTCTTGAATCAATTGATCCTCTTTTGGGGGGACAAAATGGCGCCGTAGAGAGAACATGGTGTTTCAGCGAGCTCTCGTGGCATTCGCAAATTTATATTCTTACATTAATCTCCTAGCTTGAAAAAGTGGTAGAATTGGCTAAATAAGTTACCATATAATGAGTCTTGACGACTATTTCGCAAAAATCTCCGACAACATGCCCAATAGAACTACTAAGAAGTCGGCCAAAACCACCACCCCTGTGGATGTGCATGAGGAGCTAGCTAACGTTAGCGAAGCTAACACCATTGCGGATCCAGGCACAATGGACCTGATGATTCAAAAGATGACTGATAACATTACTAAAGTGATCAATGCTAAGATAAGAACGGTCTTGGAAGCAATAGCAGGCCATTCAGCTGAAATACAGAGCGTTGTGAAACGTGTTGTTGAGGCGGAAGGAAGAATTGCTGCAGTGGAAACTTCAACTACATCTATGGACGCTAAGATAAAAGCACTTGAGAAACAGGTGCGCGAAATGGCGGAGCACATTGACGACTTGGATAATCGAGGACACAGATGCAATATTCGTGTTGTGGGACTCCCGGAAAATTCTGAAGGGACACGTTCAGTAAAATTCTTTGAGGAATGGATCCCTGGCTACCTACAAATGGACACTAAGGCTGGTCGTGTGAAGCTGGACAGAGCCCATCGCTCTCAAGCACCGATACCCGGTCCCAATCAGCGCCCACGGCCGGTGGTTATAAAGTTCCACAACTTCACCGACAAGCAGCGCGTCATGGATGCGGCTAGAAACATCGGCTCTGATGGTAGTCAACATAAAGGTCCAAATGTCTCATTCTTCAATGATTATTCCACAGCGGTTGTACGAAGACGCAAAGCGTTTGATGAGGCGAAGGTTCGACTCAGGAGAATGAAGATGGACTACGCACTGTTGTACCCGGCCACATTGAAGATTATGGTCAACGGATCACCTAAAAGCTCTACACACCTGAAGAGGCTGCTGCGTTTATTGACTCTCTCGGGTAAATAACTTTAAGCTGCACCTCCACAGCATTGAATAACTTTGTTTATTTTTGGTTGAATCTGATCATGAAACAGTGGTGTGAGTCCTCACGTACTCCGGCTCAGTAATATTCGTATCTTCATTATTTTTCTTGCTAAAGTAATAGCCGCTATAGCTCAGGCTGAGATATGTGTGAATCCATATTGGTGCCCAGGCTTGGTTTCAGGTGGAAGAGCCTCAATCTTCTTCTATTGATTTTCTTTTCCATATATATAAAGGATGAGGCTATTGAGCGGCAATGCGGACTTAAGAGTCTACATTGGAGAGTTGAAATCCCCTGCATGTTAGCTAGTGGGAAAACCCCCTTTTGGATCTTTACATGTTTAATTTTTGGGTTTAGTATAGTTCGAGTTCAGGGTTCATATTTTTTGTTTATGCTCAGTGAGATAGAGGAGAGTTCAACACATGGAAAAAGGTACCACCCCACTTTTACAGTAGGATCCAGTCTGGATATTGAATGGTCAAGATACAATGGCAGATAACAGACTGCGTGTGTGTACGTGGAACATTAGAGGGAGCCATAACCCCATTAAAAGGAAGAATGTACTGTCTTTTTTGAAAAAAGAAAATATTGATATTGCCCTGTTGCAAGAAACTCATTTGGATGATAAGGAGCACCTGAAATTACAACAAGGAGGGTTTGGTCAAGTGTTTTTCTCATCATTTACATCCAGAAGTAGAGGTGTAGCAATTCTGGTGAAAAATAACTTACCACTTAAGGTCTTGAATTGTGTGAAAGATAAATTTGGTCGCTTTGTTATAATTAATGGTACTTTACAAGGGCAGAACATTTCCATAATGAATATTTACTTCCCCCCTGATTTCCTCACTAAGGCATTTCTAGACTTTTCAGAATTAAACTCTGACACTGCAGTGGTTGGAGGAGATTTTAACTGCTTGTTGAACCCCCTTATTGATAAGTTTCCCAGTGGTATAGCTTCACTCTCTCCTCAAGCTAAGTCACTTAAAGTTATTTGTGATGATCTGGGGTATGCGGATGTCTGGAGAGCTTTTCATCCCTCCAACAGAGAGTTCACTTTTTTCTCTGCACCTCATGGATGTCAGACTAGAATAGATTATTTTTTTATGCCCAAGACGTCTTTGCAGTCTGTTTTATCCGCTAGGATAGGAAGCATAGTCATATCTGATCATGCTGAGGTGATCCTGGACATAAAACTCAACGGGGCATTCAATCGGTCAAGACATTGGAGGTTGAACACAACCATTCTTAAAGACCATACATTCACATCATATTTTATAACAGAGTTTAAAGCATTTTTCTCTATTAACTCTCAATCAACAGATAACCCCTCGCTCCTTTGGGAGACCTGTAAAGCGTATGCCAGGGTCTGATTATGTCATACACAGCTACTAAGAGACGGAAAAAGCGGGAAAAGCAAAAAATGTTAGAGGGTGAATTAGGAACTAAAGAGAAGGACTACATTAAAACGCCCACTCCTGCCCTATTAAAGGAAATATCAGTCATTAGATCAACGTTAGACTCTCTCCTAACACAGGACGCTGAAAAGAAAATGAGATTTGTCAAGCAAAAGCTATATGAACATGGCAATAAGCCAGGAAAGTACTTGGCATACCTAGCTAAAGAGGGCTGACTCTCAGTCAATTGCTACTATTACTGATTCTGATGGTAATCATTTATATGAAAATAAATTGATAAGTGACTCATTTAAGAAAATTTATACAAACCTTTATGCCTCAGAACTACCAAAGGATGCACCCAAATTAATGGAGAACTTCTTTTGTAAGATTGAGCTCCCTACTATCTCCGAAGAGCAGAGGTCCCTCCTTAATGCCCCTATTACCAAGGAAGAGATAATGTTCGCAATTAAGAATCTGCAAAATGGTAAGGCCCCAGGACCAGACGGGTTTTGTAGTGAGTTCTATAAAGAGTTCCATGGCCTGATCCTTGAGCCATTGCGTGATATGTTTAACCACTCATTTTCAAATGACCAACTCCCTCAAACGCTGAGAGAAGCCAACATTTCACTTCTTCTCAAAAAGGGAAAATGTCCAGAGTCTTGTTCCTCGTACAGACCAATTTCCCTTCTGAATGTGGATAGAAAATTGCTTTCTAAAATTTTAGCCACAAGATTAGAGGACTCACTGCCACTAATTGTGAAAGGAGACCAAACTGGCTTCATTAGGGGCCGTAAGTCATGCAACAACGTCAGGCGGCTTCTTAATGTAATTCAAGCCTACCAACAAAGTGCTGTAGATGGTCTTGTGCTCTCCCTAGATGCTGAGAAAGCATTTGATCGTGTGGAGTGGTCTTACCTATTATTTGCTCTAAATAAATTTGGTCTGGGGGACAACTTTATAAAATGGGTGAAAGTTTTATATGATGATCCTCAGGCTGCTGTCCTTACTAATGGGCTACGGTCAAATAGCTTCTCTATACACAGAGGTACCAAACAGGGCTGTCCTTTATCCCCCCTCCTCTTTGCACTCGTTATGGAACCACTGGCCGAGGCCATCAGGGTAACGCCTGCTATACAGGGGCTGCTCATTGGTGATGTTCACCATAACATAAGCGTGTATGCTGATGATGTCCTGATATTCATCTCTAGTCCCGAGACTTCAATTACATCTCTTATTAATATTATTGAATCATTCAGCGAATTCTCAGGCTACAAGATTAACCTTACTAAGTCAGAGGCTATGCCACTTGGTAGCCTACACTCTGTACCTAATACTTCTCCCCCCTTCCCTTTTAAATGGTCTCCCTCAGGTTTCATGTATCTGGGTATATTTGTAACTCCTAAATTCCAGCTAATGTACAAAGCCAATGTTGTTCCCTTGTTTGATACAATAAGACAAGATCTGGAGCGCTGGAACTCTCTCCCGATTTCTTGGTTGGGTAGAATATCCCTCTTGAAAATGAACATTTTACCTAGACTACTTTACCCAATCCAAATGTTCCCAGTATTACTCTCCAATAAGGTAATAAAGGATGTAAATGGATGGCTAAGTTCCTTTATATGGAGTAAACGCAAGCCAAGACTTAAGATGGCAATATTGCAGCTGCCAAATTCTATGGGCGGCTTGGACCTGCCCAATATCAGGTTCTATCAATGGTGTGCCCACCTTTGTTATATTTCTGACTGGATCACAAATGATGACTCCTCTATTTGGTTAGACATTGAGACTTCTCTTTCAAAATACCCCTTACATACAGGATCTTTTATTTTTCAGAAGTTTCAAGTCTGTAGAAGATCACTGCAATAATCCCGTTACACTTAACACACTCAAAGTATGGAGGTCAGTTCAATGCTTCCTGGGAAGGTCCAAACTAACCTCTGCTCTTACCCCAATTCTTAATAACCCAGATTTCAGTCCAGGATTGCTGGATGCTGGCTTTAACTTATGTCTTAATAAGGGCATACACAGGCTAAATGACTTATTTGCTGATAAGATTTTGTTGTCATTTGAGCAGATGGTCGAGAAATATCGACTCCCAAAGCAGGACTTTTTCCGCTTCCTACAAGTAAGACATTATATTCTGAAGAGCACCACCTTAATTGGTAACCGTGATGTGTCTGTCATTGAAAGAATGCTTTTTTTCTCACAAAGGAAAATGTCTGTAAGTCTGTTTTATGATACTTTAAGGTCCTTTTCTGCTGCCAACACACAGAGGGTGAAACAAGTGTGGGAGAAAGAATTGTCTGTTACTATTGACGAAGAGATGTGGGAGGACATTTGGAGATATGCAAAAACAATATCTATATGTAACCGTACTAGAGCAATCCAATTAAGAATAATACACAGATTGCATATATCCCCAAATCGCAGACATGCTTTTAGCCCCACTTCCTCTTCCCCTCAGTGTCTTAAATGCAAAACTGATACAGGCACCCTAACACATTGTTTATGGTCATGTACCACAATACAAAGATACTGGTCTGGTGTTCTGCAAGAAATTGAAAAGATCCTAGGGGTTGATCTAGAATTGGACCCAGTTTCTTTACTGTTAGGTCTCCCTAGTAGGCATGTTACTTCTGTCGGTAAAAGGAGGCTTTACAACATCCTTACCTTCGCAGCGAGGAAAAACATAATTTTACAGTGGATTAGTGATAAGGTTCCTTCTATTAAAGATTGGCATAAGATACTATTTGAATTGGTGCCTCTGGAATATCTGACATGTACATTGCATTCTAAAACAGACCAGTTCTACAAAGTATGGGAACCTTATCTAAATTACCTAGAACCTGAGGTATCAGCTATTATGCTGCAAGGATTCTCTTAGAATGGTGGGGATCTATGTATTTCAGAACTACACTGTACGTTCCATGTGTGGAACCTAACCTCTTGGTTCAAACTGAGCTTTTTTGTTTAATTTCTGTTTGTAAGTTTGTTTAAAATGTATGTATTGAGAGACGCAATGATGGTGATGGGGTGAGAGAAGCACCGAGCGGGAAGAGGAAAATGGTGTACGTATGTATGGGTGTGTATATGTGTGTGCGTGCGTGCGTGTATTTGCATGGGTATATGTATGTATGTATGTATGTGTATATATATATGCACGTAGATATGTGTAAGTGGGTGCTTTGTTTTTCTTGTTTTTGTTCTGTGGGCTTTGTCTCTGTTGTATCTCTTAATATGGGTGAAAATTGTGAAATTCCAATAAAAATACTGTTACAAAAAATTGATCCTCTTTTCCAAAAACATTTCAGTCATTTTGATTGTCTTTTTCCATTTTTCTTCCGACTTTTCTTTCTAGAGTCTGTTGTACTGCTTCTACCCTTTATTGACTTTTCTATTTTTCTTATATTGGCTTTTTCAGCCCTTTTTCCCCATTCGCTCTTATCTGCTTTTCTACTGTCCATGGTATATCTTGAAGCACTCAATCTGCAGTGGCGCTTTGCATTTCTCACATGCATATGTAGTGCGTTCGTCACAATGACGACATCTATGGAACCGGTGCATCGTGTTGATTGGCCAGTGAGAAGCTTTGTCATATCTTGCATGATCTTCAATAGTAGCAGCCAGTAGAGATTTCCTTCCGTGGCTCGGAGGATTTGTGACAAACTTTTGCATAAGAGACTGGCCCACGATCCATGAGAAGGTGAGCAGATTGATGGTCCCTCCCATAACATCTCTGTAAAATAAATGGCTGTTTACGAGTGCACTGTTGCGAGACCATGCAAAGATGGGCCACCACCACTTCTTAGACCTGATGGAGATATGGTATCTTGAATCCTGTAGGTTGTGAAGTTCAACACCACCCATGTACTCATTGTATCGGTTGATGCATTTTGGTTGTGGGACTTTGACAAAGGCACATCACTCCTTGTTCCATCTCTTGACAGAGGTCTCATTGTATTTCTCCTTCATGTTGCTTGCCACTGTGACAATGTTATTGTCTTTCTAATGGACCGGCAACTTGTCTCCTTGGGTCAAAACCTCAGAGGTTCCACGGGGTGACTTCATGAAGTTCTTCTGTGGCTTGAATGGGACATCAAACAGACGATATTGCCTCATCGTTCTAGAGCTCCCATATCCTCTTTTTGTCATTTAATCGAGGAGTGCAAGCGAAGTGAAGAGGTTGTCATGAAGGAACTTGCAACCTTGAGGCACCTGAGATTGCTCTGCAACACCAAGAACGACACTGGGTCCATGACCCAACCCAGTCTCAGGGAGGAGGGTGTGGGGTAGGTCATCATCACTGATAACGTTGTTCCTGTCATGATTAGTTTGCATAGGTTCAGCATATACATTCAACAGCCTAGCTGGCAAATGGCCTGTCTCCCCCTCATAGTCCATATCTGACCCATCTCTCTCGCAATCTCTGAGGGATAACTGCAATGTTGCACGCCTTGTCTGAGCAGTCACCGAGATCCAACATATCCAGAACTTGACTGAAAGTGTAACTAAAAGAAAGAACAGAGTAGAAAGTTAGGTAGAACAAGAACTACAGTATGTGTTAGTATAAGTATTTGTATACCTAGATGCACTGTGTTATCCCGCCGGTCACTATAGTTGCCATCAACATGTTTACTCATTCTATGACCACACTGAACAAAGTTGAGTAATTGCAAATGCATATATCAATACTAGACACCTTAAAAGTTGACGTGTACCAAAAATATTTGTCCTATCTGAATGTTAACATACTTCACTAAACTTTTGTATGAGAGCTTTAATAATGCAGCCATAGTCTTCTCATGGTGCAACCAGGAAGGAAACAGCTCTGGTCATGTGACAATTTACACTAAACATGTGACTGCACATATATATCATTGAGACCCTTTATTATTCCAATATTTTCTGGAAATGCATTGATATATCATTCAGTAAAACTTTTAGAGCCTTATAAGGAAACATTTTTTTACGGTCACTATTGTGACTGGTGGGATTAAGTAGGTTAATACCCGACCAGGCAGGGCCTTAGTCAGTCTGTAGTTTCCATTCTGATGTCCAACCTGTTTTTCTCTCCTGCTTATCCTACTTCGTTAGAAGAAATGGCTTTTCTTTCTGATGTTTGTGCGTGCAGCAAAATCTAAGTGCTAAAATCCTGATGTCTTGTTGTTTGGAGCTAAATAGTGTCTGTTGTAAATATGTTCCGTTTGTGTTAAACTAGCTTTCGTACTCCCGCTAGCATTAGCATTGTCATCCGGAATACATTACTATTTAGCGATTAGCATTTGTCTGTGGTGCTAGGCTATTTTCAGTTGTAGATCGCTCATGCTTATTATGTTTTATAATGTGTAGATATTTCTAAATTGCTCTATTGTTCTTTGTGCATCTAGCATGTGTTTGGGTCCACATAGCCTGTTTAGTTGTTGGCAGGTTAACATATTTTCCCCCATACTGTGCTATAGCCTAAGTTCTCTTTTCATTACAGAACTACAATTAGTACCAGAGAGAGTGATGTTGTATGCTTGTGCGGATCCTCATTAAACCCTTGAACTACTGCTTCCTCGTGTTCTGAACGGACACCCTGTGGTGGTTGCTACCTGACTAAAATTCAGCACCTAAGTTGTTTATCCCTTTTTATTGGTCCTTCGAAATCATAAACAACCCCTATATTTCAGTAAATTGCATTTAGGTTATAGTTTATTGAGATGCATGAATACACCACACAAAAAGCTTGTTTTCCTGCAATTCTATGTAGTAATGATTTATGTTCACTACTCGGTCAATTGATTTGATGATTAAATCTATGCAAATAAATTACATGATTTGTTAGTTCATCCCTCTTTTTATTCTGTAATAGGTATATTGTAACCATTTGTTCAAGCTAATCAAATCAAAGTTTATTTAGCGCTGTCCTTTTAGAACCAGGAAGGGCGCTCCAATCGATAACTCATCAAGATCTGTTGCCTATGCCTAATAGTCCAACTCATCACTGATCATTATTATTACAAATAGAAGATTCTCACAATGGTGCTCGTTTAGTAAAGTTTACATCAAAGCTGAATCAATGTCTGGAGAGATCACATTACGATTAATTAGTATTTTATATAACCGAACTGAATAATATAGCAGGCCTATAACATTACTATTACACCAAAAACAACCAATTTATAATGCTATTTTAGGATGGTTAACTGAAACTGAATAGTCAAGAAAGATATATCATACACCAAAACTCTGAGCAACTATGCAGGATACAGTATATGCTTTGATCGAAACAAAATACAAGAAAGGCTAATAGCTTTAACATCATCTGATCTAATTCACTCACGAAACAATAAATCAAGAAGATTGAAATGCATAAGCTGTTCCCATGAAACTGATTGAGATCAATCAAATGACAGAAACTACATGTGCATGCCACCAGTAAAACGTGAATAATTATCATTCAGGATTAACAGTGAGTGATGGCCTATTTTGAAATTAGGTATGCCTAACTTGGTAATTGAGGGTATTAAAGATATAACATTTTCTTGAGATAATATGTGTAGGCATAGGCAAATGTTGCAATTGTAGGATGCTTTTTATGCATATTTTATAACAGGGCTCTCCAACCCTGTTCCTGGAGAACTACCATGCTGTAGGCTTTCACCCCAACCATAATCTAACGCACTTGATTCTAATAATTAGTTGGTTTATAAAATAAATCAGGTTAGTTACAACTGGGGTTGGACTGAAACCCTACATGACGGTAAAACTCCAGGAACAGGGCTGAGGAGCCATGAGAGGCTATTCAATAGGCTACATCTGTCTGTACAAACTTTGAGAATTATTCTATTTGCATATAAAAAAAATTTTTTTTAAAGCACCTTAAATGACAGCACCGTGGACAACTTCTCCAGTCACCCGGAGACTTCGTGCCACTATTTTTAAACTCTGCTGGCCACGTTTTAGCATTCTTCTTCATGTACATTGTGTCATAACCTACACTTGGGTTAGCCTAGACTGTAATTCATTAAACTGGACTGGATTATTTTACCGCACCAGCATTTGCAATCCAATGCATGCACAATTTATGCAATCATTTAAAATGATTTATACTTTTATTTTTGAGTATATTTAAAACCAAATACTTTGAGAATTTTACTCAAGTAGTATTTTACTGGGTGACTTTTCCTGTGTCATTTTCTATTAAGGGATCTTTACTTATACCAAAGTATGACAATTGTGTGCTTTTTCCACCACTGCCTGCAAGTCATCTCTAGCTGACACCTTTGCTAACAGGTATTGTGCCAATTTAAAACTTGCACAAGACAGTTCACAGAATTGTCAATTGATTATATATTTTTTCCAATTCATTACTAAATGTAGGTAACAGATAGTTCATCCAGACATACTTACAATTGCCTCAATTTGTCAGTCTCATCCAGATCATCATGGCTTTGTAGTTCTTTATGATAGTCACTTTAGCAGATAATTAGCATTTGCATTTGTTTTTTGGGGGGTGTGGTACCAGCGAATATATTGATAAAAGTCAAGTTGTCCTAGAGAGATTTAGGAGGTATCAAAACGTTACACCAGGGTAAACCTACACAAAACACTGCTTATTTTAAGTGTTACTACAATCCCAATGGGAAAAATTAATGGTGGAAAAACGATTGGAACCATTTCCTTGTTTGACCGCTAGGTTTTCTGTGTACTGTGACTCATACTGTGGTACTCTATATGCTTTTTTAGTAGCCTACCTTTAGCTTGCTCGGTAGGTGGAGTTTGCACAAGGGCAGAATTTCCAAAGCTCGGTCCTGGGAACTCAAAGGGGTGCATGTTTTGTTTTTCTGTCCTAATACTACACAGCTAGTTCAAATTATTGAAGCTTGATGATTAGTTGATTATTTGAATCAGCTGTGTTGCGCTAAGCCAACAACCAAAACGTGCACCCCTTGGAGTGAGTTTGGGAAACTCTGCACTTGGGCTCGGCACGTGTAGGCTATTCCAAGGTGCGAACTCCGCTCATCCGGCAAGCTAAATCAAGCACACCCAATTTGTATGCCTTTGCTGCCGTTGATGCATTGAGTGACTGGGCGGGGATTGTTTTCAAACCTAGAGATGGGACAAAGACTGAAGAGGAAGCGAGACAACCCACTCCCTATTTTTTTCTGGTTAAATTACAGTCAATCAGGCACGTGCATAGATAGGGCTCTACCCGTGCAAAGCAAATGCCCCTTTGTCCTTCCAGTGCCCTTTTCGGTAGTGGTATAAAACAAATGCTATACATTTTTGTGTCCTTATTGTTCTTAACCCCTGCAAGCAAGTCATTAAATTATCATCTACGCTTGACAACCAAAACGCACATCTTGATTGTTGACCAATGATTATTCATCATCATTGGCGCGCAAAAACGGGTTTTCGTATCCATATTAGCGACCAGAAATAACTTGTTTTATTTCCTCCCATTTTTCCTGGCAAAAACAGAGTAGGCCTACTTCATCATAAATATAAAATACACTTGAGAAATCTACTACTCACTCATAGCCAGAACAATAGGCTACCTGACAATTTGATGGATAATTTTTTATATTTCAGATATACATAGTTTGGGTGGCTACTGGCTATATAACTAACGATAAACAGCTGTAAAATTGTAATATTTTGGGATGAAGATGTAACATATTCTGGCGACTTTATTACATTATTTGTGAGAAAGAACAGGGTTTAACGGTTGGCACGTCGAACTTGCACTATGCAGACAGGTTGCCCTCCAAAGTGATGTCTGCACCATGCCAACATGTTTTCCATCCAATCCTGCAACATCTGCTACAAGTAGGCAGAATGATTTTCCTTGCTCTGGACATGCTATATCGCTACTCTATATTGTCTGCTAACATGAATGAGTTTCAGCTCCAAATGCAGGTGTAGAACGCATTGTATTTCTGTAGCCAAGTTTTGAAAATGCATCACTGTTTATGGCTATAATAACAGGCTATACATTTGGACAGCGATTGTGCTCCTCACTATTTTTTTAGGACTTGCTTTTGGTGGTCGCTGGTCTAAATGTTTGAGTACAGGATAGTGGCAACACATGTTGGGTTAGATATAGTAATGATAGGCTACAGTATTTCTTACACGCTTATATTTTGACTGTAATTGTGTTGATCATTGTTAATAAGTGCAGCATTTATTACAGTTCAAAATAGTGTAGCTAAATACTTTACTCATCCGTTTGTGCTGCTTTCTCTTGTAATAATTGCTCAACAAGTCCGTGATCGCGGTAGGGCGAATTTGGGTGCCCTTTTTATAGATCGAGCACATTCTCCCCAAAAGGTCTGTGCATGGCTCAATGAACTAATTAAACCAGAACCATCTGCTATCGCACTGTTGTCTATGGAACCACCCCCTTAAGCAGACCAGAACTGTTCATTGTTTTCAATTGGTAAACGGCCTGAGTAACCTCTCTTAAGTTATCCACCATCTTTGGTAGGGAGAGACCAATGAAAATGGCGGCGACAGGGTCCGTCAGATCCACCAGTGGATTGGGGCACAAATGCAAAGCCAGGCCCGCCGATATGCTGAAAACTCGGACACATTCACAGCTGCTAACCTTGGAGGAGGCAAGGTGTCCGGTTTGTTCGGAAATTTTATTAGAGCCCGTAACTATGCCATGTAGCCACTCGGTGTGTCTGCACTGTTTCAAGCGGACAGTTGAATTCACCAGTCTGTGCTGTCCCCTCTGCCGACTGCGAGTATCCAGCTGGGCCCGTAAACAGTCCCGGGAGAAAAGCCTAGTTAACGTCGAACTCTGGGAAATGGTTCGACAGAGTTACCCACAACGATGCAAGATGAGAATGGAGCAGAGAGACTGTGAGACTGGTGGGGAAGGTATGCTTTTTTAATAACAACAGTTATTACAATTCAGTTTTAGGCTGTTTGGGGTTGTATTGGGTTAGGGTACATACATTTGTGTATGTCGTAAGGTTTTTGTTCAGTCCTCTTAATTTGTTTCCAAGTATAGGTTATGACCACGAACACAAAGTAGGAAAACATATAGGCTTATCGTTTTTATTCGCGGCAAACATTGTAACTGACAGTGGTGCGGTCATTCCATGTTGGCAACACCACTGCAGTGCATACAGTTTCATGTTTTTTTCTTCTTCACATTTACAATAGTGTGTTACTTTGTTGTTACATCGATATTATTTGGAATTAGAACGGTTCTGTTACATTGTAACAAATGCTATTCGACTCGGCGCTGTGCGGTCTCATTATATGGAATGATGGCCATTCCATATAACCAATAGGCTCCTGTACAAGGCTGAATAACCAGACCAGTCAGTTTTGATATACCCGACTTGTCTAGGCATAGAAAGTTTCACTGTGACTTGCCCAGACTTGTGGCGCTTTTTGTGGGAGGTACTACTCTATTGACACCATCTGTACTGTCTGGGGTGTTTTTAACTGTAATATTATTTTATATATATATTGTGTGTGTATACATGTTCCATACAGTGGTTCCCAAACTTTTTTGACCCAGCTCTTGTTTTCAGAATCTTTTTGAGTGATTTTGATCATTTTCATTTTTTTTCCTCAGACATTTTCCGCTCGCCTGCTCAGGTATCCAAATCTGGAGAGATCCGACTGGAGTATGGAAAGCAAAAAGTAAAGGCAACATTGTAATATGGGTTATTACAACAATTGTTGATTATTTAAATACAATAGTAGAGGTTTTGTGTCCCGTAGTGCTTTTTTTTTTTTTTACATTGTACAATACCCATAAACCCCTCAAAAGGAAAGACCTATGTGTTTGAGACTTGGATTAGAGAAAAAATATACTGATATCATAATCTTATTCCTATCAGAAATTCCACTGTTGTAGATGGGCACACAACACATTGATTTTAAACAACCACGGGTTATGTGAATGATCCCTTGGGTTCAGTTACTATCAGTAAGAAGTGATTTTTCTTTTTCAGGTCCCAATCAATGAAGAGAAAGAAGAGGGGAGGAGGAAAGTCCACCACAGAGAGGGATGTGGAACTCTCAAGCACTTTCAAGATCCTGTAAGTTTTATCTTGTAACTCTCTTATGACTAGATTGTTGAATAGATTGTGAATGGATTGTTGTTCAGAATGCTATGCCAACACATTGATGAATAAGTGTAAATATGATGCTGAGATATACAACCCTCTCTTCCAGTTCTATGGGTTGCTGTCAGACTCGGAGAATGAAGAACCCATTGGGAAGAGAACCAGAAATGTGTCTGCGTTTGTTAGAAGAACAAAGATCTCAGCGTTTGTGTTATATTTGACATTTTGGGCTGCTTGTAACTGTGATAATGTCCTCATATAATAGTAATGAATAATCATGTTGCAATTTTTTTTAAACTTAATGCTGCCGTATATAGATTTTTTGCACACATACATTTTCAAAGCCATTGAACAATTGATGTTACCTTGAATGTTTTTTTGTGCTTTTATTTCAGTTATTTACTCAGTCCCCTTTTCCCTCAGTGGTCTACATACCAATGTGGTGCAGAGAAGCCAGAGCTGTACTGATCCAGAAGAGGGAAGGCGAAAAATGAGGGTATCTACTCATCTTCCTGGACTGGACAAGGTATGATGCTGTGCTTTTAATTATGATTCCCATGTAAAGTAGCCTTTTGAATGACTAAGATACTGTAGACCCCTTAATATATTTGGGGGATAGAAATGCTCAAAATTGTAGAGTTATTTTTCTCTCATGGCTAACAACCAGGAAGTTTGAAAAGAGGCTGAGTGGGAGGGGAGCTTATATTCACAAGCTCCCCTTGACTGATAGCTCTTTGAAACACCGAGGTCAAGAAACTTGGATGCAGTAAAATCTTCTCAAACAAATTTGGTGTTACACAAAGGAACTCAAACAACATTGAAATTGGCATGTCGCTCTTGAATCGGTTCACAGCCTCACTAACGGATGTGTTTACATGACAACGGCATCATAGTTTTGAACGACCCCCTCCCCATTCTGTTTCATGCTTGCTAAAGACCTAGCTAGCCAGTAACTAGCTAACACCAGACACAGATGAAAGGGGAGACATACAGTGCATTTGGAATGTATTCAGACCCCTTGACATTTTTCCACATTTTGTTACATTACAGCCTTATTCTATCTACACACTATACCCCATAATGACAAAGCAAAAGCAGGTTTTTAGATTTTTTTTTGCACATTTATTAAAAATACAAAAACAGAAATACCTTATTTACATAAGTATTCAGACCCTTTGCTATGAGCCTCGAAATTGAGCTCAGGTGCATCCTGTTTCCATTGATCATCCTTCAGATGTTTCTACAACTGGATTGGAGTCCACCTGTGGAAAATGCAATTGATTGGACATGATTTGGAAAGGCACATACGTCTATTATAAGGTCCCACAGTTGACAGTGCATGTCAGAGCAAAAACCAAGCCATGAGGCCAAAGGAATTGTCCGTAGCGCTCCGAGACAGAATTGTGTCAAGGCACAGATCTGGGGAAGGGTACCAAAAAATTTCTGCAGCATTGAAGGTCCCCAAGAACACAGTGGCCTCAATCATTCTTAAATGGAAGAAATTTGGAACCACCAAGACCCTTCCTAGAGCTGGCCGTCCGGCCAAATTGAGCAATCGGGGGAGAAGGGCCTTGGTCAGTGAGGTGACCAAGAACCCAATGGTCACTCTGACCGAGCGCCAGAGTTCCTCTGTGGAGATGGTTGTCCTTCTGGATGGTTCTCCAATCTCTTTCCTTTAAAATGAGTCAATAAGTATTCAACCCCTTTGTTATGGCAAGCCTAAATAAGTTCAGGAGTAAGCATTTGCTTAACAAGTTACATAAGTTGCAATGGACTCTGTCCAGTTTTGAATGGCTACCTCTTCTCTGTACCCCCACAGTCGAGCAGTGACTGGTCCCTTAGTCGAGCAGTGAATTTCAAACACAGATTCAATCACAAAGACAAGGGAGGTTTTCCAATGCCTTGCAACGAAGGGCTCCTATTGGTAGATGGGTATAAAAATAAAATAAAAAACCAGACATTGAATATCCCTTTGAGCATGGTGAAGTTATTATTTACAATTTGGATGGTGTATCAGTCACTACAAAGATACAGGCGTCCTTCCTAATTCAGTTGCCGGAGAGGAAGGATTTCACCATGAGGCCAATGGTGACTTTAAAACAATTATAGTTTAATGGCTGAGATAGAACTGAGGATGGATGACAGAGTGTAAAGAAGGAAGCCTGTGCAGAATAAAAATATTCCAAAACATACAGTGCCTTGCGAAAGTATTCGGCCCCCTTGAACTTTGCGACCTTTTGCCACATTTCAGGCTTCAAACATAAAGATATAAAACTGTATTTTTTTGTGAAGAATCAACAACAAGTGGGACACAATCATGAAGTGGAACGACATTTATTGGATATTTCAAACTTTTTTAACAAATCAAAAACGGAAAAATTGTGCGTGCAAAATTATTCAGCCCCTTTACTTTCAGTGCAGCAAACTCTCTCCAGAAGTTCAGTGAGGATCTCTGAATGATCCAATGTTGACCTAAATGACAAATGATGATAAATACAATCCACCTGTGTGTAATCAAGTCTCTGTATAAATGCACCTGCACTGTGATAGTCTCAGAGGTCCGTTAAAAGCGCAGAGAGCATCATGAAGAAGAAGGAACACACCAGGCAGGTCCGAGATACTGTTGTGAAGAAGTTTAAAGCCGGATTTGGATACAAAAAGATTTCCCAAGCTTTAAACATCCCAAGGACCACTGTGCAAGCGATAATATTGAAATGGAAGGAGTATCAGACCACTGCAAATCTACCAAGACCCGTCCTTCCCTCTAAACTTTCAGCTCATACAAGGAGAAGACTGATCAGAGATGCAGCCAAGAGGCCCATGATCACTCTGGATGAACTGCAGAGATCTACAGCTGAGGTGGGAGACTCTGTCCATAGGACAACAATCAGTCGTATATTGCACAAATCTGGCCTTTATGGAAGAGTGGCAAGAAGAAAGCCATTTCTTAAAGATATCCATAAAAAGTGTTGTTTAAAGTTTGCCACAAGCCACCTGGGAGACACACCAAACATGTGGAAGAAGGTGCTCTGGTCAGATGAAACCAAAATTGAACTTTTTGGCAACAATGCAAAACGTTATGTTTGGCGTAAAAGCAACACAGCTCATCACCCTGAACACACCATCCCCACTGTCAAACATGGTGGTGGCAGCATCATGGTTTGGGCCTGCTTTTCTTCAGCAGGGACAGGGAAGATGGTTAAAATTGATGGGAAGATGGATGGAGCCAAATACAGGACCATTCTGGAAGAAAACCTGATGGAGTCTGCAAAAGATCTGAGACTGGGACGGAGATTTGTCTTCCAACAAGACAATGATCCAAAACATAAAGCAAAATCTACAATGGAATGGTTCAAAAATAAACATATCGAGATGTTAGAATGGCCAAGTCAAAGTCCAGACCTGAATCCAATCAAGAATCTGTGGAAAGAACTGAAAACTGCTGTTCACAAATGCTCTCCATCCAACCTCACTGAGCTCGAGCTGTTTTGCAAGGAGGAATGGGAAAAAATTTCAGTCTCTCGATGTGCAAAACTGATAGAGACATACCCCAAGCGACTTACAGCTGTAATCGCAGCAAAAGGTGGCGCTACAAAGTATTAACTTAAGGGGGCTGAATAATTTTGCACGCCCAATTTTTCAGTTTTTGATTTGTTAAAAAAGTTTGAAATATCCAATAAATGTCGTTCCACTTCATGATTGTGTCCCACTTGTTGTTGATTCTTCACAAAAAAATACAGTTTTATATCTTTATGTTTGAAGCCTGAAATGTGGCAAAAGATCGCAAAGTTCAAGGGGGCCGAATACTTTCGCAATGCACTGTACCTCCTGTTTGCAATAAGGCACTAAAGTAATAAAAAAAATGTGACAAATAAATTAACTTTTTGTCCTGAATACAAAGTGTTATGTTTGGGGCAAATCCAAAACAACACATCACTTAGTGCCACTCTTCATATTTTTAAACATGGTGGTAGCTGCATCATGTTATCGGTATGCTTGTCATCGGCAAAGAATAGGTAGTTTTTTTTAGGATAAAGGGAAACAGAATAGAGCTAAGCACAGACAAAATCCTAGAGGAAAACCTTGTTCAGTCTGCTTTCCAACAGACACTGGGAGACAAATGCACTTTTCATCAGGACAATAACCTAAAATACAAGGCCAAATCTACACTGGAGTTGCTTAACAAGACGACATTGAATGTTCCTGATGAGATTAGTTACATTTTTGACTTAAATCGGCTTGAAAATCTGTGGCAAGACTTGAAAATGGCTGTCTAGCAATGATCAACAACCAACTTGACAGATTTTGAAGAATTGAAAAATAATAATGTGCAAATATTGTACAATCCAGGTGTGCAAAGCTCTTAGAGACTTACCCAGAAAGACTCACAACTATAATAGCTGCTGACGGTGATTCTAACATGCATTGACTCAGGGGTATGAATACTTAATACTGTAAATTATATACTTTTGTATATACAGTTGAAGTCGTAAGTTTGCATACACTTAGGTTGGTGTAATTAAAACTTGTTTTTCAACCACTCCACAAATTTCTTGTTAACAAAATATAGTTTTGGCAAGTCGGTTAGGACATCTACTTCGTGCATGACACAAATAATTTTTCCAACAATTGTTTACAGACAGATTATTTCACTGTATCACAATTCCAGTGGGACAGACGTTTACATAAACTAACTTGACTGTGCCTTTTAAACAGCTTGGAAAATTCCAGAAATTGATGTCATGGGTTTAGAAGCTTCTGATAGACTAATTGACATCATTTGAGTCAATTGGAGGTTTACCTGTGGATGTATTTCAAGGCCTACCTTCAAACTCAGTGCCTTTTTGCTTGACATCATGGGAAAATCAAAAGAAATCAGCCAAGACCTCAGAACTAATTGTAGACCTCCACAAGTCTGGTTCATCCTTGGGAGCAATTTCCAAATGCCTAAGGGTACCACGTTTATCTGTACAAACAGTACGCAAGTATAAACACCATGGGACCACACAGCCACCATACCACTCAGGAAGGAGACGTTTTCTGTCTCCCAGAGATGAACGTACTTTGTAGCGAAAATTGCAAATCAATCCCAGAACAACAGCAAAGGACCTTGTGAAGATGCTGGAGGAAGCAGGTACAAAAGTATCTATATCCACAGTAAAACGAGTCCTATATCGACATAACCTGAAAGGCTGCTCAGCACGGAAGAAGCCACTGCTCCAAAACCGCCATAAAAAAAGCCAGACTACGGTTTGCAACTGCACATGGGGACAAAGATTTTACTTTTAGGAGAAATGTCCTCTGGTCTGATGAAACAAAAATAGAACTGTTTGGCCATAATGACCATCGTTATGTTTGGAGGAGAAAGGGGGAGGCTTGCAAGCTGAAAAACAACATCCCAACCGTGAAGCACGGGGGTGGCAGCATCGTGTTGTGGAGGTCCTTTGCTGCAGGAGGGACTGCACTTCACAAAATAGATGGCGTCATGAGACAGGAAAATTATGTGGATATATTGAAGCAACATCTCAAGACATCAGTCAGGAAGTTAAAGCTTGGTCGCAAATGGGTCTTCCAAATGAACAATGACCCCAAGCATACTTCCAAAGTTGTGGCAAAATGGCTTAAGGACAACAAAGTCAACGTACTGGAGTGTCCATCACAAAACTCTGACCTCGATCCTATAGAAAATGTGTGGGCAGAACTGAAAAAGTGTGTGCGAGCAAGGAGGCCTACAAACCTGACCCAGTTACACCAGCTCTGTCAGAAGGAATGGGCCAAAATTCACCCATCTTATTGTATTGTAGGAAGCTTATTGTGGAAGACTATCTGAAACATTTGACCCAAGTTAAACAATTTAAAGGCAATGCTACCAAATACTAATTGAGTGTATGTAAACTTCTGACCCACTGGGAATGTGATGAAAGAAATACAAGCTGAAATAAGTCAATTTCTCAACTATTATTCTGACATTTCACATTCTTAAAATAAAGTGGTGATCCTAACTGACCTAAGACAGGGAAGTTTTACTCTGATTAAATGTGAGGAATTGTGAAAAACTAAGTTTAAATGTATTTGGCTAAGGTGTATGTAAACTTCTGACTTCTGGTATGTGGACACCCCTTCAAATTAGTGGATTCAGCTATTTCAGCCACACCCATTGCTGACAGGTGTTTCAAATCAAGCACACAGCCATGCAATCTCCATAGACAAACATTGACAGCAGAATGGCCTTACTGAAGAGCTCAGTGACTTTCAACATGGCATAGGATGCCATCTTTCCAACAAGTCAATTTGTCAAATTTCTGCCCTGCTAGTGCTGCCCCAGTCAACCGTTAGTGTGGTTATTTTGAAGTGTAAATATCTAGGAGCAACAACAGTGAAGTGGTAGGCCACACAAGCTGACTGAACGGGACCGCCGAGTACTGAAGCTCATAGTGGGTAGAAATCGTCTTTCCTAGGTTGCAACACTCACTACTGAGTTCCAAACTGCCTCTGGACGCAACGTCAGCACAATAACTGTTCATTGGGAGCTTCATGAAACAGGTTTCCATGGCCTAGCAGCCGCACACAAACCTAAGATAACCATGTGGTGTAAAACTTGCCGCCATTGAACTCTGGATCAGTGGAAACACATTCTCTGGAGTGATGAATCACCCTTCACCCTCTGGCAGTCCGACGGACGAATCTGGGTTTGGCGGATGCCAGGAGAACGCTACCTGCCCCAGTGCATAGTGCCGACTGTAAAGTTTGGTGGAGGAGGAATAATGGTATGGGGCTGTTTTTCATGGTTCGGGTTAGGCCCCTTAGTTCCAGTGAAGGGAAATCTTAACATTACAGCATACAATGACATTCTAGATGATTCTGTGCTTCCAACTTTGTGGGAACAGTTTGGGGAAGGCCATTTCCTGTTTCAGCATGACAATTTCCCATTGCACAAAGCGAGGTCCATACAGAAATGGTTTGTCGAGATCTGTGTGGAAGATCTTGACTGGCTTGCACAGAGCCCTGACCTCAACCCCATCGAACACCTTTGGGATGAATTGGAATGCCGACTGCGAGCCAGACCAAATAGCCCAACATCAGTGCCCCACCTCACTAAAGCTCTAGTGGCTGAATGGAAGCAAGTCCCCGCAGCAATGTTCCAGTATCTAGTGGAAAGCCTTCCCACAAGAGTGGAGGCTGTTAAAGCAACAAAGGGGTGACCAACTCCATATTAATGCCCATGACTTTGGAATGAGATTTTTGACGAGCAGGTGTCCACATACTTTTGGATGTGCATTTCATTTTCAATATAATTGCTAAAATTTCACTTTGTCATGTTAGGGTATTGTGTGTAGATGGGTTAGAAAATATATCTATTAAATCAATTCTGAATTCAGGCTGTAACACAACAAAATGTGGAATAAGTCCAGGAGTATGAATACTTTCTGATGGCATTGTACATAAACCACGGCCTTCTGCAAACACGCCTTCTCCGCTGTTGGTTACAAAGCGGTACTAATTTAAATTAGGTAAGATAATATCATGTTACCATTGGTGCATTAAAATGAGAGTTAGGTTCATTTCCAATGTCCCCTCTAAGCTGTGCCTGTGCAAGGCCGCGCACCTCCTCCAGAACTGATGGGCAGAAGAAATGCCAGGCCGCGCAGAGGCACAAGAGATTGAACTTAACTGAGTTCACCCCATTAGTTTGCACAATATAAATTTAATGTTTTTTCTGGGATCGAATCAACATTATATCAGTTCCTTTTCAATGCAACAAACCAAAACAAATCTAACTTTGCAAGATTGAGTCTGTGATTTTGTTGTAGTGAGAGCCAGAGTGCAAAGGAGTAGAATTCAGGCGGGTAGCCCAAGAGGGGTCTTTAAATCACCTGCAAATGTATTAAATGGAGCGAAGGCAGGCTATGGAACAGAGACACTTCCGGGTTGGATTTTCCTCAGGTTTTCGCCTGCAATATCAGTTCTGTTATACTCACAGACAATATTTTGACAGTTTTGGAAACTTTAAAGTGTTTTCTATCATAACCTGACAATTATATGCATATTCTAAATTCTGGGCCTGAGAAATAGGCGGTTTCATTTGGGTATGTTATTCATCCAAACATCAAAATACTGTCCCCTACACTCAAGAGGGTAATGGGCTTTTCAGATCAAAGTTATGCATGTAAACATTTGTTGATATTCTATGCTAGTTAGCGAGTTATTAGCCCAGTTATAGATAAGGATAGGTCAGCAATGGGGAGTTACTGCTTCCTACAAGAGCATAAAACCTGTTGGCTACATTTCAAGCTGTCTTTGAAAAGCGAGTCAGGTAAAAAGCTTATGTCTTAATTAAATGGGCAGTGTTGTATTTTGAGACCGGCTTGAATATGCAAATCAGCCAATAGGCAGTGGCGTAGTCTACATTGTCTAATTTTCTGTATTATGTTGTAAAGTGGTTTCTTGCATCATACAATGCAATTTACAGTCACCTATTTGGCCCATGGTGTTACAGACTAAGTAAAAAGTAATTAATGTCAAGACTTTCATAATGTAAAAACTTTTTAAAAGTCTCATGCAATGTAGGCCTGCATTGAACACCACATACTGTGTAGGCTATATCATAGAAATAAAAGCTATTTCCATGTGAAAATGTTATGGAATTTGCTCCATTGGTTTTGTTGGTAGGTCTACATTATGCTCAAATAGCCTTTTGGCTACTGTCTAAAACTGTAAGGTTGTACAGCCTTAGTGTTCACTGTAAACGCAAGCTGGAAGATGCACAAAATTCTCACAATGTTCAAGTTTACGCTCACAAGACCTAGAATTTAAGGGAACATTAGTGATGTCACCATATCCCTTTAATAATCCCCCCTCTTGAATCTAAGTGTTTGAGATGGGGGAGGGGACAAGTAACTTTAAGATCAAACTTGATCAATGTAGAAGCAACAGTAATTTTTCATGCTTTGGTCGTAAATACTTTCATCTGGTTTCATTCAAATTTCAAGAAAAATATGATTCTGACTGTTCATGACCTTTAAAACATTGATCTTCCTTTTTTTGTTGATTTGTTGTCTCTGTACAGGCAAGTATTGCTCACAGCTACAATGCAGGAATCCTTCTGTCCTCTGAGAACAGCCGATCTCTTTCGGCACCCATCATTGTCCAAGACAAGAGGCATAGCTGGCGAGGCGTCATCATGGCGTCATCAACACCTTTTATGGTCCCCCAGTCGAAACAGGAGAGGTCCATTAGCCCTGAGAGCAATGACAGTATTTCTGAGGAGCTGAATCACTTCAAGCCAATAGTGTGTTCGCCGTGCACCCCACCAAAGCGACTACCTGACGGGCGAGTGATGGAACCCACAATTGTGAAGTCCACCCCCCGGAACTTATTCCGCAGCCTGGAAAGGCCCACCAGCTATGAAGCGAGCCCTACTATCCTCCAGAAATGGAAGCAGATAGAGGTGGACCGTCAGTCTGTCAAAGTGACCTCGAAGGGTACCTTGACCAACCCCATGAACGAGGACCTTGTCTTCAAACCAAGCCCCATAGAGGAGAAGGACGGCAAGCCCTGTAGCTGCGCTCCAGCAGCAAATAAGGGAAAAGAACACTTGGTTATGTGTGCCAAGACTGATTCCTCTGGGCAAGAGAATGAAAGAACTTGTATACATAATAAACGAAGACTGATATTTGATCAGGCCATTGGAGAGACAGCCTTCCATCAAAAACAATTCACAAAGTTTCAAACTCCATTTGTAGCCTTAACCAGTGAGGAGACTGTAAAAGAATGTGGGGTTTCTTTTGAGTCTGTGGTGGTACCTGAATTACATTGTGGACCAACTTCAATTCATCAAAATCCAACCGTAGTACCACATGATATAAATGCCAGTGTTAGGAGTTGCAAACTTAAATCAAAAGACTCACAGGATCAGAGAAAAGAGTTTGACAATAGAAACTGTGCCCAGAACCAACCTACCTCAAGGAGGGGCAAGAAGAGGAGCCAGAAGACCAAACACCTGGAAGAGACAGAGTCTGGACTCAAGAGGCCAAGATCCCAGAGCCAAGATGGTTGCAATATAGAGTGTGCGCAGGCTGAACTGTACATTCAACAGGTTCAGCAAGAGAGAGAGGACAGAGAGTTAGCATTGAATCTTCAAAGACAGTTTGACAGAGAACAGCAACAAGAAGACAAGCAAAAGACCAGTCCTGACAAGTACTTTCTCCGGTCCTGCATGTCCAGTGAAAACAGAATCAAATGCAATCCACGCAGATCAGGAAGAATTTCCAAAAAGAAAGAGCACTTTAATTGCTATTATTAAATGGTTATTCTTGTTTTTTAAATTTATATTTCAATCAGACAACTTCTTGCATACAAGAACTATGCTGCTTTTCTTGCCCTGGTTCCAAATTCATTGCTTTTAAACAGAAACTAAACCCTAGCTAGCCTATGTCATAAATTGTTCATCTTCATTTTGTTGTATTCCTGTTAGATGTAGTTTCTACGAACATGGTTTTGCTGAAACGTTAGGTACTATCGTTATTTATTTTCTTCTCATTTGCAGTTACTCATAGAATTGTAAAATAGACACTAAATCATCGTGCAGTTAATGCACTGTGAGAAAAAGCAAAAATGATTCACAGTATGAGGTTGTGTTGAGATTCTGTGCAGACACTTCAAAATCTGTGTTCAGGCTCATGTATGATTCTGATTCTAGCTCAGCCAAGGATCTGGACACAAGATATAGCACTATTACTTTGTCAGACCCTCCATTCAGATTCCCATTAACCCGGTGGAGTAACACCTGGGTCGTATTCTGTTTCCCATGGGGCAAATCACCAGTAATTCCTATCATCAAATTGAACTCAGACCTCAGAAGCTGATCCAGTGTTAGTGTTGTGAACATTTGAATAGTTAAAGGTGATCCCAGAGCTGCACTGCCATCCTATTGGTTATTTCATGATCCACAAGTCATATTGATTGGGTTCTGTCAATGTTAGACAGGTTTTGCCAGAGTAAATGGTTATAATTAAACCCCATCAATAAGATTTAACGAGCTGAAAATCTGCACAGAACACCTACAATGCAGGCAGCCTGAAACGTGTGGGTGTTAAGGTCTTCAGCCACTCACACTCTAAAATCTTCAGTTACAACGCAGCTTCTGGTCACGTCATATTGTTGAGTTAAAGGATCAGTGTTGCCAGGTTAAATATATGCAATATGTGTAAACTGTTTGCTGTAAACTATTACAGTAATATTGGAAAGGGGCACAATATTAACATGCTTTTTGGATGGTGATTTTCTGATCAAATTCAATTCCAGTATGTATTTTCTGTCAATCTTATGCCCACACTTCTACCTCTACACTCACTGTTGCGTTGTTGCTTTTTTCAATGATTTATGCCCTCTTTTTCACAACCACAAACCAAAATGTCTCTATGCATGTGTATGGCACTGCTTTATAAAGTTTTAGCACTGCCTAAGCTTTATAGTTTTGATGTATATTAATCATGGGTTGACTGCTATAGTATGGTATTAATTAGGATAATTGTTTTATGCAATATGTTTATTGGAGATTCCACATTAATATATTTAATCAGCATTGTTATTTTTCTCATCTTTGAGTTGTAGTTACTATATTGTTTGAGACGCTTATTCAAAGGGCTATTATATTTTATTTGATAATTGTCTTTCATATTCTATTTGATTTCTTGTTTTCCTAAAAATGTATATTTTTCCAATGGCATATGCCAAAAATATGAGCTTTAATGTCCATTACTACTTAACATTTTTAAAGAATAAGATATTTCAATTTTATTTTGCACATAATTATGTACACAAATACTTGTATACTTACCTTTGTACATACAGTATAAATACTCAGATGCATATTTTAGTATTGGAGGGGAGAAATGGGTTAGTGCCAAATGGCTGATTTCTGTCGACTGTGTCATACATCTGAAGTTTTTTGTTTACTTTCCTGATTTTAAAGATTAGGTTATTGATTCTTTATAGTAATCAGAATGTACCACTTGTATAGCCTACATGATTCATTGACAGAACTGTACATTGAAGGAAACAACTTGTTCTGATCATGTCCATCCAAATTCTGAAGGAACTGTGAAACACAATAACACATTCAAATGCAAATTAGAGGTGAATTACTTTTTCTTTTTCATTCAAGTGCTTGTCTTGTTTTATCTTTCACTTTAAGTATGTAAAGAAGTTGGCATTTATGTTATTCTGTATCTGTTTTTTTCCGGGTATCTGGTATTGAAACATTTGAATGCTGAATGGCTTTCCAAGACATTGATTTGACCACTCAACACAATGACAGGAAAGACTTGTAATCTCCCTCACATAATATTAAAATCATTGGTTTGCAGTTATATTTCAACTCATTGGAGGTCATACATGAAACTAAAAAAATGCTTTAAATAAACATCAGTTACTATCGCTTCAAATAATTCATTTGAACTTGAGTTTTTAGCAAAATTCCACAAATCTTAGTCTTTAAGCTTCGATTTTTCTTCCTCAAGCTAATTTCCTTGTGTAGCTACAGTTGAAGTTGGGAAGTAGTACATCACTGGGGCCAAGCTTCCTGACATCCAGGACCTATATACTAGGTGGTGTCAGAGGAAGGCGCAAAAAATTGTCAGACTCCAGTCACCCACGTCATAGACTGTTCTCTCTGCTATACCGCACGGCAAGAGGTACTAGAGCGCCAAGTCTAGGACCAAAAGTCTCCTTAACAGCTTCTACCCCAAAACCATAAGACTGCTCTACAACTAAACTATTCAAATGGCCACCCAGACACCCCCCCCACTGTTTATTATGTATGCATAGTCACTTTACAAATTACCTTGACTAACCTGTACCCCCGCACATTGCCTCGGTACCGGTACCCCCTGTATATAGGCTCGTTATTGTTATGTACATTTGTGTTACTTTTTGATTGATTTTATTATTTATTAATATTTTACTATGTTTATTTAGTAAATTTTTTATTAACTCTGTTTCTTGAACTGCATTGTTGGTTAAGGGCTTGTAAGTAAGCATTTCACAGTAAGGTCTACACCTGTTGTATTCGGCGAATGTAACCAATAACATTTCATTTTAATGGAATCAGGTGCGCTAGATTAGGGTTGGAGTGAAAAACTACAGGACGGACGGTAGTTCTCTAGGAACAGGGTTGGAAAGCCCTGCGCTAAGCAAACCTTGTATTCCTACAAGTAAAATGTTCAGGAAGTGGTGTGTTGACCATGCAGATTCGTCATTTTCCTGCCCAATTTCTGACATTTTGACATTCCTCCAGAAATGTATGGCTGCAGGGAAGTCCGGATCTACAGTACATTGAAAATGTACATAGAAGACATCTCTATGGGTCATGACCAGATTGCAGGTGCATCACCAGGGGCAGACCCTCTTGTCCAGCAATTAATGAAAGGTGCCTGTAGGCTACGGTCCCCCAAGGCTCCTTCAATACCCCTCATAGGAGTTAGACGTTTTCTTACGATCAACTATGAGTTCACCATTTGAGCCAATTTTTACTTGAGCTATGTGAGCTCTCAGTAAAGACTGCCTTTCTATTGGCTATTGTTTCAGCCAAGTGTGTTGGAGAATTACATGTGCTTTCTAACCATCCTTCACGTCTCACTTTAGCAGAAGATGGATCTAAGGCAGTGCTTCGGCTAAATCCTGCATTCTTACCTAAATTGCTTTCATCATCGCATGCTAACCAGCCCTTAATCATAACTAGCATAACTAGAGACTATCACATTGGATTACCAATGCGGTATCAAAATCATACGCTGCAGCATGAAGACCTTCTCCAGACGGTGTGGTAGCACACTTCACCATGGGTATGGCCACTTCATGGGCCCTGTTCAGAGGGACCTTTCTGGACTCTATCTGTGCTGCTGCAAGTTGGGTAGCCCCCATGATTTTCATGAGGTAGTACAGACTCAATATTATGTCCACATCATCAGTGGGGCCTGTGGTTCTGGACACGGCACGCTCTCTAAACCCAGATAAGTGAACATACTGTGAACCTTGTACATACTTATCAATCATCAGTGAGATGGATGTTCTATACAGAGGCCTTTTACTCTTGGTGCTGTTGCCCCCAATTAAAACCTCATGTTAAATTTCTAGTTTTCAGCTTGTTGAATTCTGTGTTAACATTTGGGTATTTATATTCTGTTGCATCCTTTGGTGGATAGAAAGACGTCCCAGGGACTCATCTGGACTAATTTAAATGGTGAGTTATCCCACTCTGTTGTCCGAACAACCTCTTTGGTACAGCCTCTCCCATACGTCATTTGTCGCCGAGTTACGAAAACTAAAGAGAACGTTGGGTTATGGATGCAGTGGTGTAAAGTACTGAGGTAAAAATACTTTGAAGTACTACTTAAATTGTTTTTGGGGATATCTGTACTTTACAATTTATATTTTGGACTACTTTTACTTCACTATATTCCGGAAGAAAACAATGTACTTTTTACTCCATACATTCTCCCTAAGACCCAAAAGTAGTTGTTGCATTTTTTATGCTTAGCAGGACAGGAAAATGGTCAAATTCACACACTTATCAAGATAATATCCCTGGTCATCCGTGCTGCCCCTGATCTGGCGGATTCACGAAACACATGCTTCATTTGTAAATTATGTAATATAAGGAATTTTTTATTATTTTTACTTTTAATAGTTAAGTATATTTTAGCAATTACATTTACCTTTGATACTTAAGTACAGTTGCATTCGGAAGTTTACATACACTTAGGTTGGAGTCATTAAAACTCATTTTTAAACCACTCCACAAATTTCTTATAACAAACTATAGTTTTGCGAAGTCGGTTAGGACATCTACTTTGTGCATGACACAAGTAATTTTTACAACAATTGTTTACAGACAGATTATTTCACTGTATCACAATTCCAGTGGGACAGAAGTTTATATACACTAAGTTGACCGTGCCTTTAAACAGCTTGGAAAATTCCAGAAAATGATGTCATGGCTTTAGAAGCTTTTGGTAGGCTAATTGACATCATTTGAGTCAATTGAAGGTGTACCTGTGGATGTATTTCAAGGCCTGTAGACCTCCACAAGTCAGGTTCATCCTTGGGAGCAATTTCCAAAAGCCTGAAGGTACCACGTTCATCTGTACAAACAATAGTACACAAGTATAAACACCATGGGACCACGCAGCCGCCATACTGCTCTGGAAGGAGACACGTTCTGTCTCCTAGAGATAAATGTACTTTGGTGCGAAAAGTGCAAATCAATCCAAGAACAACAGCAAAGGACCTTGTGAAGATGCTGGAGGAAACAGGTACAAAAGTATCTATATCCACATTAAAAACGAGTCCTATATCGTCATAACCTGAAAGGGCGCTCAGCACGGAAGAAGCCACTGCTCCAAAACCGCCATAAAAAAGCCAGACTACGGTTTGCAACTGCACATGGGGACAAAGATTGTACTTTTAGAAGAAATGTCATCTGGTCTGATGAAACAAAAATAGAACTGTTTGGCCATAAACGTGTGCGAGCAAGGAGGCCCACAAACCTGACCCAGTTACACCAGCTCTGTCAGGAGGAATGGGTCAAAATTCAACCAACTTATTGTGGGAAGATTGTGGAAGGCTACCCGACACGTTTGACCCAAGTTAAACAATTTCAAGGCAATGCTACCAAATACTAATTGTGTGTACTGTATGTAAACTTATGACCCACTGGGAATGTGATGAAAGAAATAAAAGCTGAAATAAATCATTCTACTTTTATTCTGACATTTCACATTCTTAAAATAAAGTGGCAAACCTAACTGACCTAAGACAGGGAATTTTTACTAGGATTAAATGTTTTCCCCACCAAAGCCCATTTGGCAACACTGCGCCCACCCAGGCAAAAGTCGTGCGGCCGCAGGTTGCAAAATGCATGTACAATTAGAATGAACTTGGGTGCACAGGGTTTGAGAACAAAGATGGTGCCGACAGAGATGGTCGCCTCGCTTCGAGTCCTTAGGAAACTATGCAGTATTTAGTTTTTTTTTTAAATGTATGATTTCTTACATTGTTATCGCAGAAAATCTTAAGTGTTATTACATACAGCTGGGAAGAACTATTGGATATAAAATCGACGTCATCTTACCAACATTACGACCATAAATGCGACTTTCCCAAAGTGGATTCTTTGTTCGGACCACCACCCAGGACATTGAATCTAATCCCAGAGCCCAAAACAACATCGCCGCAGAAGAGGTATACAAGAGTCCTCCTGGTCAGAATTCGAAGACGTGCACACCATTCGCTGCTTCCGAGTATATTGCTCTCCAATGTCCAGTCTCTAGACAACAAGGTGGATGAAATTTGGGCAAGGGTTGCCTTCCAGAGAGACATCAGAGATTGTAACATTCTCTATTTCACAGAAACATGGCTGTCTCGGGATATGTTGTCGGAGTCGGTACAGCCACCGAGTTTCTCCATGCTTTGCGCCGACAGAAATAAGCATCTCTGTGTGTATGCTTCATGATTAACGACTCATGGTGTAATCCTCTCTAGGTTTCTTCCTAGGTTTTGGTCTTTCTAGGGAGTTTTTCCTAGCCACCGTGCTTCTACACCTGCATTGCTTGCTGTTTGGGGTTTTAGGCTGGGTTTCTGTACAGCACTTTGAGATATCAGCTGATGTAAGAAGGGCTATATAAATACATTTGATTTGATTTGATAACAACATACAGGAACTCAAATCCTTCTGTTCACCTGACCTAGAATTCCTTGCAACCAAATGCCGATCATGTTATCTCCCAAGAGAATTCAGCTGACTCTGAATGAGTTTATAAGGTGCATTGGAGATGTTGTACCCACTGTAACTATTAAAACCTACCCTAACCAGAAACTGTGGATAGATGGTGGCATTCATGCAAAACTGAAAGCGTGAACCACCACATTTAACCATGGAAAGATTACAGGGAATATGGCCGAATATAAACAGTGTAGTTATACCTTCAGCAAGGCAATCAAACAAGCAAAATATCGGTATAGGGAGTGGCAATTACGGACTACAAAAAGACAACCAGCCACATCACGGACACCTACATCTTGCTTCCAGACAAACTAAATACCTTCTTTGCCCGCTTTGAGGATAATACAGTGCCACCGATGCGGCCCGCTACCAAGGACTGTGGGCCCCCCTCTCCTTCTCCGTGGCCGACGTGAGTAAGACATTTAAACGTGTTAACCCTTGCAGGGCTGCAGACCCAGACGGCATCCCTAGCCTCATCCTCAGAACATGCGCAGACCAGCTGGCTGGTGTGTTTACGGACGTATTCAACCAATCCCTATCCCAGTCTACTGTCCCCACATGCTTCAAGATGACCACCAATGTATCCAAGAAGGCAAAGATAACTGAACTAAATGACTATTGCCCCATAGCACTCACTTCTGTCATCATGAAGTGCTTTGAGAGACTTGTCAAGGATCATATCACCTCCACCTTACCTGCCACTCTAGACCCACTTCAGTTTGCATACTGCCCCAACAGGTCCACAGATGAAGCAATTGCCTGCACACTGCCCTATCCCATCTGGACAGGAGGAATACCTATGTGAGACTGCTGTTCATTAACTACAGCTCAGCATTTAACACCATAGTACCTTCCAAGCTCATCATTACGCTTGAGGCCCTGGGTCTCAACACCGCCTTGTGCAAATGGGTCCTGGACTTTCTGACGGGCTGCCCCCAGGTGGTGAAGGTAGGAAACAACATCTTCACATCGTCAACACTGGGACCCCACAAGGGTGTGTGCTCAGCCCCCTCCTGTACTCCCTGTGGTGAAGAAGGCACAACAGTGCCTCTTCAACCTCAGGAGGCTGAAGAAATGTGGCTTGTCACCTAAAACCCTCACAGATGCACAATTGAGAGCATCCTGACAGACTGTATCACTGCCTGGTACTCCAGAGGGTGGTGCGGTCTGCACAACACATCACCGGGGGCAAACTACATGCCCTCCAGGACACCTACAGCACCCAATGTCACAGGAAGGCCAAAAAGATCATCAAGGACAACAACCACCCGAGCCACTGCCTGTTCACCCCGCTACCATCCAAAAGGAGAGGTCAGTACAGGAGGGTCAAGGAATCCACCGGAAAGAGCAGTCACGACAACGCAGACAAAAATTCCAAATTATATCCATAATGTCCACAGAAAAATGCCGTTTTTTATAATCAATCCTCAGGGTGTTTTTTAAATATCTATTTGATAATATATCAACCGGGACAGTTGGCTTTTCACTAGGACCGGGAGTAACAATGGCCGCCTTTCTCTTTTGCGCACAACTCACTCTGAGAGCCAGCCACCTATCCACTTACGCAATATGGTCGTTCACGCTCCTTCTTCAAAATAAAAGCCTGAAACTATGTCTACAGGCTGTTGACACCTTAGGGAAGCCATAGAAAAAGGAATCTGGTTGATATCCCTTTAAATGGGCAATAGGGATGCATAACAACAAAGAGGTTTCAAAAACAGGGGCACTTCCTGATTGGATTTTCCTCAGGTTTTAGCCTGCAATATCAGTTCTGTTTATAACTCACAGACAAAATTTTGACAGTTTTGGAAACTTTAGAGTGTTTTCTATCCTAATCTGTCAATTATATGCATATTCTAGCATCTGGTCCTGAGAAATAGGTGGTTTACTTTGGGAACGTTATTTTTCCAAACATAAAAATAGTGCCCCCTAGCTTCAAGAGGTTATTAAATAATTCCACTTTAGTAATGTTTACATATCTTACATTACTCATCTCATATGTATATACTGTATCTTATACCATCTATTGCATCTTGCCTATGCCTCTTAGTCATTGCTCATCCATATATTCATATGTACATATTCTTATTCCATCCCTTTAGATTTATGTGTATTAGGTAGTTGTACTGGAATTGTTAGATTACTTGTTAGATATTACTGCACTGTCAGAACCAGAAGCACAAGCATTTCGCAACACTCGCATTAACATCTGCTAACCATGTGTATGTGACCAATAACATTTTATTTTATTTATGGTATATGGTTCATGGCCGGGAGGCAGCCTGGTTACAAAACAAATGCAATCACTTTTAAACCAGTGCAAACTCAGCCCACCCGGTTCTGGTTCCCATTAGATGGGCAAGCGCCAAAGTTAAAACAAGGCAACAATAAACATGACGTCCCCCACAAATGATGCAGCGTATATTACAATTGTTTTCCCCCTCGCTGTATATAATGGGCCGATCTTATAGGTCCTTATGGGAAACGTGTTGCTCATGAGGAGATGCATATATGTAAAAACATATTTGACTGTAGCTCAAATGGTATAGGAGATATGCTTGCTCAAAGTTTAGAATTTCAGTTGATTACTATATCGCCCCCCTTGGGCCAACCATTCCACTCATCTGCTCCAGCCATTACCACAAGCCCGTTCTCCCCAATTAAGTTGCCACCAACCTCCTGTGATACATACATACCTACCTACCTACATACATACATACTAGGACAGAGAAAGATCCATAGTCCCCCTCGATTACATCATGAAAACTAAAATGAGCTTTTTGGTCTTAATTTAAGGTTAGGGTTAGGCATACGTTTATCAGTGTGGTTAGGGTTATGTTTCAAATCAGATATTAAGATCAATTGTAGAAATGGGCGGGGTTTATGCCTGTTAGTTGACGACCCTATAGGCAGTGCGAGCTAAAAATAAGGGGATTCGATTAGTCTGGCCCGGGCGCCTGGGAAGGCGAGTTTTGCATTGGTTGACAGTGGCTGTATTTGTTTGGCAACCGGGCTGCCTCCCGGGCGCGAGCCTGGCCCCCCGTTCAAAGCCCACGGCGAAGTAGGGTCAAACAAAAGTGACGTAATTAAGCACGTGGAGTTATGACTTGAATTCTGTGTTTTCACATGCAAAAGTGAGTGCTTTTGATAAGAAAATGTTGACGTATATTTTATGGAAAGATATTGTATGTTTCTGGTTGACGCACCATGCTGCCTTGTTGACAACATGACCGAGCAGCGCGGGCCATGTTCAGGTTCCCTGCGGTTCAGCATAATCGAATTGGCCCATTGAATCGTCATTCTTTGTTTTAACCATCCATCAACTGCTAATGATATTAAGTACATTTCATATTCACAAAGGCAAATGGTCTAATTCAAAACCTAACTTTTTTCACTTTATAAATGAATTTAAACAATACGGCACTGCTTTAACTAAAATGAAAAACAAAAAGGAAATTCAAACCTGTTGTATTATTAATTAATATGATTTGTTTGTTTAGGATATCTGGCAATGTAAATAGTTTGTATGTATGCTTGTTTGCATATGACTATTCCTCTTTTGTTTGTTGATATTTTTTAATAAAAATAATTGAAAGCGTCCAGACGACTTCCGTAAACGTACATCGTTCCTAGTTAATTTGGTTGGCAGCTAAAATTACGATTTTAGCCAATCACATTGTCCCAGGTCACACACAGCAAATGTACAGGAAGGAAAGATGGCAGCCAGAAATGGGAAAAATGGTCTACTTGAGAAAGTAAGAATTATTTTACACCGTCATTTATAAGACACAGGGATCGGTAATTAAACCTGTCGTCTTTTTCAATAGTTGGCCGCCTAGCCGATATTGTATTACTCCACGGCAAGCATGTCTATCAGACAGACCGTTCATTTTGAGTTTAAGCTAACGTTAACACTAGTTTTTAGCAAGCTACAGTAATTTTATAAGGCTGGAAGGAAATAAAGGAATTGGCCATGCAAAAAACGTGGCCTTTAGTGGTAACGTTATTTGTATGTTGTAATTTGAAGAGGAACGCCGATCTCATTTGAAGTGAGGGAAGCTGTTTGACCAGCTAGCTAACTTGGCTAAGTTATGGCTAGCCATGCTAGCTAATATTCTTCCTGGTTGATGTTGGCTAGTCCGATGTTAACACTACGCGCTAGATACACTAACGTTATATATCCAAAAGTATGGAGACATCCCTTCAAATTAGTGGATTCGGCTATTTCAGTCACACCCGTTACCGACAGGTGTATAAATTCGAGCACACAGCCATGCAATCTCCATAGACAAAAATAGGCAGAAAAATGGCCTTACTGAAGAACTCAGTGACTGTCAACGTGGCACCGTCATATGATACCATTTTTCCAACAAGTCCATTCATAACATTTCTGCCCTGCTATAGAGTTGTCCCGAACAACTGTAAGTGCTGTTATTGTGAACTGGAACCGTCTAAGAGCAACAACGGCTCAGCTGTGAAGTGGTAGGCCACACTAGCTCACAGAAATGGACTGCCAGGTGCTATTGCGCGTAAAAAATTGTCTGCCTTGGTTGCAACACTCACTACCGAGTTCCAAACTGCCTCTGGAAGCAATGTCAGCACAAGAACTGTTTATCTGAAGCTTCATGAAATTAGTTTCCTTGGCTGAGCAGTCGCACACAAGCCTAAGATCACCATGCACAATGTCAAAAGACGGCTGGAGTGGCAAGAATCTCTGGAGTGATGAATCACACTTCACCATTTGGCCGTCCGACAGACAAGTAAAAAATACTTTAAAGTACTACTTAAGTAGTTTTTGGGGGGTATCTGTACTTTTCTATTAATATTTTTGACACTTTTACTTTTACTTCACTACATTCCTAAATCAAATCATGTACTTTTTACTACATGCATTTTACCTGACACCCAAAAGTACTCCTTACATTTTGAATGCTTAGCAGAACAGGAAATGGTCCAATTCACGCACTTATCAAGACATGGTCATCCCTTCTGCCTCTGATTTGACGGACTCACTAAAGACAAATCATATTTTGTAAATGATGTCTGAGGGTTTTTGTGTGCCCAAGACTATCCATACATTTTAAAAACAAGAAAATGGTGCCTTCTGCTTAGCTTAAAATAAGGAATTTGAAATGATTTATACTAGGGGTGCATGATATATCGGTGAACATATCGGAATCGGTTGATATTAGCTAAAAATGCCAACATCGGTATTGGCCCGATGTCTAGTTTAACACCGATGTTAAAAACGGATGTCAAAGCTACCGTGCATACCTATATTATGTACATGACGTAATAACGGCATATAAAATTTGGCCATACACGTGCGACAAAGCATTCCTAACCTAGCCCGGTCGAGCAGTCATTTGAGTAAGACCATTTTAGCAAGACAAGTAAAAGGTGAAACCATTAAAGCCAAGATAATGGAATTCATTGCCCTTGACATTCAACCGTTCTCCGTCGTGGGTGATGTTGGCTTTCGCCGGCTGGTCGAGCACTGCTACACACTACCAAGTGCGCTATTTTTCAGATGTTGCCCTACCGGAGTTACACAGTAATAGCATCACTGCTATTACTGTAGCTTCACGACATGCATACTATGGAATGCAGTTTGGGTCTTTGCGTGTCAAAAAAGATATAGTAGCACTGTCAAAGCTGTACAAAAAAGTCTGCAAACAAACACAGGCCACGAATGATGTGTTTACAATACAGAGTTGGTAATAAAGAATAATTTGTTTGATCGCAACTTCTGGCGTAGCTTTAGCTTGGTACCTAGCTAGCACCAATACAACCAGCCTGAAAACAATGACCAGTAGAATCTGCAGTCATTTTCATTATTGTTAGCAATGATTTAGGAGTCCTTGTAAGTATTAGCTAGTTTGCCACTTGTGGTTCGCCTATTGAAATGTAACTTCAGTTCATGAAAAAATAGCTAGCCAGCTTCCTGTTGCCCAAAGCTAATGTTATAAGCAGCCAGCTAGCTTCATCTGGCTATAGTGAGGCTCGACCGGGTTGTGTTGTGAAGCTAGCCACAATAACGATTAGGCACAATAGTGGAATTTGCGATTTGCCTTCAAAATAAGTGCCATTGACAATGATGCAAATTAATATAAATAGTAGAATTATGCCATGAAGGCTAACCGCAAAGTCCACTTTATAAGACGGGTATGAACTGTTTTATAAATTAGGGTTATTTTAGATGTCACCTAGGTATATTGTTAGCTAGCTAACTATAGCTACTGAAACAGATTATGTTGTGTTATTTGACACAACAAATAGTGTTATTTTGCGTCTCTTTTTTGACACGCAAACGGCGTTCCATAGAACGCTCCTTGCCCAAACGGCGTTCCATAGAAATCCTGGTTGAGAATGAAACGGCTGAACAACGAAACTGCACAGCAAGTAAGTGAAGGAAATAGGGTTTGATTATGTTTTACTGGTAATGGGGACTAAAGTAAATGCCAACAAAATAACTTTTTGGTCAGTGTGGTGTGTGTGTAACCTTTATTTAACTAGGCAAGTCAGTTAAGAACAAATTCTTATTTACAATGACGGCCTGGACGACACTGGGCCAATTGTGCGCCGCCCTATGGGACTCCCAATCGTGGCCGGATGTGATACAGCTTGGATTCGAACCAGGGACTGTAGTGCCTTAGACCACTGCGTCCATTTGTGTGTTAATTGTTTAACTGTACTAGAATGCTTAAAAGGCCGCTAAAATATTAAATATCGGTTATCGGTATCGTTTTTTTGTCAAGGAAAATATTGGATATCGGTATCGGCCAAAAAAGGAATATCGGTGCATCATTAATTTATACTTTTACTTTTAATACTTATGTATATTTTAGCAATTACACTTACTTTTGGTACTGCAGTATATTTGGAATCAAATACTTTTTAGACTTTTACTCAACTAGTATCTTACTGGGTGATTTACTTTTACTTGAGTAACTTTCTATTAATATATATATACTTTTACTCAAGTATGACATTTTGGATCTTTTTCCACCACTGATGTACACACACATACTACCGTTCAAAAGTTTGGGGTGACTTAGAAAATGTCTTGTTTTTGAAAGAAAAGCAAATGTTTTGTCCATTTAAAATAGCTAACACAACGTGCCATTGGAACACAGGAGTCATGGTTGCTGATAATGGGCCTCTGTAGATATTCCATTTAAAAAATCAGCTGTTTACAGCTACATTAGTCATTTACAACATTGTCTACACTATATTTCTGATCAATTTGATGTTACTTTAATGGACAAAATGTGCTTTTCTTTCAAAAACAAGGACATTTCTAAGTGACCACAAACTTTAGAGCGGTAATGTGTGTGTAGATACAGTTGAAGTCGGAAGTTTACATTTAAACTCAGTTTTTCACAATTCCTGAACGTTCAATCCTAGTAAGAATTCCCTGTTTTAGGTCAGTTAGGATCACCACATTATTTTAAGAATGTGAAATGTCAGAATAATAGTAGAGAGTGATTTATTTCAGCCTTTCTTTCTTTCGTCACATTCCCAGTGGGTCAGAAGTTTACATGCACTCAATGAATATTTGGTAGCATTGCCTTTAAATAGTTTAACTTGGGTCAAACGTTTCGGGTAGCCTTCCACAATCTTCCCCAAATAAGTTGGGTGAATTTAGGCCCATTCCTCCTGACAGAGCTGGTGTAACTGAGTCAGGTTTGTAGGCCTCCTTGCTCGCACATGCTTTTTCAGTTCTGCCCACAAATTTTCTATAGGATTGAGGTCAGGGCTTTGTGATGGCCACTCCAATACCTTGACTTTGTTGTCCTTTAGCCATTTTGCCAAAACATACATGCATACATACATCACATTCTTTGCTCAAGTGTTTTTTAGACTGTTATTGTCATATCTTATTGCTTTCTAGCTACTCTGTTGACAGTTCTTCAGGAATGTGTGGTAGCTAACTAGCTTGTAAATTGTTTACAAACAAATTAGTGAATGTGCTAGGAAGTTTTGAAAGTTTGATCATCTTATATCCTTTGTGGCTTTAAGTGTTCTTACCTTGTGATTTTGAACATTCAAAGCAACTAGGAAACATCCATGGCAGGCATTGTCACCTTAGCTTGCTACATAACTTCTGAGGGATAGAAAGCATGAGCACCACCACAAATCAGCCTACACAAATGCACACACACCCCTTGTTACTATGACAACTAGCATAGCCTTGTCAGCAGATGACTGCTGTCTGAACACACACACATCCGATATGGTCACTTATAACTTGCTGTTTGGACAGTCAGTAGTCTAAAATGGATTTGAGCATTAAAGGCCTGCAGTGTGAACAAGGCTTAATTGTAATCTGTAATAGGAGTTTGGTACAGGAGGAAACTCTGTCAAGAACTGTGTTGCTCATTCTATTGACCATTGTCATTTGCTTTCAGTGGAGGATTGATGAGAAACCTGTGAAGATTGACAAATGGGATGGTGCAGCTGTCAAGAATTCTCTTGATGATGCAGCAAAGAAGGTTTGCATACAGTACATTGAGGGGAGTTTCAACATTCTCTTGTATGTTAAAAAGGTGTATGGTTTTGATATTTTACATTTTTTGATCATATTTTTCCAACATTCATCAGGTCCTCTTGGAGAAGTATGGTTATGCAGAGAACTTCAATCTCGTAGATGGACGTCTCCTTATTTGCACAATCTCCTGCCTCTTTGCCATCGTAGCTTTAATTTGGGACTTCCTTTATCCATTCCCTGAGTCTAAGCCAGTCCTGGCAATCTGTGTCATATCATATCCTTTTAATGGAAAAAATAATTAAATTACTGATTTGTCACAATAACAGACATGTATGAAGGTGGCATGATTGCCTACAGTTTGAGGTAATTTAGTACTACAACCTAACATGCCTTATTGCTTTTATAAAAACAATTCCAAGTGGGGATATTGCTTTAATGTCCTCTACAGTTGTATTTATTTTTTTAGATTAACAGACTGATGCTGATAACATGTTTTTGATAGGCTATTATTACTCACCCAAAGTCTTTTACTGCCCAAATTGACACTCACGGCTTAGTAACTTCATTGTCCTTCCAAAAATGTTCATTATTGGATTCTGGAATTTATATATTCAAGTTTTCCCTAACTGATCCTTACTTATTTCATAATGATGGGCATTCTAACCTTATATACCTCCTACCAAGAAAAGAACATCTTCCTTGTTTCTGTCCAGAAGGACCCCACTGGCATGGACCCTGACCACACTTGGCAGCTTTCATCTAGTCTGAAAAGGTTTTTTAAATTTTTTTAATGGTTTACATTTTGTGCAGCTTTTTTGGTACTACCATATTTTCTGAGTAATGCCTGGTAATGTTTTTAATTATCTGGACTTCTATCTTGAAAAGTCCTGCCTAGCAAATTGTGACTTCTACTCTCTGCAGGTTTGATGACCAGTACACACTAAGAGTGTCCTTCTCAGATGGGAAGTCGAAACACACGCGGGTGCAAGAGATCACGAAGTCTGTGGGGGCTTTCTTTGACGGGAACGGAACACTGGTCATGGACCAGTTTGAAAAGTGTGTGTCAAAACTCCATGATACCTTGGCCACTGAAAAGAAGACAAAATAATAATGATCAGACATAGCCTTCTTTACAATGCTGCACCACACTGGCAGAAACTGCAGTAGAGCACACTGGTATTGTACGGTCCTGGGTGCATTTGAATTAGTTATTGGTTGTTATAAAAGTCTGCACGCCAGCATTTGTTCATTATTTAATTTGTCCAATAAATTTAGACTGTTGTGCATACATTTTTTTCTTCCTATGTTTACCTTGATACAAGTCTCATCTAGACATTGCTTTTAAGAACCCCTAAGACAACTCAAAACAAAGATTAATAAAATATTTCTTGCACCACTCAAGTTATCTTCACCATTGAATGGTTGTTCTAAAAATGAAGAGATTAGTCCTTTTATTGTTTAACTTCTCTTCCCCACATTTTATGCTGCCTTACATAATGTGTGCAGTGAATGACCAGATCATTGTTGGAAATTATGTAAAATACGTATATATTTTTTGTCCTGAAAGCCTTATTCAATGTAAATAGTGTATTTTAAAAGCTTTGCAATTCTACATGTATTTTTCTGTTTATGGATTTTGTTACTACAGTATGTAATGATTTCACTTGGGTGTACTAAACTCTGAATAGCATCAAGTAAATGGGTCTCCCATTTAAGACAAACATTGCATAAGGTCCCAGGCCAACATACAGGCTTTATAAGGCTTTATTAAAGGGCAAAAGAAACGATCTGAAAAGGGACTGTATCCACACATTTACTAGTGTCATCACCATTCCTCTCTTCAAGTACATGGTTTGTTGGAAGTGTTTCTTTAAAGTTGGAATCCATTTTGGTGAAACTGCCAAGTCCTTCTGCGAGATTACAGCAACAAATATGTTACTCCGAAAAAAGTTTTTTTCCCCCTCCAGATATTGAACATCATTGCACGCAGAGAAGAACTGCAGAGTATGTACTGCGATTTTATTTGTATATAACAGCGCCACTGGTATATATATGATCGGTGGCGCTGTTTCACCTTTCGCGGCTCTCAGCTTTAAAGCACGGGTAATTGTTTTGATGTACATGTTTTGTCAGCGATTTGGAAATTAAATAGTATTGATTAGTTATCCTCACGTAGGAGTGCATGACCATTGGTTTTCAATTTCCAGTCTCACAGAATATTGAATACACAAGCACATTTTTTGGGGACTTATATTGGTAGAGTTTCCTGGATTCAGTTTATTTCTCTGTAGTATGACTTTAAAAGTGAGTGGTACAGAGACATTGCCGTTTTTGTCCGTAGATTTTTGGCTTTAGCAACCTTATTGTACGTTCCTGTTCTTCATATAAGTTTAAAATAAAGTTAGAAAGCATTTTTACATTGTCTACTTATTTGGTATGTGTCTCAATGAATAGAAGTGCTGATCTGGGCCTGTGTCCACAGAGTGTCTCAGAGTAGAAAAGTTGTCCTAAATGCTGGAAATAGAGATATTTTATTCCCCCTCTTATGTGTATGCATGAAGCCTCAAATCGAGTCCCACCTTGTCGACAGATATATATGAGACCTCATGAGCTGTCATAAACAGTTAAGAGTTACCAGCTGGTGTCTTTATATAGAAAAAGGCACAGAAAGGCAATTGCTTTGGAGTTGTTGAAATAATGTTTTGATATTTCTGTATGATCAACCCATCTTGACCCACATGCAACAGTATGCTTTTGACAATGATTTCACCTGAGGCCTAATTTAGGAGAGACCGGGACATGTCACACTTTTCGCTTAAGTGTAGATTTCTCAGCATTGGTATATCTATTAAGACCAATCTAAATATTGATGAATAGATCAAGGTCTTGCCCCAAAAATTGCATGTTTTTTCAAAACGTATTGCAAAATTAAGTTATTACTGATAAACACTGAGCAGTTGTGACATCTTGCCCCGTAGCGGGTATGGGGCAAACTGTCACAATGTTATGTGTTGTTAGTGCCAACAGTTGAAGCATTATTCATCACTTGATGAATAAGTAAGAATATTCTACAAAAAGCTAACTAAATGATTGCAAGTATATCAAATTTTACTGCTTATTGGTGATAATTACACTTTGTTGTCATAAGTCCTTTTAAATGAACTGAATATGATAATAAATTACAATGTCAATGTTTGTTCCTCTTAAGGATCAGACCTTTTTTTCAATTTTTGCCTAAAATGACATGCCCAAATCTAACTGCCTGTAGCTCAGGACCAGAAGCAAGGATATACATATTCTTGATACCATTTGAAAGGAAACACTTTGGCACTGCTTGGAGTAACCCAAGATTGTAAACTGTCATGGTCAAAACATATTGATGCAGTAGTAGCTAAGATGGGGAGAAATCTGTCTATAATAAAACGATGCTCTGCCTTCTTAACAACACTATCAAGAAGGCAGGTCCTACAGGCCCTAGTTTTGTCATGTGGTCAGGTGCCACAAAAAATAACTTTGCAATTGGCTCAGAACAAGGCAGCACGGCTGGCCCTTGGATGTACACAGAGAGCTAATATTAATACTATGCATGTCAATCTCTCCTGGCTGAAAGTGGAGAGATTGACTTCATCACTACTTTTATTTATGAGAGGTATTGACAAGTTGAATGCACCAAGCTGTCTGTCTAAACTACTGGCACACAGGCATACCCCACAAGAGGTCTCTTCACAGTCCCCAAGTCCAGAACAGACTATGGGAGGCACACAGTACTACATAGAGCCATGACTACATGGAACTCTATTCCACATAGAGTAACTGACGCAAGCAGCAAAATTAGATTGAAAAAAAAAACAGATAAAAAAAACACCTTATGGAACAGCGGAGACTGTGAAGCAAACATTGGCACACACACACACGATAACGCTAATGTGGATCCATAATAAATACAAAATACAAATACAAAACAAACATGAAGATACCAATAACTAAATAAAATTGAGTCCAATCAATGTAGCTAAATATCATGTGGCTGTCCATGGTACTTATTTTTGTCTTTGTGTGTGTGCGCAAGTTTAAAAAAAAGTTGACTCAACCTACTTTTAGACGAGTTGAATGCCAATGCCATCTTTTTCATGTTGGCAAAATGGTCTATTGCTCTGTCATACAGTACGTTTTTAGTTTGTGTTGTCATAATCTACCTACCTAAAATGCTTGCTAGCTAGAAAAACATCCTTGCTTGGGCAACAATGGACCAGCTAAGTTTGCTAGCTACACTGAACCAAAATATAAATGCAACATGTAAAGTGCTGGTCCAATGTTTCATGAGCTGAAATAAAAGATTCCAGAAATGTTCCATATGCACAAGAAACTTATTTCTCTAAAATGTTGTGCACAAATTTGTTTTCATCCCTGTTAGTGAGAATTGTATCCTTTGTCAAGATAATCCAGCCACCTGACAGGTGTGGCATATCAAGAAGCTGATTAAACAGCATGATCATTACACAGGTTTATCTTGTGCTGTGGACAATAAAAGGCCACTCTAAAATGTGCAGTTTTGTCACGCAACGCAATGCCACAAATGTCTCCATTTTTGAGGGAGCGTGCAAATGGCATGCTGATTGCAGGAAAGTCCACCAGAGCTGTTTCCAGAAAACTTCATGTCATTTTAGAGAATTTGTCAGTATGTCCACGTGTAAACATGCCAGCCAGGACCTCCACATCTGGCTTCTTCACCTTTGGGATCATCAGAGGGGCTGCTGAGGAGTATTTATGTCTGTAATAAATGTGAAATCCATAGATTAGTGCCTTATGAATTTATTTCAATTGACTGATTTCCTTATATGAACTGTAACTCAGTAAAATCTTTGAAATTGTTGCATGTGGCGTTTATATATTTTTTCAGTATAGTTAACGTGAGCCTAGTAGACTACATCTAGGCTACATATTGAACTTATGAGCTACAGATACTGAGACAGAGGGGTGCGGTTTCCCTCCCTCGCTCTGATGATTTCTCTGGTGAGTTTCAGCCACTTGCAAATTGAAGGATAATTATGAAAACACAGAGAGATGAAAGAGAAATTATTTTATAATTTAAAAAATTCAAATATTTGGGGAAGCCTTTTTTCCCTTGGCATCCATGCCACTGGAGCAAAGTCATTGTAGCCTATTATTTTACTTCCCCTAGCTTTGAGAACCATGGCATGAGCATGGGCTGACCTTGTATTGCTGTAGCACAGCCGCATAGCCTTCCAGCAGCCTTTCAAATGTTGCACCATGTCCATTACAATGTAGAAAAATGTGTCTCGGGTCCAAACCATTCAATAGGAGCTTCATCTTATTCTTTCTATGTCTATGGTGGATTCGCGGCCGCAATTTATGGAACGTGCGAAAACTTTGGAGATAACAATAGATGGCAAAGTCAAAGATGCTGGTTTTCCCCTATCAATCCGTGGTGAAGTTTTCCATAAATGCTTCTGGAAAATCCAGCTCCAGAACCAGTCATAGCCTAGCCAGCTGGCTAATCTTTTGAATACGGTGTAGCAACAACAGATAACATTAGCTAGCTATGTAGATAAGGTTAGCATGCTTGATAGCTACAATGACATCTGTCAGTACTCTACTTGTTGTTATTTCTCCACTCCCCGTAGAAATCGCCACAACGTTCCCAACCCCAATTTCTGAATAGGTATTAGCAGCCTGCGTCATTCTTTGGAAGTGGAACCTAAATGAGAATTTCCACAATTCTATTGAAATAGGGGCTGCATTGCCCTCTGGGGGTGGCATTTTAAGCTAAATTCATACAATTCTACACATTTTGCAATGACTTATGCCATGTTAATATGATCCTTGAGTGAGAATAACAAAATCAATTGGGACCCCCTAGAGGTCAAGGCCCATGACTGACATAACAAGAGAAAAACTGCTGATGCACAACCACATTTTGAAATTGCACCTGGTTTATTTTACGAATCGTGCTTTCAATAGTTGAGACCCCGACTGAATTCCTAAAAATAAAATATATACAGTACCAGTCAAAAGTTTGGACACACCTACTCATTGAAGGGTTTTTCTTTTTTAAGTATTTTCTACATTGTACAATAATAGTGAAGACATCAAAACTATGAAATAACACATATGGAACATGTAGTAGCTCAAAAAGTGTTAAAACTTTTTTCAGGCTAGGGTCTATTTTTCTCCACTTCCTATTTGACTGACGTGCGCAAAGTAAACTGCCTGTTACTCAGGCCCAGAAGCCAGAATATGCATATAATCGGTACCATTGGATAGAAAACTTTGAAGTTTGTAGAAATGTCTATAACACAATAGATATGGTAGGAGAAAAACCAAAGAAAAACTAACAGGAATTGGGTTTTTTTGAGAGCCCATGCTCTTCCAATGGAACGTATAGGGTCATATCCAAATCCAGCTTCCAGATTGAAATTCCTTTGGTTTCCACTAGATGTCAACCGTCTTTGTTCAAGGTTTCAGACTTGTTTCTTCCCAAACGAGGAAGAATTTTGAGTTTTAGTTCTGGGAGTCAGAGATGGAAATCACTCTGTGCACGCGCAAAGAAAAGGACACGCACATGTTAACTTTGCTTTCCTATTGAACATACTTCTTTCTGTATGAAATATTATAGTATAATTACATTTTAGGGCACCTGAGGATTAAATAGAAACATATTTTGACTTGTTTTAACAAAGTTTAGTGGTAGCTTTTTGGATTCCTTTCTCTGCATGTTGAACGAGTGGATTACTCAAATTGATGGCTCTAACTAAACAGACTTTTTGGGATATAAAGAAGGATTTTATATAACAAAACGACCATGCATGTTGTAGCTGGGACCCTTTGAATTGCAAATCAGAGGAAGATTTTCAAAAAGTAAGTCAATATTTAATCGCAATTTGTGATTTTATGAAGCCTATGCTGGTTGAAAAATATTTTGATGTGGGGCGCCGCCCTCAAACAATCACATGACATGCTTCGCTGTAAAGCCTATTGTAAATCGGACAATGCAGTTAGATGGACAAGACTTTTAAGTTTTTAACCAATATAAAACACTTGTACATGCCTAAATGTACATGCCTACATGCCATAATTATGATTATTTATTTTAAATGCTCTCCCTCCAATTTCACCGGAAGTTGTCGACAGGTGTCCTGCTGCCAGCATAAGAAGTTTTAAACAAATCAAAATATATTTTAGATTTTTAGATCATTCAAAGTAGTCACCCTTTGCTTTGATGACAGCTTTGCACTCTTGGCATTCTCTCAACCAGCTTCATGAGGAATGCTTTTCCAACAGTTGATGACAAATGATAGTCCCATTAAATGCATACCAGATTGGATGGTGTATCGCTGCAGAATGCTGTGGTAGCCATGCTGGTTAAGTGTGCATCGAATTCTAAATAAATCACTGACAGTGTCGCCAGAAAGCACCATCACACCTCTTCCTCCATGCTTCACATTGGGAACCACACATGTGGAGATCATCCGTTCATCTACTCTGCGTCTCACAAAGACACGGGGGTTGGAACCAAAAATCTCAAATTTGGACTCATCAGACCAAAGGACAGATTTCCACCGGTCTATTGTTTAGAAGTCTCTTCTTCTTACTAGTGTCCTTTAGTAGTGGTTTCTTTGAAGCAATTCGACCATGAAGGCCTGATTCACGCAGTCTCCTCTGAAAAGTTGATGTTGAGATGTCTATGTTACTTGAACTCTGTGAAGCATTTATTTGGGCTACAATCTGATGCTGGTAACTCTAATGAATTTAACCTCTGCAGCAGAGGTAACTCTGGCTTTTCCTTTCCTGTGGCGGTCCTCATGAAGGCCAGTTTCATTCATAGCTGTTGATGGTTTTTGCAACTGCACTTGAAAAAACTTTCAAAGTTCTTGACATTTTCCGTATCGACTGACCTTCATGTCTTAAAGTAGTGATGGACTGTTATTTCTCTTTGCTTATTTGAGCATTTCTTGCCATAATATGGACTTGGTCTTTTACCAAATAGGGCTATCTTCTGTATACCACCCCTACCTTGTCACAACACAACTGATTGGCTGAAACGCATTAAGAGGGAAAGAAATTCCACAAATTAACTTAACAAGGCACACCTGTTAATTGAAATGCATTCCAGGTGATTACCTGCTTGTTGAGAGAGTGCCAAGAGCGTGCAAAGCAGTTACCAAGGCAATGGTTGGCTCTTTTCAGAAACTAAAATCTAAAATATATTTTCATTTGTTTAGCACTTTTTTAGTTACTACATGATTCCCTATGTGTTGTTTCATAGTTATGATGTCTTCACTATTATTCTACAATGTAGGAAATAGTAAAAATGCTCATATCACTTATGCCTGGAGCCGGCCATGCATTGATGTCTGTGCCCAGTAGGTCTTTCCTTAAGTAAACTATACAGGACAGTTGTATTTTTTATCCATTTGATGCTGATTTGATGCTGATTAGTATGCTGTTGTATCAAAAATGTATTTTGCAATCTGCAATGTTTGAATTTCCAACTTTAATTACTGAACAAGTTATTACATTATTGCCACCAGCCAGCAGTGTAAATGGCAGCCTTGGAACACATACAGAGTGGGAAAAAAGTATTTGATCCCCTGCTGATTTTGTACGTTTGCCCACTGACAAAGAAATGATCAGTCTATAATTTAATGGTAGGTTCATTTGAACAATGAGAGACAGAATAACAACAACGAAAAATCCAGAAAAACTCATGTCAAAAATGTTATACATTTATGTGCATTTTAGTGAGGGAAATAAGTATGGGGCCAGAGCTGACTGTTCTTCAGGAGGCTGGGCAGGTGGCATGGCAACAGAAAAGTCCTGCCTGACCACTGGAGCAGTGGCCACGTTCGTATGTTCACAGGAGCAGAAACCTGTGTAGACAGTGGAGAAGGTGCTGGGAGAGTGCAATCCCCAGAGAGCAACCTTCGACCATGTGCACGCGCAGTAATTTTTTAAGGACTGATTAAATCTTTTCTACCCCCCCACAGTTAGCCAGCGGGTGATAGAAAGCAGTATAGATGTGGGTGACACCTTTGGCTGCGAGGTAAGAGGTGAAGTGGTTTGACAGGAACTGGGGTCCATTGTCCATGTTAATGGCCAAGGCAGGCCCCAGCGAGCGAAGACCTGATCCAGAAAGTTGAATATGGTCTCCGCTGTGCCTGTGCCCATCGAAATGACTTTGGGCCATTTAGAGTGAAGATCATACAGCACAATGAGGAACTTTTGATAGTGTGGAACGTTGTGTAGCTCCCCACAAACGTCGAGCTGTAGGTGCACTCAAGGCCCAAATGGCCAGTCCAGGGAATGAAGAGGGGGAGGAGCAGGTGAGCCAGTCTTCCCACTGATGAGGCATGACGTGCAGGACCTGACAAGCTCTTCAAGTTCACAATCTATGCCAGGCCACCACACCATGTCACGATACCTCTGTTTCAGTTTGATGATGCCGAGATGACCTTTGTGCGCCATCGCCATTACACGACTCCTGATAGGCAAAGGGATCACTGACCGCGTGCAATGCAGGCATCACCCCAGCTCAGTTTGTTTTTCACTTGTGAGAATGACTCCAGTTCTGATGGGACATGGAAGGCCATCCTTTCCTGAAGTACTCAATGAGTGTGCCAAATGTTTGTTCTGCAGTCAACGTGTCCTCGAGTTTGTGCAGGGACACAGTGTTCTGTAGTGATGAGTAGACAAGATGCACCAACACCTCTTCACCATCTGAATTGTTGAGATTTGTGTGTTGATGGGGCGGGACAGGAAGTCTGCTACAACATTGTCAGTTCTGGAGGGAGCTGTACTTGGAAATCGTTCTGTTGTAACCAATCTGACCACCTATGGAGACACCGAGAGCCGTGTGTCTCCTGTCAGTGGTGGACATCAGGGCTTTCAGGGCTTGATGGTCTGTTCTGAGGGTGAAGAAGCGACCATAAAGGTAGAGATGCAAGCCCAGATGCAAGCCCAGATGCAAGTGAACTTGTGCTCTGTCAGACTGATAGGGCGAGAGAACATCATGCAGCTGAGACAGGACAGGCCCCATAACCACTGCTGAGGCGTCGCAAGTCACCAGTGTAGGGCGGTTCAAGTGGAAATGAGCCAGGGTTGGAGACGTGGTGAGCAGACATTTTAGCTCCTTGAGCCCTGTTTGAGTCCAAATCCAAGGAGTATCCTGCTTAAGAAGCTGTCACAGCAGTGACGTGATGAACAAGTATTCTGGTAGAAATCACATGTAGTAGGCGGTCATACCTAGGAAGGATGCCAACTGTGAAGCTGACGTGGGTGCGACACTTTGAGGATGGCATCCACATTTGACTGCAGCGGAGAGATGCCCTGGGATGACAACCAGGACCCCACAAAGTCTATGGCTGATGGTGGTTCAGGTGATGGCGGTTGAGGCTGGTGAACACCTGTTGTAGGCGCTCATCATGAGTGGCAACATCTGACCCATGCACCACAAACAATACAGTCCAGTGTGAGTGATGAAGGCCGTTAAGTTCCTGCTCTCTGGATGAGGTCGAGCTTGGAAAAGATATGGGAGCCATGGAAGTGTGTTGTGAGCTCCTCCATTGTGGGTAGTGGATATTTGTCAGGCACCACTGCTTTGTTGGCTGCTCACATGTAAACGCAGGTTCTGATGCCCCCTGATTTCTTCTGAACGATCACCAGGTTTGACACCCAGGGAGACGCATAGATGGGTTCGATTAGATCCTCAGCCACGTGACATTGGAGATCCCCCTTGACGCCTTAGCGGAAGGCCAGGGGAATCCGATGCAGCTGTTGAATTACAGGAGGAACCTTGGGGTCAAAGAGCGGTTTGTGTGTGAATGCAGTCAGACATCCCAAACCACTGAACAGCTCTGGATACTGTTGATACCATGGAGAAGACACATGAAGTATCTTGGCCCCACTGTGCTGTAGAGAGAATCCATGACTGACAAAAAGGTCCAGGCCCATGATGTTTGCACCCTGGCATGTGATGTGAAACGGGAAAGAGTCTAAGTCCCTGGAACCATAACGTACTGGGAGTTGGAGAAGGCGGACGATATCTACCTCGCTCTGACCGTAGCAAAGAGTGTGGTGGACAGAGGCTGCAGCGGTAAGTGCTGGAAGAACTGGTTGTATGTTATGACATTTAGCAAAGACACCATGGCACTGATGTCAAGGAGAGTGGGAACGCAGCTCTCTTCCATGTGGAGAGGGCACATAGTAAAGTTCACTGATTGGGGCCCCACTGTATGGATCACTGCCTGTGTGTTTTGACTGTCGTAGGCACGTGGTTACACTGATGTGTGGAACGGCACTGAGGTGTGCACTACTTTGCAAAATGGTTCAACTTTTGACAATGTCTGCATGTCTGGTCCTTGGCTGGGTAATCTGGAGCCCTTGAAGCATGACGGGTAGATCCACCATTTCCACAGCGCTTCTGCTGGAACCGGTGAGGCCGTGCTAGCTGTATTGCGATGATTGAGTCTGTGTCACACACTTAATAACTAGTATGTAGCTACTGCACTGATTGCTCCCTAATGCTAGCAGGTACATTTCGAATGAGCCTTTCCATTGCTCCTAGGGAATGACAGGATCCCAAATTAATGTTGTGGATTCTGCTGTTCTCTTCCAATTCTTGAAAAAAAACTACAACAAAACAAACCATTTGTCCCAAAGACAATTCAGAAAAATCACATTAAAGAAATACCAGGCAGCAGCATCAATTGAAAACAATGCTAATTTTTATTTGATTTTTTATTTCACCTTTATTTAACCAGGTAGGCAAGTTGAGAACAAGTTCTCATTTACAATTGTGACCTGGCCAAGATAAAGCAAAGCAGTTTGACACATACAACAACATAGAGTTACACATGGAGTAAAACATACAGTCAATAATACAGTAGAACAATAAGTCTATTTACAATGTGAGCAAATGAGGTGAGATAAGGGAGGTAAAGCCAAAAAAAAAAAAAGGGCCAAGGTGTCGAAGTAATTACAATATAGCAAGTAAAACACTGGAATGGT